>NC_040907.2:20959566-21269124 GCF_004126475.2 Phyllostomus discolor | reverse complement strand
GCGGATCTTATATCCTAGGTGTGAGAGAGCAAGAAACAAAAGTAAATAAGTAAAATGCAGAGTTTATTAGGTAATGATAAAGGATAAGGAAGCAGGCTTGGGGATGCTGAGATAGGATCGAGATTCTGGATCGGGGATCCATTTAGAAGACCACACTGAGAAAGAGGCGTGGGGGTAAAGACCTAAAGGAAGAAGAGTGACCTGTGTAGCCATCCCCGGGAGGATCGTTCCTGGCAACAGGAACAGCACATGCAAAGGCCCTGAGGCGGGAGCAAGCCCGGAGTGTTCAAAGAACAGTACAGAGGCCGGTGTGGCTGGAGTGGCACAAGTGAGAGAGGAGGCTGATGTGAGGAGGAGAGGCACGGACCAGTGGCCAGACCCTGAGGGCCTGCAGACCAGTGTGAGAACTTTAGACTTCATGCTGAGTGAGAGGGGGCCACTGGAGGGTTGGGGGCAGTGAAGAGACTTGAGCTGGCTGGGGTTTGTAAAGGATTCCTCTGGCTGTGGCGTTGAGAACAGACCGAGGAGGGTCAAGGATGGAGGCTGGGAAAAGCATTAGGAGACTGCTACTGTGATCCAGATGAGAGATGTTGGCAGCTCGGAGGAGGGCCGTGACAGCGCAGGTGGTGAGGAGTGATCGGATTTAGGATCTGCTTTGAAGGGAGAGCGACAGGATTTGCTCATGGATTGGATCTCACGTGTGAGAGAACGAAGACAAGGAAGCCAGTGACGATTTTGGCAGAGGTGACTGAAGGATGGATTGAGGTTCGTGGTGCCACTTAGGTGTCTCAGTGCTGATGTGGGGGAGGCGGTTGTCATGGCAAGCCTGCAGTGTAGGAGAAAGGTCACAGCCAGCATCCTCAGCACGGGGACCGTGGTGAGTGAGCCCGGATGAGATCACCTAGGAAGTGCGGGTAGGTGGAAGAGAGGGGGCCACTCTAATATTTGGAGCCCTGACACATTCAGGGGCAGGAGGGAGGCCCAGCCAAGGAGACAGAGAAGGAGCCTCCGGAGAAGGAGGAAGGAACCCTGGGCGGTCCTGGAGGCCAAGCGGAGAAAGTGGTTCCATTAGGAGAGTGACTGGTGGTGACAGGCTGCTAAGCCAAGGGTGGGAGAACCCGAAACTGACTGTTCTCCAGGTCCAGTGACATGGAGGGCTTTGCTGACTTTAACAAGAGCTATTTCAGTGGAGCAGTAGGGGCAAGGAGTCTGATTGGAGGTCGTCCAAGGAAGACAGGAGGAGAGGAAGTGGAGACAGTGTGTGGAGACTTCGACTTCAAGGAGTTTTCTTTAAGGGAAGGACAGGGAGTATGGCAGCAGCTGTTTGGTTAAGACAGAAGAAATAACAGCGTATCTGTGGGACGATGGGAAAGACCCAGGGGGAGAAGGCAGAACTGAGGGTGAAGGAGGGGGGAGTGGCTGGAGGGAGAGCCCAAGAGCGGGAGCTGCTGGGAGCCCAGAGAAGGCAGAGTAATGGGCACTGAGCAGAGGGGCCACGTGGGGCCCGTGGGAGTCCTCTGCTGAAGGCTTCACCTCCCGCAGGGAGGCCCTCGTCAGAGATGAGGGTGGGCACACGGGGGTAACGGAGGTTTGCCGAGAGGGGAGAAGTCCGAACAGTTTTCCAGCAGAGTGAGTAGGCCCAGGGGCTCAGTGCCTTCCCGAAGCCACACAACCCACGGGGCCGCAGGCTCCAGCCTCTGGCAGCAGAGAACCTGTGTGTTCCTGAGTCTGGCATGACGTCCTTCATGGGCAAGGCACGGGGATGTAGCGGGGAATTCCCCCGAGAGGCAGGCACTATTACTATCCTCATTTTTTCAGGTGAGGAGACTGAGGCACAGAGCTATTAGGAGCTTGTCCACGGTCACAGCCTTGTCCAGCAAGACAAGGACTGTGTGTGAAAGGGGCTTACCCAGTGCTGTGGGAGCCCAGAGCAGGCAGTGGGGGGCTCTGGATGGAGCAGTGGGGGCGGGGGGAGCTGGGGGATGTTGAACATCTCTGAATAGATAACGTTCGAACTGAGTGCCAAGAGCCAAGGGCTTTGCCACTCAGGGAAGGACGGGCCTGAAAGTATCTCCAGACAGTCCCTGGTGGGGAGGGCAAGGACATGGGCATGAATGACCCCAGGGTGTTCGCATGGGGCCTCCTGGGCAGGGATGGGGAGGGGCTGAGGCCCGTCACCGAGCACATAAATGCCAGAGGTTGGGCTCCCCCGTGGGTGACGGAAGGCCTCATGTGATGCGTCATTACTGATTTCACAGAAGTGAAGGGACACCTCCTACCGCTCTATGCCTTTGTTCAGAAAGGGGGCAGCAGTTGGGGAAAGGCCCGTTTTCCAGCAGACGGGGTGGGACTCTGGGTTATCCTCCTGGGCCTGGGGTCTCCGTGTGCTCTGACCCTTGGAGGGACTTCCACAGTGTGACCCAGCAGGGTGAGGGCCACTCATGGCTGAAGCAGCATAACGCAAGGAGGCAAGCAGCACGTCCAAGGGTCCTATTCCCTCCCCAGCCACCGACCCAGGGAGGCCCCTCAGGTAGAGGGTCTCAGAGCTCTCTTTGCTTCAGGTGCCACCTGTTGCATCCCTGTCACAGCTCATAGAGGCAATCCAGGCATCTCAGGCTGATGAGGCTCTGTGAGCCACATTCTCCCTCCTCCATACTCTCACACACGCTGTTCCCTTTGCCTAGAGCCCTCTACACAACCCTCAGTCGTTGATGCCTAAACTCTACCTCCTTTATGTCTTAGTTTTTATAAACACCCCCTCTGGGAAGCCTTCCTGGATTTCTCCAGGTGGCCCTAGGCTTTCCTGGTCTCACTGCTTTGTCAGTGTCCCTGTGGCTGTCTCCTTCACTAGACTGAGCTCCGAGGGGTCAGGAGCTGGGTCTGACTCATCACTGCCTATCCCCAGCAGCCAACACAGTAAATGTCTATTGATGAATGAATAAAAAATGGAGCCCTTGTCTCAGTTCTGCAGTTAGAATAGTAACTGGCAAAAAGTAGGTACTTAATAAACATTTGTTGACTGAAGGAACTTGCCACACCTTCCTAAACAAGTTGCTTCCTTCCTTTGAGCCTCTGCCCTCCTCTGCGAAACAGGGATGCTTGTGTTCCCATCCCGACTCCCCCACAAGAGAGCTCGTGGATGTGGGAACTCACTGCTTGCCCCAGAGTGGGTTTCTCAGCCTCAGCACTACTGACATTTGGGGCTGGGTAAGGCCTTGTTTTGGGGGACTGTTCTATGCACGGTAGGGTTTGTGGCAGCATCCCTGGTCTCCACGCAACTGGATGCCGCACCATCCCTCTCCCCAGACTGCCCAAGGTGCCCTGCGAGGCAGATCGCCCCAGTCGAGAGCCACTGCCCCAGGGAAAGCTCCCCGCGCACGAGGCGAGGGGCTGAGGGAGCAGAGTAACATGTGCCCTGAACGTCCTGCCAGAACAGAGGCCCCTGGGGGGTTCAGAGAACAGTGATCTGGTTAGTGAGGCCCCTTCTTTTGTCAGCAGGGCCCATGAAGTCATTCTGGCTCCTCTGCCAGCACCCAGGCCCTTTATGTCCAGATGGGAGGGGCAGGCACCCCCAGGGACCCAGCCCGAGGATTCTAGCAGCTCCCTGCGTGCCCCCTTTGCAGCTCAGGCTCCCCGTTGGCTCATCTGAGAGCTCTATCTAGCACCTGTCACTCCCCCCAAACCCTCACCCCCTGCTCTGGAACCTCTCCTACCACTCACCCCTCATCCCACCCCTCAGCTGACATCGGAAACCCTCCTCCAACTGCCTGGCCTGCTTGTCCCAGCTCTCAGGCATCAAATTCTTCCCCAGCCAGGCCAGGTGGCCATTGTCCCAAGGACACCAGACACTACTCCCTTTTTCCCCAGCCTGTTCTCAACTACCCCTGCTTATCCGAATCCAGTCATTCTGGGTTCCATTCTGGGATCCATCATGCTCACTGCCCACCTAGCTGTGCGCCCAGGGCCAGTCGCTGCTCTCTCTGAGCCTGTGTCTTCGTCTGTGAAACAGGGGTCGGGAAAGTGTGATCTACCTCCCAGGGTAGGCGTGAGAGTTAAATAAAACCATTTATTTGTGATAATAACCTGGAACTTAGTGAGTGCTTGACACCTGCTTGTCATTATTACTGTGAGTGCCAGATGGGTCCTCAGTCTTGCCAAACAGGCTTTCTGGGGCCACAGAAAGGACGGAACATGTGAGAAAAGACCTTAACTCATGTTCCAGTGCTATTTCTGCACCCAGTGACAACTTGAGCAAGCCACTGACCTTAGAGAATTCTCCTTGGAGCCTCAGTTTCCACTTCTGAAAAATGGGTATGGTTATTTGTGCTTCTGGGGTATTCCTACCAGCTAGTGGGTAGGGAAGTGTTTTTGAAATGCCAGCACTGTGCAGCTGAGGGCCTGAGTGGGTACGAGGCCTGAGGGACCGGAGTTTTTAAAGGACTGGCCAGAGGAAAAAGCTGATGGCGTCTCCCATCTGGTCGGGCCTGAGCATGCTCAAAGCCACAGTCCCTGAGAACAAGAGGCACAAGATACTCACTGCTGGACTGTGGGGCTTCTGTGCTGCTGGGACTGCTGTGGGTTCCTTGTTGTGTGCTTAACGATGGCCCGGAGACATTTCCTAGGGCCTCCACAGTCCACGCTCCTTCCCGAATGCCTTTGACCTTGAGGTCTCAGAGAGGCTTAAATGGACCAAGAACCGGCCTGGAGACCAGACGGGCTGCCTGCTTTTTGTTTCTATAAAACAGTGTCTTGAGCCTAGGAAAGAGCTCTGCCCTGTAAAGTAGTAAACCCCAGGGGACTGGATTTGTTTCCCTGGGCCTGTCACAGTCCGAGAGGATAAAGGATGCTTGGAGGGGTGGCCTGACTTCCAGAAGGGAGAAAAGGTGTCACATGTCCTCTTCTGGGTCTCTCTCTGTTCTGAAGGCTGTTAACTCTGAGGTCAGCCCTAGCCTCAGGGAGGGTAAGAGAGCAGCCAGGAGACAGGACCCTCTGTTTACGATGGAGTGGGAGGACTTAGAGGTGGCCCTCAGCCCACCCTTTAGGGTATAAAAGCCTCCCAAGAGTCAGGCCACACCTTCTGCCTAATAACACCAGGCCCCACCATGGCTCTGCCCTGAGATGTCCGGTCCTGCCCCTGTTATCAGGACTCCCCCTCCCCAACCCCTAGGCCCACCTAATGAATGGTGGGTCCTGCCCTCATCCAGCCCCCTGAGCTTCTGTACCCAGGACCTGGCCCCCAGGGCAGGATTTCCTCTTCGTGGGCTCACTGGTGCCACCCAATCTCAGAACCACTGGCCGCCCACTTGGCTGCCTCCTAGAGCTGCCTCCCAGAGCCGCCTCCCAACTCGCAGCAGCACCGGAAGTGGCCTGTGCTGTTCTACCTCTGGGGCCGAGCCCTCCCGCCTGTGTGCCGGTCTCCCCCAATCATCCTGGGCACCTCAGATGAAAGGCCCAGGTGCCTGCAGGGCACTCAGAACCGCTGCTGCCCACCCCTGGGCCTTGTGCCTGCTCTGAGCCTATGCCGCAGACACCTGAGTGTGGCCCACAGTCCACAGCCAGTACGAGCGGCCCCATCTGTGTCTGATTAGATTCTTCTTCCCTTATCTCCTCCCCCTCAACACACATACACACACACACACACACACACACACACACTTTCTACACCCCTCTCCACCTTTCACCTCCTGACCCCACTGTGGGAATTCCCACATTCCACGTGACAGGAGCCGTCTCATTCTGACAGGCTGCAGACAGGATAACACATTCATACTCAGATCCAGTGTCTTCCTTCTCATGGCTCCCCCTCTTCAATGTGCCTGGACAGAGAATCATGTTTCCCTTGACCCCTCTGTTCACAGGGCTAATTGTTTCCGTGCAGCCCTCTGAATTCTAAGAACAGTAAGGGAAAGTGTGAAACGCAAAACTAAATTTACTCCTGACAGCCCTGACTGGTGTGGCTGGGTTGGGCATCATTCCTCAAAGTGAAAGTTTGCTGGTTCGATTCCCAGCTGGGGTGCATGCCTGGGTTGCAGGTTCGATCCCTGGTCAGGGACCGTGTGAGAGGCAGCCCATCAGTGTTTCTCTCCCCTTCTTTCTACCTCCCCTCCCCTCTCTCTAAAAGTAAATAAAACCTTTAAGGAAAAGCTACTCCTGCCAGAGCTCACGGGAGGAGCTCGCTGTGTCAAACAGGCAGCTGTGCAGGTGGGTGCACAGACAAAAGCAGAGTTCAGGGCTGGCTGTTGCTCCCTGCTGGGGACAGTCGCCATCACCGAGGCAGTGACCTTCTGTGCATGTACACGGCCAACAGGAGTGGCTGAAGTAGGGGTCCTGCTCCAGCCCAGTATAACCATGCCCTGTTCACTGGTGAGGAAGGTGCCGGAAAGCCGGATGAACTCTTTTCTTTACTCCAAAGAAGTCGCGACAGGACTTCTTCTTTCTGCTTTTCCTCCCCTCCGTCTTGCTCTGTCCTGGAAATGGTCGTCCGCACTAAGGAGGGTCACTTCTGCGGTCCCCTTTCTTCCAACTGGGCACCAGCTCCCTCAGGGAAGAAAGAGTAGACAGACGAGTGTCCATGGGACTTGGAGAGGCGAATCTGCTAAGCCAGCGTGGCCAGCGCAGAGCCAGGCGACCCGGCCCGTGCTGCCGGCCCAAAGAGCAGCACAGATTGGGTCCGTTTGGTTTGGTGAGCCTTTCCAGAAATCCGCCGCGTGCACTGGGCACACGAGGGAGAGGCAGGCTGGAGAGTACACAGTCCTTCCCTCCTGGGGAAGTGTGGGCACTGCACCCTGTACCGGGAGAGGCACAAACCAAGCTAAAGCATCTCGGAGGAAAGAGGGAGCATACCTGCTGGGTACCCAGGAGGGCGTCCCAGAGGACCAGCCTTGGAACTGAGCCTGGCGGGGGTGGGGGGGGGTAGTTACGATAGGCAGAGGGGAGCTGGCAGAGGGGACAGTCTGAGTGAACGCCTTGGGCCCAAGCAGGATGGAGGCAGCAGCCGAGAGGGAGACGGAAGGGAGGGCGGGGCTGGTCCTCACTGGCCATGACTGGTCCCAGCTCTGCCTGTGTTTGCTGAGTTACCTGAGACCAGTCTTGTGTCCTCTCTGGGTTTCGGTCTCCCCATCTGTCAAATGGGAGAACTGGCCCAGAATCAGTGGCTTTCAGCTTTTTCAGATCCATTATCTACCTTCCTAACAAATAACGTGTAATGTCTCAAAGGTAGGATGACCTTTTAACAATTTCAAGTGTATATATATAATATATGCACATATACATACATATGTACTCGTATATACTCTGACTCTAATATAAAGGAAAAGCAGAAAGAAATAGATTGTAATACAGCCTTGTGCATGTCACCGTGTACATGTTCGCTCACACCCACACCAGGAAACACGATGAAGCAGTCAGGGGAGACGCACCGCTCTGCCCCAGCTGCAGCCCAAACAGGTCGGTTACATCAGCCAACCGCATTGTTCTCAGAGATGTAGTTTCCAAAGATGTGAACAATTCTCTTTGTTTGAAGTTTCAAACAAAACAAACTTAGTTGTTCCTCAGTTGCATTCCAGAATACTCAGTATATATTAAAACTGCATAAAAAGTACTGTAAGTTGAAAGTTATTGGTGGGGTGGCCTAGGACTGTCCTGTGGGTTTCATTCGGGGCATTTAACACTCCTATATCCCGTCTTTGAGACAATCCAAACACCCCCCACAAATCTTCACATCACGCCCTAGGGGGATTATCCAGCCCTCGAGTAATCTTTCCACTCCCTCCCAGCTCTGAAACCTTCTGATTCTGGACCTCATTTCTGGCTTGTTCAACAAACTTTTGTGAAGTGTCCACTATGTGCCGTGTCCCAGGTGTCAGCAGTAAACAAGCAGCCAGAGCCCCTGCTCCCCGAGCTGAGCTGAAATCTGGCAGGACCTTAGCCTTCGCCCTGCCATTTTACAGAAGAGGAAGCTGAGGCCGGAGAGGCTTGTATTCAGCATCACACATCCTCCCGGGGCCCAGCCAGAACCTGACGACCCTCAGGGAGGTTCCACAGAATGGGTCCACAGCCTTCCCTCCACTCACGTCTCCCTTCTCCATCCCCTGCAGTGCCAGCTGCCCTGACCCTGGACCCAGGCACCGCCCACCAGCGCCTGATTCTGTCAGATGACTGCACCATCGTGGCCTATGGCAACCTGCACCCACAGCCTCTGCAGGACTCGCCAAAGCGCTTCGACGTGGAGGTGTCGGTGCTGGGCTCTGAGGCCTTCAGTGGCGGCGTCCACTACTGGGAGGTGGTGGTGGCGGAGAAGACCCAGTGGGTGATCGGGCTGGCACACGAGGCCGCAAGCCGCAAGGGCAGCATCCAGATCCAGCCGAGCCGCGGTTTCTACTGCATCGTCATGCACGACGGCAACCAGTACAGCGCCTGCACGGAGCCCTGGACGCGGCTCAACGTCCGAGATAAGCTTGACAAGGTGGGCGTCTTCCTGGACTACGACCAAGGCCTGCTCATCTTCTACAACGCCGACGACATGTCCTGGCTCTACACCTTCCGTGAGAAGTTCCCTGGCAAGCTCTGCTCCTACTTCAGCCCTGGGCAGAGCCACGCCAATGGCAAGAATGTGCAGCCCTTGAGGATCAACACCGTCCGTATCTAACGCAACGGAAGGAACCCGCAAGCACCAGGGCCAAGGCCGCCAGCAAGAGCCCTGCCCAGGGGACAGAGGCCTGACTCCTACCCAGCTCGGCGAGCCTGAGACCCCAGGCCCGTCGTTTACCCTTCAGCCTCCCTCGTCTGTAAAATGGAAGTTGTGCTCCGAGATTCCTAAGCCCTCTCCCAGCATTGATGTTCTGTAGCTCTGACCTTGGTGGGGATGTACCTTTGGTCCAAGAATGCGACATGGCTTCTCCTCAGGGCGGCCCCTGCCCAACCCTCATCCCCATCCTCCAAGGGGCAGGGGACTGTCTCCCTATGTCTCCCTCCTGCCCACATGCCCTAACCTCAGGATATGTCAGAGTGTTGTTGCCAGCAGTTGGCAGCTCGGAAGATACTCAGAATCCTCTTAAGCTCCCAGGCCTAAGACTGCCACTGCCCAAGCTAGTGATGGGCCAGTTTAACCTTGACCCCAGCCCACAGTGAGCACGGGCAGTATCTGGACCTAGGGTGGCCTGAGAAGTGCCCTCTCCTTCCACCTCCGGACCAAGAACTTTATTGTTCCTGCTTCCCCCCCTTCTCTGCAGGTAGAGATGGTGCTGTGACCTGTGGAAGGCACCCAGTAATCGAGCCCATGTTACAGTTACCGTACCACCACCGTCCTGCGCACGCGCCTAACGGTGGGACAGTGGCACACCTCAAGGCTAATTAGAGCCCGGTAGCCTAACGGCAGCTACAGGACAAGCATCATCAGGTGATGAGGCTTGGATACGGGTCCAGCCAGACCTCTGTGACCAGGCGTGGGTGTGGCAGGGGGCTGCAGTGAGCGGCTGTTTTCATCAGAACCTGAGAACTGGAAAGGGCTGTTGGGTGGGAACTCTCAGCAGGCTTCTATCTCCGTGAAGATCCCATTGTAGAAAACAAGAGCTGCTTTAGCTGGTTTAATTAGACAGGATTTATTACTGGGTCCCTGACGGCTTTGCAAAATCATTGCAAGGGCTGGAGGAGCAGACTCTTCGCTGAATTTCCAGGAATGGCTCCCAGCTGCCAGATCCATCATGTCCCCTGACCAGGAACACTGCTTCCGTGTGCAGGAAGCCACGGCTGCAGGAAGCTGCTGACTGCAGAAGTGTGCTCCCTCTGCTACTCGTCATGCCAGCAAATGGATGTCCTGAGGCCTGCCGCGCTCTCACTCAATTCGGTTCCCAAATGCAGGTCTCTAATGAAGGATTCTGTTTGGGGGATTGTAAATCAGATCCTGCACCTTGGTTGCAAGAGAGTCTGGGAAATGTAGTTTTCTTTTTTCCAGCCTCAGCCATTTAACACACACACACACACACACACACACCACTAGAAGGAAGTTCAAATGGAGGTTGAACAAACCCGTCCATGGTTTTTGCCGCTGGAGTCTACCTCCAGGCCTTGGCTTTGCACCAGCAGAGCCTCCAGGTTTCCTGCTCTGGGCTCTGGCCCTGCCCAGGGGCAGGAGCCCAAAGGACGGGCCTGCAGGACCAAGCTGAAGTGTCTCTCCAGCCTTGGCTTTTCTTTCTAGTCCTGGGGCCTGGATTCTGAACTTGGAACCTCTGACCAAATCCATCCCAAAGGAGCCAGACTAGCTGAACTTGGGGGTCTCTCACCTCACAATGCTGCCCACTGGGGCCCACCTGGGGCAGGACAAATCCTCAGTTTTACCCCACCCCTTCATCTACTGGAATCTGGGCCACCCCCAGCAATATTTTAAATGTTGCCCATTTTGTGAGTTATGATAAATTTGTATTAAATTAAAGTTATAGGGTATCAGTGGTCAGTTTCATTCATTTTGACAAAAAGGCCTACCCATTGTGTCTCAGGCAGTCTACGTACATTAGCATGGGTAATCCACAAAGCACCCTATTGGGTAGATAGTATATGCCCATTTTACAGAAGTGGAAAAATGAGGTTAAGAAAGAAGACATGACTTATCTACACAAAGAGAAGAGGCAAAGGCAGCCTGACCTTGGGGAGGAAGGAGGGATTAGCAAAGATCCTACCCAGGGCAATGGCTAAGACTACAATAACCCCATTCAGATCCCTGTTTGTGGTCAGCAGGCAAAACGCTAGTACTTTTTGCCCTGGCTGGTGTGGCTCAGTGGATTGAGTGCCAGCCTGTGAACTGAAAGGTTGTCGGTTCAATTCGAGGTCAGGGCACATGCCTGGGTTGTGGGCCAGGTTCCTGGTTGTTGGGAGCATGCTGATCAACATTTCTCACCCTCTTTCTCCCTCCCTTCCCCTCTCTCTAAAAATGAATAAATCTTTTTTTTTAAGTGCTGGTACTTTTTAAGGCAAGCCCATGAAGTTGATATCATCTCAGTGTTTGAGTGGAGGGGCGTTACTTCCCAGGGGACCCACAGCCAGTATCAGGAGAGCTAGGAATCAGACCCAGGCCCATCCAAAGCTAGAGCCAAACTCTTCGCTGGACCTCCCTGGGCACGCTTCTCAACTTTGAGGACCGGTTCAGTGACAGAAAGTGGCCCCAGAACTGTGATCTCCCTGGGATTCAAAGTGGAAGCCCGACCCAGGCTGCACACCACTGTGGAACCCTGCGATTGCAAGTCCAGACTCCACTGCAAGCCAAGCCTCATGTGTCTCCAGGGGTCAGGGGCGGGCTCATGAAAACACCGTGTGCAGCTGAGCAGGTCCCCTCTCTCCCTGGGCCTCAGGTTTCCCATCTCTACCGGGGAGGGGACAGAGGTCAAGTCTGTCTGATGGTTCAGGATTCTGAGTCTAATGTTCGTCTCAGGGCTTGGCCTGCTCAGCACCTAACAAGGCCATTAACTCTGGATCCTTCTCTCTGGGGTGGAGCAGGAACAGAAAACAACAGAGATAAGGTCTCTTGGCAGCACCGAGCTTGGCTCAGGGGCTCTGGGGATGCGCCTTCCCTCCTGCCAGAGAGCATCCCCGGAGGCTGACTGCTCACACCTGAGCAGTATTCCCAGCTTCCCCCACTCCTGTCCGGGTCCAGGCTCTGTTCGCTGTCCCCAGAAGCTCCACCAGGAGATCAATTGCAAAGGACCATGTCACAGGTGTAAATACAGGGGGCTGGGGGGTGGAGATACAGGGGGGTGGGTGCTGACCAAGGTGCTGAATCATCATTGCCCACCAGGGCATATGGGCATATGGTTATTTCTCCTTACCCATGATTCCCCCCGGTTCTCTGGGAATCCTGAACCACATAAGGGAAGAGGGAGTGATGGGAAGTAGAGCAGAAACCCGGGTGGGGGCAGGGGTAGGGCAGGGGCGTGGAGGATGTGGTCAGGAGGCACAACCTCCAAAATAATAGCAGGAGAGGAGGAAATACTTTTATTTTGAAATGTGCTCATTTTTTTTTATTTTTCCTTTTACCTGGATGAACTTCTGTGAGTTTTTTTACCCTGAATACAGCAGTCTTCTATCTTATTTAAACATTTTCACAGTTCTCTCATATTTCTTACTATTAAAAAATGCTCTCCACTCACCCTAGGAATTAGATGAAGTAGAGGAAGAAGTGACACCTGGGACCAGAGGCCCAGGGGCTTCCTACTCCAGTGTCATGACAACAGAGAGCCTGTCAAAGATGGAACCAGAGGCACAAAGTCCAGGTTCTCATAAGCTCCCCCAAACTGTGGGCCTGGATGTGATCATGTCTGAAGGCTGGAGAAGCCTGGTGGACCTTCCAGCCCAATTCAGAGGCTCAGAGCGAGCTGGTTTCTAGCTCAAAGTCATACAGCACGTGGCACAGCTGAGGCCAAAGCCCAGGTTTCCTGGCCCCCAGTTAGCACACAGTGGGGGAGAGTGGCCAAGGGGGAGGACCCCTGACCAGGCAAGGAGAAGGAGCACAGGGGGGCAGCTGCAAGTGGGCAGGGGCTGGGCTGAGGAGGGAGGTGCCAGAGGGACCCCCATGTCTAGAAGGTCTGCAAGGGCCACAGATCAAAGGTCATAGAGCCGGGAACTTCTCTCTAAGGTGGAGACAGACCAGCTGAGCATGCGGGTCAGCATCACAGCCTCCAGGAGGCTGCTGAGAGACCACGGATCTCACCTCTGTCATTTTACAGATGAGAAAACAGAGACCCAAATGGGAGGACACCAGCCTGTGCGGCAGAGCCAGGCCCAACCCAGGTCTCCCAACTCCCAGCCAGCCGCTCTTTTCACGCAACCTTTAATCTCCCTCCTGTGGGTTCTGGTGCCTCCTCCCACCCCCTGGGAACCCTGATCATGAGCAGAAGGAGAAGGGGAGTGGCCAGGGCCCCCACAGCCCCAGGCACCAGAAGCTGGGTGCCTTCCTCCATCCTCACTCCCAAAGAGAAGGGAGAATCGGCGGTACCCCACCGGCCCCTCCTCCGGGTCGGAACCAGTTGGTGCCTGCCCACACCTGGTGCCTCTGTTGCCGGCAGCAGAGCCCGGAGCCAGCACCAGCCACAGCAAGGGCAAAGTCACCAGGGCAGCTGCTGGGGCCACAGGGAGTCACAGGTGAGTGAGGGCATAGGGAACGGCGGCCCCAGGGGGTCCCCTGATTCCATGGCACCTTAATCCAGTCCTGAGGCCTGGAGTGGTTTGGGGGTTTTGAAATCTTCCCCCCACCCCAGAGAAGGGGTTTTTGCCTGCTCACTCCCTGGGCCAGTTCCTCAGCCCCACCCCTTGCAAACCTGAGGCTGGAGCCCTTCCCTAACCCAACTGCTGGACCACAAGCAGGAACAGGGAAATGGGGGCCAGTGGCTCCGTTTCTGTCCCTGGAAGGTGATGCAGATCGGAGCCCTGAGAGGTCCCAGAAACAGCAGAGACTGGCTGAAGGTGTGTGCCTCTCACAGGTGTGGGGCTGTGGCTCTAGCCCTGGGCGAACCCTGCTAAACCTGGGTGGGTCCTAGCTCCACTCCCGATTCTCCAGTGGCCCCCAATGTCTCCCTTACAGGTGTCCACTCCTCACTGGTTCGGCAAGGAGAATGGTGACCCCGGGCTATGGGGCAGCCACCAGTTTTAAGGTTCTAGCGTGGGGATGCCTCTCGAAGTTTGCACAACTGCACTCCCCACCCCTCCCCTTCCTCTGTCACACTTCTGCAATGCCCTCCTCCATCCCTTCATTCCTCCATCCAAACTTACCCTCCAGTGCTCCTCAGGGTAACTGGCTTACGGTTCGAGGTGCCGCCCCCTTCCTGACCTACGAGCACATATAATAGGAACCCCTCCAAAGGAGCGGCTAGTGGTGGGATTGCAGGCACCACACCAAACAGGTGTGGGAAAGATTACAGGGGGACAGGAAGGGGGAGGGGACTTCTCAGGACTCCACACAGGCAGCACCACAGCGGCCGTGGCTGTGTGGGCACAGACCCAGCTAGAAAGGACAGTGGCTCCGTGGACTGAGCCCTTCCAGGCCTCACTCTCGGCTCAGTCTTCAGCCCTCAGTCCTCCTCTCACCAGCACCCCGCCCAGCACAGGCCAGCGGGGACACAGCACAGCCCCTCTGTTCCCAGAGGCTTCCTGTGGGGGCAGAAAGGACTGCACGTCATGCTAGAAGCAGAGCACCCAAGAATACGAGGATCCTGCCCTGGCCGGTGTGGGTCCGTGGGTTGGAGCATCATCCTGTAGACTGAAGAGCTATGGGTTTGATTCTCAGCCAGGGCACTTGCCTAGTTTACAGGTTCAGTCCCCCTTTGGGTGAGTCTAGAGCCAACCGATTGATCCTTCTCTCTCACGCTGATATTTCGCTCCCTCTCTCTCTCCTTCCCTTCCCCCTCTTTAAAATCAATGAGCATGTCCTCAGGTAAGGATTAAAAAGAAGAAGAAGAGCATTAGGATCCCAAACAGAGAGGGTTAAGCATATTTTGGTCCTCAGCACCCCTGCTTTTGTAATACTCACTCCCTGCCCAGAATGCCCTTGTCCTCCTTTTTCTTCTGTTGAAATCGTACTCACCCTTCACATCCCACTCAAGGCGAAGCTGTCCATCATTTCCGTCCAGCAGAACGCAACACTCCAGGCCCTGGCAGCACAGGCCCCGGCAGCACATTGGGACTCCCCCTACCCCTAGAACGTGAGCGTGCGGAGGCAGGGATCATGCCCTGGCTCTGCCTGCTGGGTGCAGAAGGGGCCCCAGAAAGTGTTTACTGGCTGGTGTCAAAGCTGGAATCACAAAAGCCCCCCATCTCCAAGTTGGGAGGATTCTTAGAGACTGGAGACAGCTCCCCCCTAAAGATGTCGGGGTGGCTGCTGAGTGCCCAGGGTAAGCCCACTGGTCACCCCCAGCCAGATTTTGCACAGGGAGAACCAGGGTGTTGGCGAAGGCTACGAAAGTTGTTCAACTGTTTGCCTTTTTTAAAGTTATAGAACAACTTATGCTTATTGTTTTAAAAATTCGAATAAATATAAGACTATGAAGCTCAGAGTCCCCTCATTCGGCTCCCAGAAGCCAACAGCTGTTAACAGTCTGGTGCAGGTCCTTCTGGGCCTGCTTGCTTACGCACACACATAAACAGATTTTCCTTTTACAGAACTATGCTCACTTATCATCTTTCTACGTGTTCCATGTAGAAACAAAGGGAATTGCTGGCCAAAAGGTTTGTCCATTTAAAAACATGTCGCTTTCCCAAGTAAATTTCTTACAACATGCTCATCGTAGAAACTTTGGAAAACACAGCTGAGTCACACAGAGGATAAGTGACCATGGCCACTGCCCAGAGATAACCACTGTGAGCGATTTCCTTGGTGGAAAGTTTTACAGTCTTTTTTCCCACGTGAGTGTGTTTAGTTACAAATATCGGAACACATTCTGCTATTGTCCCATGGCTTGCTTTTTGTTCTCCTTGTTTTGCCACTTAATAACACACCCCGTGAGCCTCTTTTCACGTTGTTAAATGTCTTCTATGGCATCAGTTTAGTATGATAAGGGATGTTTGACCTCAGGGCCCCCCAGAAGCCTGCTTGTCCTGACTGACCCCCATTCTGAGTAGGGAGCCTGCTACAACAGCGGGCTGGAAGCCATTGCCCCAGGGCGTGACCTCGCTCTGCCCCCTTCCTTTCAGAAAGGGAGCTCCCGCGGAAGGCCTTGAGCACCTGCCACCTTGACCCCTCCTGAGCTGAGGCCCAAACACCCCTTCGATGGGCGCCCAGCTCCCCTGCAACTTCTCCACTGCTGCCCACCAGAGCAGTAAGTAGACGCCTGGTCCTTTCTTCTGCCACCCCCTGCTGCCACCCCAAGGCCCAGAATGCAAGAGGTGTGGGTGCTTAGGTGGTCTTCACTGTGAGGCAAGGGAGGGCTTAGTGATCCGAGTTGGGGGGTGGAGAATGCCACTTGCCCATGCACTTCAGCCAGCTCTTCAGCCAGCTCTGCCTCCTACTGATGGCGCTGAGGAAGGAACTGGGCGGGTAGTTACCAGGGGTGGCTGGGAGAGGGCTGGGCTATTTGAAAGTTTTCTGGCCCCCAAAGCAAATACCCAACTTCTTAGTCTAAGCCAGTGCTCTACCCCAGGAAACTACTAGTCACATAGTGTAGAATTAAGTGTAATCTTGGGCAGGACCTTTCTCCTCTTTTGGGGGTGGGGGGCAGGGGTCTCAATACCATGTGGCTCCGAAGGCACCTCTCCAAGCTCTGGAATTCTATAGCCCAATTTGGACTCAAGTTTTCAAATGTTCTCTTTTCTTTTGAAGTCCCTGCACACTTCAGGATTTGTTGCATTCAATTGTGCACCAGGCCTTGTTTGGGGCATTATTAACGTAATTATTCTTATGAGCTATCATCTCCTCCCAGCAAGCCTGAGAGGAGGTACTGCTTCTATCCCAGTCTTCCAGATGAGAACACTAAATCTGGAGAGTTAAGATGATTTTCCAGTTAGGTGGTAGAGCTCAAATTTTAGCCCAGGGCCGTGACTCCCAAACCCCCGCTCCTTCCCACCCGCCCCGTGCCGCTCTGTGGTGTGTGCGGGGATCGTTCTTCCCTTGCTGCGGTTGAAGAAACTGAGGGCACAGAAAGGAGGCGAATCCCTCAGGGTCACACAGCAAGTTCATGGCAGAGCAGCCCTGGCTAGTTTTCAAAGACAGAAGCTTGTGAACCAGAAGCAGCCTTTGAACTGTATTCCGGAGCCCAGAACTGAGCAGGAGTGGGTGGTCAAGTGGGAAAGGCTGTGTTTGTTCAGCCCAGCCTGGGTCCACCCTCCTTCCAGAGAAGTGTTGACTCTGGGCAAGTCCTATAGGAAGAAAAGGTGACATGACCTGTAGGGTGGGAGAGGGCTGGGCCAAAGGAACAACCTTTCCCCCCTTTTTGACCATGACCTCAATTTATTTCCTTAACCTTATTTTTATTGTTGACACTATTATAGATGTCCCAATTCCTCCCCCTTCCCTCCCTTCCCTCAGGCCACCATCACACTGTGGTCTGTGTCTGCCGGTCGTGCGTGTGTGCTCTGGCTGATCCCTTCCTGTCCTTTCGCCCTGTCCCCCTCACCCTCTCGACAGCTGTCAGTCTGTTCCACACAGCCGTGCCTTTGTTTTTATTTTGAGGCATCCCCCTTCTTCTCCCGTCTCCTCTGGGACAGCCCCACTGTGCTTACTCTCTCATTTAGTCACTTACCCAGCAAGTCACTTAGGTAAGCAATGACAGGTGCACCCCAGGTCTCTATCACGGAGTTGACGGTGACCAGGCAGCCATAGCACATGTGCTGTGGGCTAGGCTAGGACAAGAGGGGAGTCACAGGGACTCAGAGAAGAGCAAGCAGCCAGCTGGGGGAGATACGGCTGAAGCTGAGCCCTGCAAGGTGAGTAAGAGTTGGGCAAAGTGTTTCCGGGAGAGGGAACAGCACGTGCAAGGGACAGAGGCTAGGAATGAGGTCATGGGGCAGAGGGCTGAATGTGAGGCAGGGGGCAGAGCAATGATGCGGCAGAGGAAAGCAGGAGCAGGTCATGCCATGCCATGGGCTCTCTGAGGGCAATGGGGACCCACGACAAGGATTTAAGCAGGGAATAGGATATGATCATATTTGTACGGGGCAGGGCAAGGCTGGAGGCAGGGAGTCCAGAGAGAAGGCTGAAAGGCTGGAAGGCTGAAGCATGGGGCGGAGTGAAAGATGGGAAAAGTGAAAGAGGGCAGAAGTGAGGACCCAGTGGTTCTCCTAGGAACAAAGGGGACTGTTTCAGAGCTGCGTTACTCAGCCGCACTCCCCTTCCTCCCTTCCTCCGCAAGGACAGGCACAGCAAGCTGGCCATCCTATAGAACCAGACCCAGAGGCCCCACACTGTTCCCAGCAGCAGCAGAACCTTAGAATTTCATTCTTGCAGTCTCCCGCAGTATCCCTGGGTAAACACGTGTGGTGACAGGGAGCCCAGCCCAGCCCACTACTAGACAATAATGATTAGGAGTTCTGGTTTTACATGGGTCCCCTTGTGTCCCTACTGGCCCTGGCTCTGTCTTCCTCTCCCCCACCCCCAGACAAGACTGGTCTCCTTTCCGTTGGACAGTCTTTTACAGATCTCTCTGTTTATTCTTTTACCAAGGACTTATTGAGGAACTATTATGTGCCAGGGGTTGTCTTACTGGTCTGGGCCACCTGCCTGGCCAATGGTGAGTGTTTAGGACTTGCTTGTTGGGAAGCACGTGGACAGCATGAGTCCTGGCAGCATGCAGACCTGGGTTCAAATCCTGCCCATATCCTTTACTCTTTAACCTCAGACAAACCAGCCTCTGTACTGCAGCTTCTCCATCTGATAAATAGTAATAGCAATGGCAGCTTGCCAGACTGGATAAGACAAGGCCTATAAAGCACCTGGCGTTACTAATATCACTTCTCTCCCATGTACCAAGCATCTTCTAAGTGCCAAACATTGTGGGGAAAGGACTATTGGCCACCTGCCCAGGGTCACTAGATCTTTGCTTCCAAGCACGGTCTTGCCCTGCACCATGCCACCTCCAGACCTGGGACCCCAGTGTTGTGTGAGCCGTGTCTGAGGAGGACAGGGACAGCCTGCCCCAGGGAAGCAGTCCTCTGCCCCTGCCCTGACGCCTCCATCCCTTTGCCAGACGCGGGCAGCTGGCAGGCTCCAGTGATCATCATTCCAACGCTGCTCTCCTCGTCCACCCTGCTGGTGGTCAGCTGTATCTTATGGAAGACATGCCGCCGGTGGGCTCGGGTCTCCAGCCCCAGCCCTCAGCCCCAGTGAGGGGCCCAGGTAAGCCACGCAAGGACCACACGGACAGAGAGTTCCATTTCTGTTTTATTCTTAGTGTCCTTGAGCACAACACCCGAGAAAAGCCCTGCTCCGTCTGTATTGCCCAAAGGGGTGACACACAACCCCTCGGTCAAAAGGAGGAGCTCCCCTTACTCTCTTGGGGCAAGGAAAGATGATGTGCTGCCGTGAATAAAGCCTCACAGTGGCCACAGCCACACTGTGTGACCTCAGAGTCCCCTGTGCCCTCACCCAGGGTCTGTTGGATGGTAACTCACCAACCCCTTGGGTCAAGGAAGCCCATTCTGCACCCCTGTAATTGTGGCCCTGAGTGACCATGGATCAAGGCTGTCCTTGGCCACACACTGCCCCTCCCCCTAGGCCCACCATCCCCAGCCCAATGGGGCCTCTGCAGGGAATCTTACTGAGAAGCAAAACATCCTCCTCCAGGAACTGTATGAGAGCCCTTCTGGTTTTACCCCAGTTTGGGTGGGGCTTATCACATTATCCAGGACTTAACAGTCCTTAGAATTTTCCACTTCTCATATCTTAAAACACTCATATTACCGTGCATTCCTGAGGTCATGGAGTTTCAGCTTAGTACATGTTCTTGTGGGGAACACAGCCCTAAAGCCCCTGGCAGGCAAAGCCTGGCTAACATGGAAACTGCCGGGGCCCTGGGCTCCTGTCCAGCCTGGAGCCTCCCTGCTCCCTGATCTGCTGCCTGCGCTTTGGGATTCAGAGTGAGAAAGTGGGTCTCACACAGCTATTACAAAAGCCCAGAATCCTCACCACTGCCCTAAGATCTCAGGTCATCTGCTCTGCCTGCCAGCCACAGGTTCATGCCTTCACTCACTTATCCAATGACACCCAAGTATGTACCATGAGCCAGGCATGCCAGGCGCTGGGTTTATAACAAATGAGACCCAGACTAGTGATGTAATGGCTGAAACAGAATAATAGCAACAGAGTATAGGAAGCACTTGGGCGGGGTACAGAAGTCTATGCAGCATAAAGAGGCCAGTAAACAGTCAGGAGAGGAGGGTTGAGGCAAGCTTTCAAGAAGTGGCATCTAAAGCAAGGCTGAAAGTTGATTAGGAGTTTGCTTGAGGGAAAGTGGGGGAGATAGTCCCGTCAGAGAGAACAAAATGTATAGTGTAGGGATTTGCAAACTCTGGTCCAATTCCTGGCTTTACAAATAAAGTTTTATTGAAACATAGACATGTCAATACATAAGTCACTACATTCACTTATATATTGTCTCTGGCAGCTTTTGCTCTACATAGTAGAGTGGAACAGTTTTGACAGAAATGCTATGGCTTACAAAATATAAAATATTTACTATCTGGCCCTTGACAGAAAAACGTTGCTGACTCCTAGAGGCGAGAGAGCTGATGCTGCCTTTTAGGGTCCCAGTGGCTGGAGGAACAGTGGGAAATGTGCAGCAGGCAGCTCACAATGACCTGAGCTCTTCTTCCCACAGCCGTAGTAGATTGACCCAGGAGTAGATATACCTGATTTAAAGATTTTATTTACTTTAGGAGGGGAAGAGAGAGACATTAGTAGGTTGCCTATCATAGGTTGTCTCCCAACTGGGGAGCTGGCCCACAATCTAGGCATGTGCCCAGACTGGGAATTGAACCAGTGACCTTTTGGTTCATAGGCCAGCACTCACTCCACTGAGCCACACCAGCCAGGGCTAGACATACTTGATTTAAACAGACCTGATAGATTCCCTCTTCCTAGGAATTCAAAATACGGAACAGAAGGCCCAGAAATGGAGCCAAGTCACAGTAGTGTCTGCGAACCTCTGCTGCTTAGGCCCCAAGTCTGGTTAATCAACAACTCCCTTGATTCAGAAGGCCCTTGCCATCAATCCCCCAAACTTCTAATTTTAATTTTCCTTCAAAGGCAGTTCCTGTTACTTTTCATGAAAAAAAACTTTAAAAGAATGGAGATGAAGCTGCCAGAGTATACAGGTTTAGTCAGCATGGTCCAGTTTAAGTACAATGTGAAGCATATACAATTTTACATTTTCTAGTAGCCAAGTAGCCACATTTTAAACAGTAAAATGAAATGAGTGAAATTAATTTAATAATATATTTTATTTCACCCAACATATACAAACTATTATCATTTCAATATGTAAGCAATGTTTTAAAATTGTTAATGTGATATTTATATTCTTCTCTTTGCGCTATATCTTTGAAGTCTGGAGGTATTTTACACTTATAGCACATCCTGAATCATGCCATGTTTGAAGTGCTCCATAGCCAAATGAGCTTGTGGCAAACATCATGGACAGCACAGTTTTAGACACCCAGGCCCTGGCTAAAAAGCCTTGGCTTTATTCTGAAAAATGTGGGTGTCCCCAGAACAGACTCACTCCAGGAAGTAACATGATGAAAGCTTCATTGTAGTTGGATCACTCTGACTTCCACTTAAAGAATGGGCTGGACCAGAGCTGAGACTAGAGATGGGGAAATTATTTGGAATTGAAATAACCCAAATAGAAGACGAGAGACGATGATGATGGAGTTTGCCAGTGGCAGCAGGGATGGAGAGAGGCACCTGAAGTCAAGAGATGCGTAGGAGGCAGAAATAACATCCCTCCTTATCACTGTTGCTCCCCACCACGCCTCACTGAAGCCGTTTCCCACCTGCATCTCCTTCCCACCACTCTAATTCCAAATACTTTCACCTCCCTCTCTGGCAACCAAAACAGCAACCTGCCTCCACTGTTTACTATCTGTTCTAGGTTAAGATACCTCACATTTAAGCCTGTTTCCTAATTTTTTAATAGAAATAATTTAAGTGGTTACTATGGGTAGCATGTGTCATGTGATGTTCTAACCTTTCTAAATGTGTTAACTCCTTTAATGCTTAGAATAATAGTATGAGGTGGGTACTATTATTCCATTTTACAAATGCAGAAACTGTAGCACAGTCTTGCGACAGGAAACACAGGATTCCACCACAGGCAGGGAGGGATCGGAATTTGTGTGATAATATCCCCTTCACCGAGTCGCGTGAATTAAGTGAAATAATTAGAGTGAAGGGCGATGGCAGGGCATGGCACACAGCAGGTACTCTATTTTAAAATGTTACACAGCTTGGCCTCCAGGTAAAGAATTCGTTCAAAGACCCTGATTTTTTTGCGTGAAGTCAGGTGTCTCCTCTCGGGTGTAATACGGACGGGTGACGGGGACCCCGGAGGCGAGACCCCCTAGAAACACACAGCTTCTAGGTTAAGTTGAAGCGGAAGGACCTCGTGAGCAAGGGTCCGCCTTCCGGTGTTACATGGGGCCTTTCTAGCCGCGAGAAGTCTCTCCGTTTCCCACGCTACCGCGGTGTGAGCTCTCCCAACTCCCGCGGGAGTCCCGCCCTCGGCGAAAGTGCAGTTTTCCACTGGTGGAGTCTGAGAGCTGCGTCTCCGTCTTTCAACCAATGTATTCTGCTGCCTTTTTTCACTGTTTGGTAAAGTCAGACCCTCCTCCTGGCCGGCAGAGGGCGCGAGAGCACGTGGCTCGAAACCCTGTAAACCCTCGGACACCACGGAAGTGACGTCACATTACCGGAAATCCCCCCCCCGCGGAGTCTGAGTGTGGATTCTGACGTCCGTCCGTAAGGCGAGTGACCTACGCTCCGGGAAACAGTGGTTAAGAGTACTGTTTCCAGCCCTCACCTTGTCAAATAGTCAAATAAGAAAACTGAGGTCCTAGAGGGAGGGGTTTGCTCATATTCACTCAGACCGGCGCGCCTGCACCTGACTCCTTGGAGCAGGGGGACCCTGCGGGTTTTGAAATCAGAAATATTCATAGTGCAGAGATGGGGAAACTGAAACCCGGAGACAGGGACTTGCGGGGTAGGCAAGGTTGCCAGGTTTAGCAACTAGAGGATGAATAGCTGAAGCTGAATTTCAGATAAACAACAATGGTTTAAGAATATTCCAAATATTTCGTGACCCGTATATGCGTCCTGTATTTTACATGGCATTCTTAGGTCAAGGTCACCCAGCTGAGTGGAAGAGCAGATAGGGCTATTGAGGCGTCCTCGATGCCTCCCCACCTAAGGATCACTGGTATGTAGACCTGTGCTTTTCCTAGGTGTAATCCTGAGGTGGCCTAAAGGGACCACAGCCTCTTCGGGTCAGTGGTCTTCCCTCCGCAGGATCTATCTAAGATGCTGTTCAGGAGCTGAGAGGGGGCCAGATACCCACCCCCGAGGATTCAGGGGTACTCCCTCCCCCCACCCTCCAAGACTAGTTTATTCAAGACAACAGGTACTTTGTGCCCAGCACAAACCCAGGCAAGTAGGAGAAACTCCCTGTCTTTTGAAATTAACAGATTTGCAGGAAAACAAGTATAGAGGAAAATTATACTTTGTAGTCAACAGTTCTTTAATGTGGGTAAATGCAGAGAGCTATGAAAGCTCAGAGAAGTAATAAATACCTAACCAAGACAAAAGGGAGAGAAACCCCAGCTGCGACCTGAAAGCTTCAGTCAGCAGTTATTTGTGTGTAGGGCAGTATTCTAGGCGCTGGGGACACAGAGCAAAACAAATTCTGCCCTTAAGAGTTTAATTCTAAATAAAATGTATGTCACCCTGGATTGAGCACAGGCTGTGAACCAAGGAGTCCCTGGTTCCATTCCCAGTCAGGGCACATGCCTGGGTTGCAGGCCACATTCCCAGTAGGGGGTATGTGAGAGGCAACCACACATTGATGTTTCTCTCCTCTTTCTCCCTTCCCCCCTCTCTAAAAATGAATAAATAGTATCTTTAAGAAATAAAATGTATGTCAAGTGGTGATCTGTTGGGAGGGGAATTAAGGCTGCTAAGGGGATTAGGGAATGCTGGGCTGGGAGTGGGACAGTTAAGTTGTAAAGAGGATGGTTGGGAAGGCCTCACTGAGGTGAAGTTGAGCCAAGACTTGGAGGGGTGGGGGGAAGAAATCATGAGGGTATTTGGGGTTATAAGGAAATGTGTCTGGCTTGTTAGAGCAGAAAGAGTGATGCACCACCTCCAATGTGATAGCTTTCTAAGGGATGTTTAGTGATACCAATGACAATGTATTTCTTGCCTTAAGTATTGTCCTCAGAATCCCATTCCTGCTCAGTGTAACTCCACATACCTAGGTGGGGAACTGCTTTCAATAGGGTGTTCAGAAAAGACCATCCCAAGAAGGGGACATTTAAGCTGTGGCCTTTATGATGAGAATGAGTCACCCCTGGAGAAGCTGGGAGAAGAGCTACTTGGGCAGAGGGAACAGCAGGGCAAAGGCCTGGAGGCAGGAAAGAGCCAGTTGAGTCTGAGGAGCTGAAGAGAGGCCATGGGCTGGAGCACATGAGATAAGACGGGAGAGGTGGGCAGAGGTCCCGGGCAGTTCAGCCTTTATTGGCATCACAGTAGGAAGCAACTGAAGGGTCTTCAGCAGAGGATTGACGAGATAGGATTCATGGGTCACGAAAAGATTCCTCTGACTGCTAGGAGGCTGTGCTGGATGATTTTGCTGGTTGAATTTTTTCAGGCTTTGCTGCTCACCCCAAAGGTTCCAGCAAGAGGGTTTAAAATGGAGCAAAGGGTTGAGTGGGAATGGCCATCTTTTCGCCTCCCCCATGGTTCCTTTACAGCTGCAATGAGCTAACTTGGGCAGCTGGGTTTCCAGGGGGGGGGGATGACACTGCCCCACAGAGCCACCATCCTCCTCCTGGGTACGGGTGGATAGAGATGACAACTTGTGTCCCTCAGAGCCCTGGACCCCCGTCAGGCTCCCTAGCCAGCCCCTCCTTAACCAGGAGGGGGTGAAGGAAGTGCATGCTACCTCCAGCCCCCTAGGTCTCCTCCCGCTGCCCATTTGGAATACACTTTCAACGATCTTCTCAAAGGTTCTGTCATGCTTCTGCTCCAGAAGCAATAGGGCTCCCTACTGTCTGCAGAATTCAGTCCAAATTCCTGGCTCTGTTATTCAAGGCCCTCTGTGTGTGCTCTGCATCATGAGTTCCTTGAGAACTCAACTCAACTCCGCATCACCTTGCCTACCACAGAGCTGGGCCACAGTAAGGGATCAACAGGAGCTCAAGACATTACCTTTCAAGATCCATAGATTTGTACAAAGTAGATTAGTGGTTGCTGCGGGCTTAGGGGAGGGGAAAATGGGGAGTGACTATAGATGAGTTTCTTTTTGAGGTGATAAACATGTCTAGAATTAAATAGTGGTAAGGGTTGTACAAACGCTATACTAAAAACCACCAAGTTTATACTTTGAAAGGTGAATTGTAAGGTATGTGAATTACAACTCAATTTTTTTTTTAATGCAGAAGGAAAACCTTTTGGGTCACCTGTTGCAGCTGAGGGAACACTAAAATCTGAACTCTTTTGCTTAGCCTGAGACCCTTGCAGCATGAAGCAGCCTTTGTCCTGACAAAAACTTCTAGTTTGAGGAGACAATCAGACATTGCACTGGGCATGTCAGTATCCATGGCCAGCCCTGTCCTAACAAAGACCACATCAGTTACCAGCCACCCTGCCACCCCATGTTGCCATTACTCTTATTGCCTTGCAGACCTGCAAAGAGGATGAGGGTGCAGGGTCTCCTCAAACCCATCTCTTTGCTCTTTATGTTTGGTGTGAACTTCCGAAGCTGTGTCAAATCCTCCATTGCCCCCTCTGTGGGTCAGGACATGGGCTGGGTGCCAGGTTCACCCAGAGGTCCCTCTCAGTCATGAGCTGAGCCCCAGGGCTGAAGGGAAGCAACTCCGACCCCACCTCAGCCCCTGACAGCCCACCCTTCCTCATGCCGCCAGGCACAGAGGCCTGTGGAGAGGAGGGAGATGAGTCCCAGAAGCCGGTGCCAGCAGGAGATGCCCACATTACAGCCAGGTCAGGACGGGGGCACAGGCCAGGGGTCCTCAGTGCAGGGTGGGAAATCTCGCTGCTGGCCCAGCCCAGGCTGAATTGAACTTCCAGATTCCACTGGAGTATTAAAAAACCTAAATATTTATTTGTTTCATATTTACAAAGGTGGGAAGGAGACCAAGGGAGACCCCAAGAACACCCCTCACCTGGCTGACCAGGCCCCTTTGCGCTGCAGAGGAGGCAGACACAGCTGGAAGGAACAGGATTTATGTTGCATACTTGAACTACAGCGAGTGTAAGACTGGTCCTATGTACAGGGCAGAAACACTGCAGGTGGAGTGTGGGGGGCAGCAGAGCGAGCACCAGAGTCCTGACCAGAGGGTGCCCTGCTTGCCACCCTCCCCAACTCTCCCAGAGGCATCCTTGTGGCCCTGCTGGAGATCTCCCAGGGGAATGGGGCCCGCTCACATGATGCTCGCCGGGGTGAAGACAGGGGCCACGCACAAGGTGTCTGTGATCTCCCAGCCGCAGGACAGAGGCTTGCACACGCCCTCAGCGTCCCCGTCCTGTTCTGCAGGCAGCAGCTGCTCTCGCAGTGCTTCCCTGTGGGTGAAAGACGGGCACCAGAGGCCACCAGCGTGGGACCCACAGGCTGGGACTCCTGATGACCCTGCACTGGAAGACCTGGCCCCCTCAGGTACAGGGGTCACACCTGGGCCCCAGAGCCCAGCCTCAGGCAGGGGAAGGCCTGCTGAGCCCTCTTCCCCAACCCTTCTAGTCCAACCCCCCAAAAGGAAAGGAACCCATGTTTACTGAGCACTTACTATGTGCCAAGCACTTTACTTACACTGTCTACTTTTGTCTTCCCCCAAACCTGTAAGGGCAGCATTATCATCCCCATTTCACTGATGAGGAGGAAGTTGAGGCAGAGAGAGACCTGCCCAAGGTGGTAGAACTAGAATTCCACCCAACTCTCTTTCACCTTCTTTATACTCTAAGCTTGGAACTTAAAAGAAATCATCTCCTTTCCCATTCAAAATATCCCACAAACTCTCTCCTCCTACCCACCCATGCTGATACACAGCTCCACCATCTGGTCAGCCACAAGTTGGGAGTCTTGTCCCCATACCCAGATGATCCCTGTGGAGCCCAGATCCTGAACATCCAGACAGGTGCACACCTCTCTCCGTTCCCGCTGCCGCCACCCTCTCTAGCCGGGACCACACAGCCTCCCACATCTGCTCCTGCCTCCTGCAGACATTTCTGGTCCAGGGCCATCTTTCCAAACAGCAAATCCCTGCTCGTAAGTTGGCAGCAGCTTCCCTCTGCTCAGGCCCCATGCAATCTGGCCCCTCCAGGCCCCTCCAGGCACCCCAGCCTCTCCTCCTGGGTGCCACCACAGCAATGCCTTTTAGGCTCGTACGCCCCCTGGCCTGTGCACACAGTTGTGCCTCTGCCTGCATCCTTACCCCTCACTAATGCCTCCTCGGTCTTCAGGGCCCACCTTCAGCGACTGAAAGAACCTCAGGGAAGACTTTGCTGAATCCCACAGCACAGTGTACTTCTCCTTGATAACAACAGGGTCCAATACCTGCTTCTGTGACATTCCATCAACCACAGCAGGGCAGGGAGTTAGTGCCCGGACCCCCAGGGGTAACGCTGGCACAGAGTGAGCACTTATTCCATGCTGAGGGCAGATACCCCTGCCCTCCGCAGCCATCTCCCCAGCCCCAGAAGTGGGACGTGGGGCTCTTCACTGCCAACCACCTGTGTGACCTCAACCAAGTGACCCGTTTGTGATAACACTGATCCCACAGAGTTGTGTGTGGTTGGAAGGAAATAATTATCAATCCTGATAGACGTGTTTAACAAACTCAGCTTTCCTCCCGTCTTGTTCACCTTCTTGCCTCATGAGACCCCAGCACTGGCCTGGTGAGGCAAGCAGGGCCAGCATTAGGCTCATGTTCTAGGTGGGCAGACGGAGGCCGAGCGAGCACACATCTTCCCGGAGTCACAGAGCAGCCACCCGGCTGGTCGGCTCCATGTGCTTTCACCCTCACATGGTTGCTAGAGCGGTCTCTCTAAAATCCAAGTCAGACCACGCCGCTCCCCTGCTTCGAGCCAGTCCGTGCTTCCCCCTCACTGCTGAAAGCCCTTCATCAGTGTCCAAGGCCCTTCTCAGACCCAGCCCTGCCCCTGCCCTAGCCACGACCGCCTCACATAGTTTCAAGAAGGCAGAATGCTCCCTCCCTGTTCCCTCTTCCTGGAACCCCCTTATGCCTCCTGCTGCCCAACTCCCCCTCGTCTCCCAGGCTTTACTCCTCGGGGATGTGGATCTGGGCCCCGGGGAGGAATCTAAGCTTCTATAACCTGCCCTCCCTATCCATCACAGAATTATCAGGAGTCCTGCCTGTTTCTCTGTGTCTCTCACTGGCTCTGAGCTCCTCAAGGGAAGCTCAGCCTCATTCGTGGCCCCAGCCCCATGCCGAGCACAGGCCTCTCTTGGAATCAGCAGCCAAGAGCTACTCGTCATACTGGATGTCACAGAAGCAGGGTCTCAAATCTCAGGCTCTCCTTATTGCTTCTGTCCAGTCTGCTCCTTCTCACCCCCACCCCCCACCCCTCACTCCACGTCCCAGCAGGGCCCCCTTACCAGGCCACCCGGGACATGGCATAGGTGATGTGGCAGGTCCGGGCCCCTCCAAAGAGGGAACTCATGCCCACGGTGTAGGCGCCCATGTTCTCAAAGACCAGCCAGTCCCCTACATGTAGTTGCGGCAGCCACAGGCCCTCAGCTACGCAGTCACAGCCATCAAGCGCTGGGCCCCACAGGCTGCTGCTGTGCAGCGGCTGCTCTGTGGATGGTTTCTGCAAGAGAGAGGAGTGACCACATTCACTCTCCTTGGCATACTGTTCACAGCTCATCACTCCCGCCCTCCCAAGCCTCCCACGCTCCCACAGCCAATAGGATAAGGACTGGATGGGCCTCTTAGCCTAGCATTTAAGGCCCTCCCACTTCTCTGCTGCCCTTGCCTCTTAACCTCTGAAGCCACAATGCCTCTTAAATCCAGGCTCTGACACTTGCTAGCTGTGTGACCTTCGGCAAGCTTCTTCACCCCTCTGTGCCTCAGTTTGCTCATTTGTAAAATGGGAATAATAGTATCACCTCATAGGTTACTGAGGGATATATCAGCATACATAAAGCATTTAGAATAGTGTCTGACGCATGACAAGGACCAGCGAGATAGCGCTGTCATTGTTATTGTTACCTCCTCTCTGCTTCAGTCTTTCCTGGCAAATCTGCCGCTTTCCAGACCCCAGGTGTGTCCGCACCTCTGCAGGCTTTCCTGTTCCTCAAATCCAGCTTGTGCCCTGGGCCCCGCCCTGGGGCATCCTGTCCCGTGAAGGCCTCCCAGAACCCCTCATTCCATACCAGGCCGGGTCACGAGAGCCAAAGTACCCGTGTGAGTGAGACCCAGACTCCCTCAGGCCCTCAGTCTGGCGAGGAGCGCCTCCAACGGTCACAGAGTGGCCTGGCAGAGGTCACAGAGAGCCCCATGGAGTGAGCATAATTATTCCCATTTCAGGGAAACTGAGGCTCTGAGAGGTTATGTGACTTGCCCAAAGACACAACTACCAGTTACATTAAATTTTAATATTTTTTCTTAAATTAATTCCAAATCCAGAAAAGAAACGTGGTACACAGACCATTTGCAGACAAGCAGGATGCCAATGCAACTCGTCCCAGTGCGGGGGACCCTGCCGGGCAGGTCCCAGAGGAGAAGTCATGACCGAAAGGTGGACTGGAGGGAATCGTGGCCATGCCCTTCAAGGCCCTCACTCCGCTTCCCACTGCACTCACTGTTCTAGTCGTTCCGGTTGCTCTGGGCTCCCCAAGTGAACCCTGCTTCCCTTCCCCAGCCCCAGCCTTCCCCTTGCTATTCCCTGAGGCCCCAAACCTGCCAGTCCCCCATTTCCCCTTTGGATCAGCAGTCCTCAACATTTTGGGCACCAGAGACCAGTTTTGGTTTCGTGGAAGACAATGTTTCCACTGTCGGTGAGGGCTGGGGGACGAGGCCAGGGGGGTGTGGGCGGGGGAAGGAGGCAGCACTCAGGCCTGGGATTGGGGCGGGGGCGGGAGGCAGGAGGCGGAGCTTAGGTGGAAACGCAAGCAGCCTCCATGGATGGAGAGAGGGGAGGTCGGGGACCCCTGCTTTAGATCTGAGTTAACATGGCCTCCTGGAAGCCTTTCCTAAAACTTTATGCTCCCACAAGCTTTGCCTCCATAGCATTCACCTTAATTTATAAGCAGGCATTTGTGCAATGTGTCTGCTCAGCCTGCAGACCGCAAATTCGATGAGCCCAGAGATCATGACAGTCTCGTTCCCCCCATCTTCTCCATGCCCTGCAGTCTGGCATACAGTACCGGCTTTTTGAATAATACCTTTTAAATGAATGAATGGGAAATGCATGAGTGAAAAAAAAGACAAAGAGCAAGAAAGAAAGAAAAAGAAGACGTGAACAGAAGCCATCCAAAGAGCCTAGAAGGAAGCAGTGGAGACCAACAGAGGAAAAAGGAAAGGCATTTCAATACCTTTGCCAGCAGCAGGAAAGGGTAAAGTTGAAAAAGAAAAGCCACAGGTTCCATAAGCAAGTTTCAAAACTTTGTCAAGTTTTGACAAAAAATTAATAAGCCATTAGTCTCATTAATTTAAAAAAATGTACAGCTTATTAACATCAAGAATAAGACCCTGCCCAGCATGGCTCAGTTGGTTCAGCATCATCACACAAAGCTAAAGGTCACTGGTTCGATTCCCAGTCAGGACACATGCCTGGGTTGCAGGCACGGTCTCAGGTTGGAGCACATGAGAGAGGCAACCCATCAATGTTTCTCTTCCTCTCTTTCTCCCTCCCCTCCCCCTAAAAATAAATTTTTTAAAAAGGATGAGCATTACCCTATATTCATTCATTCATTCATTCAACAAATACTTATTGAGCAACTACTATGTGCCAAGCTCTGATGCAGGAGCTGGGGATGCAGCACACACACACAGAACAAAGTTCCTGTGCTCAGGCAGCTCACATGCTAGAAAGGGAGACAAACATATAGCCTTGTTCATAAAACTTAATATTCTTGTTTATAAGCTTTCTGTTAATAAGTAAAATTAATCTCAGTTGCTCTGAACTATTTCCTTTAGCTCTAACCAGTAAAAAATGTTAAGCTAGCCCTGGCTGGCGTAGCTCAGTGGATTGAGCGCGGGCTGGGAACCAAAGTGTCCCAGGTTCGATTCCCAGTCAGGGTACATGCCTGGGTTGCAGGCCATAACCCCCAGCAACCGCACATTGATGTCTGTCTGTCTGTCTGTCTGTGTCTCCCCCCCTTCCCTCCCTAAAAATAAATAAATAAAATCTTTAAAAAAATGTTAAGCTAGCTTTTAAAGATGTTATTGGGGACTGGGAGGAATGCTACATAAATGTAACAACAAGAATCCTTGAAAAAAGAGATTTCAAAGGCTCTTCTACAGTAAAGTAGAAAAAACCAACAACTTTGAGTTATGTTAGAGTTCTCTCACTTCTTATTAGCAGCATAAATTTTTTAAATAAGTGGGGAAAAGATTTACAAGTTTACAAGAAATAATGCAAAGCTACTCTCTTGCTATTTAAAGCCATTTTTTAAAATCTGCAAAACAGAGGGTGGTGCAAAGGTCAATTTACAGTTGTGAGCACATGAAAGACAGAGTGGCAAGAAGCTTGAAAGTCTCAGCTCCCTTTACGAGTCCAAACACTGAACGGAAATGGACAAACACCTGTAAAAATACAAGACACCTCGTCTGCTACTGAGGGGGCAGGGGGGTTCTAGTTTACAAGCCATGCCCACCACTACTTCACACTTCATCTGGAAGCCTCTGGCAATTCCCTTCTACAGATGAGACAAGTCAGAGAGAGGAAGGGACCCGCTCTGGGTTCCAGACGGAGTTAGGAGCAGACCGCTGAGTAGTCCCAGACACGGGGCCTGCTGGCTGCACCCCACCGGCTGCCAATGTCTGAGTGGATCCACGGAAGAAACAAAGTCAAACGTTTCAAACGGCCCATGGCCCTGATGTAATTTCCCAACTTCTAAAGAATAAATGGATAATTCCTATACTACATAAAGTGTACAAAAATATTTAAAATGGAAAAACGAGATGAACAAGGGCAGCACACAGAAAGGAAAGAACACAGATGCAACTAGGAAGTCTGAAGTGTGCTTTTCCTCTAGAGCACCCTGTGCCGGGGCAGCTTTGGGCGAGTTTCTTTGCTGGTTGGCTGGTAGGTGCAACACCTCCAGGAGCTCCTTAGCACTCAACAACCAAATGCCCCAGGACCCTCTATCAGCTGAAATTCTTTGGCTGCCCAATAAATGCTGGCAGGTAGATACAACTGAGAGACGACATTGCCGCATTTCCTTGCTTGTTCTAAAACAGTGCAAGAGAATTAGATGGACTTTTTAAAAATCTTATATTTTACATGACTGAGGACTGGTTGATCTCAGGTCACTTCTGTCTCCAGTTACTGTTTTTTTTTATATAAAATTCCACAACAGAGTTGCCTCTATAAGCTTTTCCACTTTTTACAATTAAAGCACTCCGATCAGTACTTGCTACTCCACTGGAACTCCCCAACAAGGCCAGCCACAATACCCCAAGTGAGAGGTCCAGTCCTCTTCCTACGCGCCCTTCAGGGCTGTTTGGCAGGGCTGGCTTCGCCTTCTGGAGCCACTGTCAGCTTTTTCAGTGATGTCTTGCTTCTCAGTCTTTGCTGCTTCCTTCTCTTCTTTTCCCAAGGAGTTGTTCACTTCTCCACACTGATTCCCTCTCTGAGAAGACTGTCCACATTCTGTGGCTCTAAATACCATCTCTGATGAAGACATAGAGATATCTCTCCAACTTATCTCTCCTAAACTCTAGCGTTCTCAAATTGCTTATTTGATATTTTGATTTGGATATCTCAAAAACATCTCCATCTCAAACAAACAAACAAAAAAGAACGAAACCTATAGTCAAAATCTCACTTGTGAACATAGAGGCAAAAGTCCAGAAGGAATGAATCCCTGACTAACTGCATCCACACTCGCATTCCTCACGTGGAAGGCGGGACAATGTGAACGAGTCAATCATGGCTTCATTATAACACAGAAAAGGAAGACCCACGATTCCAATGTAATTTTCTCTGTACGTATCAACATGGCATTCATTGGCCTGCAGCATCTATTCTTGATTAAAACTACACATAAAACAAAACAAAATCCCACAATGAAGAGTATTTAAAAGAAGGAGATAACGCGTACTTAATGGAGATACACTAGAATGGCCTCATTTCAGAACCAGAAGCAACCTTAGTAATTCAAGTTCGACTCCCTCGTTTTCCAGATGAAGAAGCAAGAGAAACGAGGGTCGGAGAGATTGAGTGACTTGCCTAATATTATTCAGCTAATATATGGCAGAGCCAGGACTCAAACCCATGTCTTCTGACCCCAAGTCTAAGGCTTTCTGTCATCATTCCTATTTTATATATCATGAGACATTCTGGCAATTGCTATTAGGGGGGAAAGAAACTAAGAAAATATAATATGTAGAAAATGAAGAAATACAATATCACATTGCAGAACACATGTCTGCCCCTCTGGAAGGTTCGGAGGGGAGAGGTGTGGTTGTCAGAGGAAACCGATGAGCGCCCACGCGTGTGCCAGAGTCTCAGCTCAAAACACGGGGCAACGTCTCCACTCACAACAGTGATGAAAGCACCAAGTTATCAAGTCCTTGGATGTTCTTGGGCCACAAGAATACTTATTCAAAGGAAATAATAAAACTTTAATGGGAGAAATAAAATACAAGACCTCTACCTCTCCTAGCTGAAAAACTTAGTAAAATAAAAAGGAGAATTCTTTCCAAGTTAATAAATAGATAAAATAAACTACTACTAATTTAAATCCCTGAGATATTTTTCAAATGTTAGGAAAAGTGTGATAAAAGAAAAATGGGACTATCAAAGGCTATTAATAAGAAATTATGAAAGATTCAAGTTTTTGTTAAATATTTAATCCATAAAAAAGAATGTTTGTATCATGGGTAAGATATAGGAAATAATAATAAATGAATATTGATGTACTCACTACCCAGCTAAGGAAATATAAAATTTCTTGGGATCGGAGTAAAAGATAGAAAATTGTACTGCAACAATTAAAATAAAAAAATATATAAAATTTCCAGTTTCTCTGAAACCCCAGTGTGGCCCACCCAGTGACACGCCCCTTCCCTGACCCCTCCTGAGATACCCAGTGTCCTAAATTTTGTTTTCATCCTTCTCTTGTTTTACTTTGTTTTCCAAGAGCATAGGCAACCTTGAACAATACAGTGTAACTATACATTGAGGGCCCATCATTATGGGCCTGGAGGAGGGAGAGGGGCTCCCTCTACCTGCGGCAGATGAGGGGCAGGGAAGTGCTACAAAGAGGAGCTAATGTTTGACTGGGCCTTGAAAAACCAGACAGATGGAGAGGAAAGGAAAAAACACACACACACAATGAAAGCTTGCAATGGTCTAGGTGCTGGTTGGGCACTTAAGAGTCCTTCTGGAAGAGGGACCACCAAACAAAGTCCTGGAGCTGTGAAAATACAAGGGCCTGTCTGACTTTCTTTCCCCTTTGAGATGCCCACTGGCGCTGTGGGAGACGTTGGACTGGATCCACTGACAAGGAAGAAGGTCCATCAATTCCTATGCCCTTATTAACGTGAGAAAACCTGTTAAAGAGGAACTGTTTCCTTTACTTCTAGGAATTTCCCTCAGAGCAACGATCAGACATGGACGTCAAGATGCACTCACAGTGCTCACAAACAGGAAACTAATGGCCAACCACCATGGTTCGATTGGTTAAACTACTCTGCAGCCGTCAGAAGCAGGCTGCCAGAGGTCAGTTACTGGCATGGAAAGAACCACACCCATATTAAGTGAGGAAGAGCAGGTTACAGAACAATATGACCCCAACCTGATGGGAAAAAAGCAAAACACATTTTTTAAAGACTGAAAAAGAAATCTAATGTTCAAAAACTCTGTATGGAGTGGGGTTATGGGTGATAACCTTTGTCCTTGTTGCCTATTTTCCACAGTGAATATGCTTCACTCTTTAACAATTAGAGAGCAGCCCTGGACGATGTAGCTCAGTTGGTTGGAGCATTGTTCCACGAACCAAAAGGTCTAGGGTTGAATTTGCGGTCGGGGCACATGCCTAGGCTGTGGGTTCGGTCCCCAGTGGGGGCGCATACAAGAGGCAACCAATGGATGTTTCTCTCTCACATGGATGTTTCTCTCCCCTCTTTCTCACCTTCCCTTCCTCCCTCTCTAAAATCAATAAGCATGTCCTTGGGTAAGGATTAATAATAAATAAATAAATAAATAAATAAATAAATAAAATTAGATTACAGCACACCAAAAAATGTTATTTAAACACACCCACATGATGAAAACCAGGCCCCGGTGGCTCACCTTTGGCAGTGTGGGGGTGGGGCAGGTGTTCTCGAACAGCACCGAGTTGAAGAGCCCGTAGATGCCCTCATCCAGGTGGTACACGATGGTCTTGGGGACAGAACCGGTCTCATCTGCAGGGAGGGAGGGGCCCGTGGCAGGGCAAGCAGCGAGACAAAGGGGTGGGAGTGGGGAGCTGGCACAACAGTGGGCTCTATGGGGACAGTGGGCTACTGAAGTGAAAGGGCTGCCTCTGCCTCAGCTACCGGCCAGCGCCTGCGCCCTCTTGGGACACGAGGGTCACTGCCTTCTTGGAAACACTCACGCTTGTAGCCAAGCAACCCTGCCCAAGACACACGCCTCGCCTGCAGCTGAGCCTCCGGAGGCCCCAGCAAAGGCAGAAGAGCAGTCCATCCAAACTCAGGCCCCCAAGAGGTTAAGCCACATGGGGCAGAGCATGAGTGAGAAGCCAGGTCTGCTGCTGGGACTAGAGGGGACAATTCCCCAGATCTATAAAGGTGGCCAGAAGAATGCCATTCACACACTCACACACACACACAGACATTCTACCTTAAGCCCACCACCCCTCCACACGGATTCTCTTGTGGAACTGCGAGAGGACTGATCTAGCCGGAAGGGCAGGGAAGAGTGATGATGTTAGCAGTGTGGACACAGACACCTGAGTCAGACCAGCCTGAACTTGAATCCTAGCACTGCCCCTCATCAGCTGTGTGACCTTGGGCGAGTGACTCAGCCTCTCCATGCCTACATCTGTCATCTGTAAAGTGGGTTTAGACAAATAGACGTTGCCATTGATTATTTTCATTATGTCATGAGATGCAGTAGGGTGAACAAGAGGCGGTCCATAGGAGAGGAGACAGACATGGGATCAGATGCAGGCTTTGCCTCCTACTAGCTATTAAGCAATTCACTTGCATTTGCTTTGGTTCTCAGTTTCCTCATCTGTATAACACAGTTAATAAAGTATCTATTCTACCTGAGATTGTTTTTATTTTAATCTTCATAAAATATGAGCATGCATGGGAAAAAAGATGTTAAGTAAGTGTCTTGGGAGTGAGGCAAGTTGATTGTAAGTTTTCATAAAGCAAGGATGCAGTTTCTGGATTCCCCACTCCCTAAAGCCAGACCCTGCTCAGCCAGCTGGTCTCTACCTTCAGGGAAGAATGGGGCGCTGCTGCCCACCTGGTACCTACCCTCCCTGCCAGGCTGCTCCAGAAGAACCTCCTTCTTGGCAATGATGCTGACTGCCAAGGTGAAAGCCGAGCTCACATAGTAGCGACCCAGCTGGGCCAGGATGTCCACACCGCAGCCCTCCGGGAAGTACAGGTCCAAGGCTGAGTTGATCACAGAAGCGATCTGGTGGTGGTGGTAGGAGGACGGGAGGCGGACAATTACATGTTTGAAGTGTGGGGTTTATGTTGAAGACTTGCTACAGCTCCAAGTCTGTTTCTTGAGAGCTTGTTCGATTTCAGAAAGAAGGACTTGGCAGCTAGGTGCTAAGGCCCCAGCTGGTAACCAGGGACAGCTGGCCAAGAAGGTGGGTGGGGGGCAGAGTGGGGTCAGGCCCCCTCATCCTGTGTAACTCACTCTTCTCAATGCCCCCCAAGTGAGAAGAGGCAATCTCAAAATAATACTTGGTACTAAGATTCCAGAAGCCCTGGTGTGGATTTTTCTTTCAAAAAAAAACTAATCTGTTAAATGACTTTTTTTTTTTTTACAGAAAAACCGACAAGAAAAAAGAAGATCAAAACCACCCCTAATTTCAGCATGGATGGACCTAGAGGGTATTACGCTAAATGAAATAAATCAGAGAAAGACAAATACCATATGGTTTCACTTAGATGTGGAATCTAAAGAACAAAGTAAACGAACAAACAAACTTGAAACAGACTCATAAACACAGAAAACAGACTGATGGTTGCCGGAGGGGAAGGGGCTGGGGGGCTGGGGACAGAGGGGAGGGATTAAGAAGGACAGACGGGTAGTTACAGGGACGTAAAGTACAGCACAGGGAATACGGTCAACAATATTGTAATAACACATTGTAAAGTATACTCATATACTTTACACTATTCTGAAACTAATACAAAGTAATATTGAATATAAACTGTAATTGAAAAAAAAACTTTAAAGTTTTTTTCAAAAAAAAGAATCACTCCTCCCCTGGGTGGTGTGGCTCAGCTGGCTGGAGCACTGTCCTGTGAACCAGAAGGTTGAGTGCAGGTTCAGTTCCCAGTTGGGGGCACATGCCTGGGTTGCAGGTTCAGTCCCAGGCAGGGCATGTACGAAAGGCAACTGATCGATGTTTCTCTCCCCCTCTCTCTCCCTCCCTTCCCCTCCCTCTAAAATCAATAAGCATGTCCTTGGGTGAGAAGGAAAAAAAAATCACTCCTAATTCTATTATCCTGATAAACCTAATCATTGTTAACTTTTTGGAGTAGCTCCTTTAATTCTTTTTTTTATGCGAACACTGTTTTTTATGATAAACAAGCTGGGGCTATACACATATGTTTTTTAATAATCTGTTTTACTCAAGAGACGTGAATGGCCTTTACATGTAACTGAATGTCTTCATAAGAATGTTTCATAATTTAACCAATCCCCGACAGCTAGATGGACCAAGGAGGTGCAGTGGAATTCTGTGACGTACAGGCTGCTGTGCTCATTTGTGAGGCTAATTGTTTGTGTCTATAGTGAGTTATTTTCTCAGGGACAGGTCTTTGATGCAGATATTCCGAGATGAAGCTCTTACTACTAAGGAGGAGTGTCCCCTAGTGGTTGGAGTGGAGATGGAGATGACACATTTTTCTGGATTTCTTCTCCTGGATGGTGGCGGTGGACAGGTTCGCTTTCCTTTTCCTGCCTTCCCATTTGATTTCTTATCAGCCCAGACCTTCAGAGAGCTTTATGACGTATGCAAGTATGGCCTGGTTGAGCCTCAAATATGTGGGTGAGCTGGAGTCAGGCCGAGCTGCGTGTGCAGCCAGCTCTACTGTGGACTCAGAAAGTGACATAATGTCTATGAGCCTCGTTTGCTCAGCAGTAACACAAGGTTAGTAACCAGATCCAGGTGAAGCACCAAGCACAGCACTTAGCACTTAGGACTTGCACAGAGTGGCTTCCCATCTCCATTATAACCCTCCCTGCCCCGCCCCCACCCCCACCCCCACCCCCACCCCTACAGAGCTCAACCCGATGCTTCCAGCCCCAGGGTTACCTCTTCAAATCTCACTTTGGCCCCCTCCACTCCAGGAAAGCCGCCACCAAGGTCCAGGATATGCATCCTGTGGCCCAGCTGGGCACCCATTTCAAACACAACTCGGGCGTCTGCGATGGACTGAGCATAGGCCTGAGGGTCGGGACAGCCACTGCAGAGGTGAAAGCTGGAAAAGGAGGAAGAGCCTCGGCTTACAAGCAGGACCACAGGTGCCGGCACCTCAGCCCCAGCCAGGAAAGGCACATTGGACTCGGTGCCCATGTGGCAGATGTAATGACTGAGCGCCTAAGAGGTTAAATGGGTTGCCGTGGGTCATGTGGCAAGTGAGGGGTGGGCATTCTGCCACTAAGGCAGGGCCTTCTGGGATGAGGGCCAGGACCCCAGAGTTAGCCAGATTTGGATGTACCCCTCCATCAGCGGTGTGACCTGCCTGGGCTTCAGTTTCCCCATCTGTAAAGTGGGGAGAAGACCCCACAAGGCTGTGAGATAATGTATATGGAACGTTTAGCACAGGGCCTGGAATGTCCTAAGTACAGATAAATGAAAGCTACATTGTTAGGTCATTGCCACTACTTATTCCACGCCCCTGCAAGGAGAGGAGCAGAGCAAAGGTGTGGCCTGCAGGCTGGTCAAACTCCTGCAAAGCTAGGTCCCTCCAGGGACCTCCTGGGACACCTGGGGACTGTGGGGTTGGGGCAGCAAGACCCACCAAACCTTCTTTCCAGAGAGAGGAAACTCTCACGTGGCAGAATTCCACACCCAGGGACAGGCCCTCCCTGGAGGACCTTGGGCAGTGCTCATACCAACTCTTGGGCAGAGCTGATTAACTCCCTGGAAAGAGGCAGTGGGCCTGGTGTGGGTGGGACAGGGGGGATGCTGCCAGACACTCACCTCACACCCACCACCTCCACATGGCTCTCCTTAGCGTTTTGAAGCAGGTGTCTGCAGGATTTCAGCAACGCTCCAAACTTGAGGCTGAGGTGGCTCAGGGAGTGGGAGTCATCGGTGGCGATGCACAGAACCATCCTGGGGAGACACACAGCGTACCTCTGCCAGGTAGACCCCGCCTCCCCCACCCCAACCACTTCTCTGAGTCAAGGGATGTGAAGCCCAGCAGCTCAGAGCCGCCCAACCCCATGGGCACCCGGGCCCCTTTCTCTCCCTGCACAGCCATCAGCCTCTGAGTACTGTCCCATCCAGTCCCTAAACATCCCTGGGCCCTTCCTGCAGTCCCTGCCCTGGTCAGACCTCAACCGTTCCCCCCCGGCAGCTCCACTTCCTCTAAATCAGCCACTGCACCAGCCGGGCTTTCCCAACTTTTTTTGTAAGAGGAAAACTTCTCTATTTTTCAAACACAGTGTTACTGAGAACCCCACGATCATGTGTGACAAAATGGAAGCTGCTGTGGGTGAAGCAGAGTAGCCCACCACCTGGCCTCTTCTTCACCTCCAGGTCCCTCCCTGGAGTCCCCAGGGTGCTAAGTGACCGTGTGAGAGCCTCAGTCTGAGCAAAATGCCTAGCCCTGACCCCTTGCAAGGCCCGTTTGCATCAGGTCCCTGCCCCGTGACCAGCATCATTCAGTCCCCCTCACCCATGGTGTCTTCCAGTCTCACCAGATTTCTGCTTATCCCACAGATGCCCCATGCTATTTCGACCTCTATGCATTTGCCTATGCAGCTCTCTGACACACTGTTTGTGCCCTCCCCAAACTGGGTTCACTACTCAAGGCCCACCTCCAAAGCAAGCTCCTTCATGAAGCTTTCCCAACTACCCCCTCCCGTTCTCTCAGCCACGCCTTTGCCAGAGTCAGGCCCTGGCGTCCTGGGTCCAGTCCAAGGGTGCTTGCCCCAACCTCCTGTGACCCTGGCTGGGTCCAGGGCAGGGTTCCTGGCTCCAGCTCCACCCCTCCCACCCTTTCCGCCTCCCCACACGAGTGGCTCTCAGCTTACTTGGCACTGGGGTGGCTCTTCACCACCTTTGCCAACTCCATCTCATTGTCAAAGCTCAGCAGCTGGACCCCGTGCTTGGCAGCATACTTGATCTGCGCAATTTGCTTACAGGGATGCGCGTAGATGATCTTACTGGCAGGGACGCCAATACGCTGGACCAGCTCCATCTCTGTCTGTGGGGTCCCAAAGGTGGAGGTGAGGAGGCAGCAGGGCCTGCTGGGCCCGCAGAAGCCAAGGAAACACAGATGAGAGGCAAAGTCATAGCTATGCACGCAGAGGTCCATAAGAAGTGGGCCTCACTGTCAAACAACAGACAGACATGCAAAAGTCAGGGTCATGCTGCTTCCCCATTGGCAGCCAGGCAGGACTGCCACGCCCAGCTGCGCAGGCGCGGCACTGCGCAAGCCCGAGCATGGGTTCACAGAGGACACGTGGTAGGTTTGTGTACTAAGTGCAGCCTCCTGACAATAAATCCTCCCCTTCTCACAAAATCGGTATATTTATTACAACAATTCAGTGTCTCAAGGAAGGGGTATATTTTCTTTTAAAAAAATTTAATGGTTTTAGAAAGACATTGATTTATTGTTCCACTTATTCATTCATGTGGTTGATTCTGCTATGTGCCCTGACCAGGGATCTAACCTGCAGCCTGGACGTATAGGGATGATACTCTAACCCACTGAGCTACCCAGCCAGGGCGGGGTGCATTTTCTAATTCACACGAAGGCATTATAAGAACTCATGGTGGCCCTAACTACAGACTTCTGATGCATTTTCCTGACAGATGTAAATGCTTAGAGGGTATTAGTTGACGTGTTAGAAAGTTCACAAGGCCAGGAGTCTTTCTGACACAGGCCTGCTGCATGCATGGCACTGTGCTGGTGACTCTCGTGGGAGTCACCTCCCCCTCACCTTTAGGGAACACTGCTCCACCTGATGGCTGCGTGTTGACACAGACAATGGTGATTACAATGACAGCAACCATGGTCACGGAGCACCCACCACTAGCGGGCACCCAGTGAGACACTTCCTACGTTAGGTGTCGGCAAATTTCTTCTACACAGTACCAGAGAGTAGATAGTTGAGGCTTTGTAGGCCGCAGTTTCTATCACAACCTCCCCACTGCCACTGTGGCCCCCAACTAGCCACAGACAATGTATAAGTGAGTGAGCTAGACGGGGGTCCAATAAAACTTTGCAAAATCAGCAATGGGCTGGATTTGGCTCACCATCCAGTTTGCCAACCCTTACTGTGCATTAACTCCTTTACGTACTCCTTACAATAACCCCACCCAATGGGTATTCGCTCCATTCTACAGAGCAGGAAGCTGAGGCTCAGAGAGGCCATGCAGCAAGTAGGTGGCAGAACCAACTTTCAAACTCAGGCCTGACTCTCTGTGACTCAGGGAAAGAAGCCAGTTTAGACACAGGAAAGGAGGCACAAGGCCATTTCTAGCCACCCTGAGTTTGTAATAAGACTCTAATTTTAACTGAGTAACTTTTCAGCACAAGGTATGTACGTGCATTATCTCAGGTGACGCCTATACCTGTCCCATGAAATATTTATTGGCCACGTTTTACAGAGGACACAGCGGTCCCCCTGCCGGCGGCGACACGGCCAGGAAGTAGCGGGGCAGGACACAAAGGTCCAGCTGCAGAGCTGGAGTAGCTGCCCCGAGTCTGGGCGGATATGACGCTGTTTCCCTCCCTGCCTCACCACGTGAGGCGAGGAGCAGTGCCAGCACTGTGGGGCCTGAGGTTTAGCTTTGCTTATAAATATGTAAATAATAATCACTGTAATCATTGAGAAATGCAAGTCAAAACCACAATGAGATTGTACACCCGTCAGAATGGCTATCATCAGGAATAAATACCAAGCACTGGCAAGGATGTGGCAAAAAGGGAACCCTCATGCATGGATGACCGGAATGTAAATTGGTGTGGCCACTATGGAAAACAGTGTGGAGACTTCCCAACAAAATTAAAAATAGAACTACCATATGACCCAGGAGTCTCACTTCTGGGTGTTTATCAGAAGAAATTAAAAAAAAAAACACTAATTCAAAAAGATATATGCACCCCTGTGTTCACTGCAGCACTATTTGCAATAGCCAAAATACGGAAGGAACCTAGTGGTCCATTGGTAGATGAATGGATGCAGAAGATGTGGCAGGCAGATACAACGGAATACTACTCAGCCATCAAAAAGAACGAAACCTTGCCATTTGTGACACAATGGATGGACCTAGAGCATTTTATGCTAAATAAAATGATTCTGACAGAGAAAGACAAATATCATATCATTTCACTTATATGTGGAATCTGAAAAACAAAATAAACAAACAAAACAAAATACAAACAGCTTCGCAGATACAGAGAACACACCGATAGTTACCAGAGAGAAAGGGAGTGGGGGGAGGGCAAAAAAAAAAGGCGAAGGGGAATAAGAGATAACATTTCCAGTTATATGATACATTAGTATGGGAATGTAGCGTACAGCACAGAGGCTACAGTCAATAACACCGTAACTCTCTGTGGTGACTGTTGTATGGTGGCGACCACTGAGTGAGGTGTACCAATGTCTAATCACAGTATTGTACACCTGAACTAGTATAATATTTCCATCCTGCCAGTGATGGAAACTGTTTCAAGGGTTTCAGGAAGGGAAATTGCATGCTCAGGTCTGCAGTTTAAATGTAAGTCTAAATGCATATCAGTGGGGCCTTGATTGGCGTGGCTCAGTCGGTTGGGTGTCATCCTGCAAAGCAAAATGTCACCGGTTCAATTCTTGATCAGGGCATATGCCTGGGTTGCTGGTTCAGTCTCTAGTCACAGAGTGCGCAAGAGGCAGCCGATGGATGTTTCTCTCCTCTTTCTCCCTCCCCTTCCCTCCCTCTGAAAATAAATAAATAAAGTTAAAAAATAACCTTAAATGCATATCACTCTGGCTACCCAGAAGGGCCTGAGGGGATTGTGGGGAGACTGTCACAGTCACCCTGGCAGAGATAACAGAGTCTGCACCAGGAAGGCAGGGCTGGCAAGCCCGGTGGTGGATTACATGTGGGGATGCAGGGCAAGGATGTCTCAGGGGACTCCATGAATAGCAGACCAAGGGACACTTCTCGAAGGAAGGATCGTGAGTATATTTGAAAACACTGGATGCCAGGCATCCTGTTACATTATCAAGCCAGCAGCTGGCTATATAGGTCTGGGTAGTAAAATCAAAACATGGGAGGCGGCAACACATCAATGGCATTTAAAGCCACAGGAAGAGATGAAATTCCCTAAGCAGAGGGGGAGTTTACAAGAGAAGGGAGCCTGAGCCAGAATCCAGGGGAACCCTCCTATTGAGACAGCAGTAGGTGATGAGGAAAATCTGGCACGCAGGACCTGCATAGAGATGAAAGGAGAGAGAATGCCTCCAGAAGAGGCAGAACAGGACAGAGATTCTAATGCCATTTCTGTCCAAGCAAAGCCTGTCCTACAACTCGAGTCTGTACGGAAGGTGGTATCTCCACTATTGGGGGTATGAGTGAGGGTGGGCCAGGGCCAGAGCAGCATTCGCTTTCATCTGACACACTTCAGAGGTCTTTAAAAGTAGGAGCATCTGTTATTGCTGAGTGTGTTTTTAAGAGATTACGTGGTTAATGGGGGAGTTGCTACTCAGCGGGCATCAGGTCTCAGTTCTGTAAGTGAGTACGTTCTAGAGATCCACCATACAACATTGTGCCTGCAGTTAGCCACACTGCACTTAAAAAAAAAAAAAAAAAGCCCCTGCACTGAATGTTGTTGAGAGGCCAAGCAATAAGAGGATCAAGGAGTGTCCCCAACAAGGTGGAAATGCACCAACACAGACAGCTCTCCAACACCTGCCGAGTGGCTGGCTATTGCCGAACAGTGTATGCTACATGACCACCTTTTCCATTTTATCACAAAATCACAAGATAGCATGTATGTTTTCTATGTCATACTTGCAAGTATTTTTAAATATGAATATACCCACCAAACCCAAATTCATAGTGGCAATGATCTCCAGAGACATAAAGCCAATGTCCTACGTGTGTGTGTGTGTGTATAAACACATATATTATTTAAATGATTCAAAATGAAGGTTTAAAACAAAGTGTTCACTGGATCCGGGAGATCACTGGGGACATCGGGAAGAGGAGTACCTTGGAGTAGTGAGAGTGAAGGCCGGGAAGCAATGGTGCGAGGAGTGGGTGCTAAGGGACGGTGACAAGCGAGTGCACACAGCTCATTTTGGCTGTGAAGAAAGAGCAAGGGATCAGGGTCGGGGATGATGGGGTGTTCGGGGAAGGCTTTTGAAGATGGAAGCAGGCTAAGGGAGACAGCAGAAGAGGGAAAGCAATGGGGTCAGGGGAGATGACATGAGGTCTTTGGAAAGGTGTGCAGGCCAGAGGGTGTGGTCTGTGCCCTTGACCCCCAGGCCCTCCAGCATGAATCTGTATATCCTGTCCCAGCTCACTGCCAAGCCCTCAGTCACTGTGCTAAGCACAGCCACTGGCTATGGCTGACCAGAAGAGGGCAGCCTTGGACTTCCAAAAAAAACCTGGGTGTCCCACAGCTACCTCTTAGTAAATGCACCCAAAGGTCTGCGTGATCCCGCCCACCAGGAGGGGTGCTAGGCCTCTCCCAGCTCTCGTGGTCAGCATCTGTCACCAGCTTCACCGCAGCTCAGCCCTCCCCTCTCTAGAATCCTGGAAAAGACAGCCGCTCTAGCATCAGAGCCCATTGCCGAACCCCAGCAGCCACTTTCCAGTAAATCTCTCAGCCTCTGCTGCTTTCTTTATACATTAAATGTGTCCTCAGAGGACTGTTGTCAGAGCCATGATAATAGTAATTACCTCATGAGGTTGTTTTGAGAATAAGATGAGATCATGTACAGAAAGTGCTTGGCAAAGCCCCCGGCTCGACAGAAGCACTGGTAGATGCTTTTAAAGCCCCCACTGACTTCACACCCTTTGAAGGCAGCCCCTGAGGCTGGTGGGCCAAGGGCCCCCTTTCTGGGTTTCCAGCAGCAGATGATTCCAGTCAGTGGGGTTCAGTCCTGTTCTTCACCCCTAAACCAAGGGGCCCGGAAACGGATCCCCTTCCTCTTTGCCCAGAGCAGAGGCCTGGTGTGTGCGGGGGAGAGTCCTGGCTGTGCTACTGGTTGGACCCCAGTTTGCTCAACTGTAAAATGGCAATCTCTCTCCCCATGCCCCTTGTAGGGCTTTATGTGACACACACACAACTGGATGTGCAAAGAGCTAATGCAACGGGGCTTTGTGGGTGATGAGAGAGGGAGACTCATCTATCGGTAGCAGCATTTCCATTAGTCCCTGATAAAGGTTAAGCTGCTCCTCCCGACAGTCCCACCCTCATGCACACCTGTCTCCCACTGGAATCCCACCGGCCCTGTCGTCCTGGCCAGGATAGCTCTTCTCCGTTCCCCCCAGGACTCCCTTCTAAAGCCCTCCTCACAACACCCAGTCACATTGCTGCCTTTAAGGGGTTTAAAGAGGGTTTTTTAAAGGGTTTAAAAAGGATTCCCCTCAAAATAATCATTACTAGCCATTACAAAAAATAACAGTAATGACAATAACATAAACCAATGCCCACCAGGCACCTCAGGGCCTTTGCACATGCTGTTCCCTCTGCCTAGAATGCCCTTCCCCTTGTTATCCACCTGGCATGATCCTTTGCTTCTGTCAGGTCTGTATTCAAATTTCAGCAAAGCCTTCCTTAGCCAAACTATCTAAAAGTGCTATCTTCTCTCCAAACATTCCGTACTTCCCTTTCCCACTTTAATTTTCTCCATCTAAAATACTATACACTTTCTTTAAAAAAATGCCTATTGATTAGAGAGAAAGGGAGAGAGAGAGAAACATTGATTGGTCACCTTCTGTGCTCCCTGACTGGACCGAACCTACAACCTAGGCATATGCCCTGACCGGGAATCGAAACTGCAACCTCCACAACCTTCTGGTGCACAGGATGATGCTCCAACCAACTGAGCCACACCAGCCAGGGCAATGCTATGCATTTTCATTGTTTAACTTATTTAACTTATTTTAGAAAGGAAGCTCCATGAAGAAAGGGCTTTTTGCTGTTTGTGCACTTGCTAAATCCCCACCTAGAACAGTACTTGGCACCACAGTAGCTTCTCAATAAATGTCTGCTGAGTAAATAAATATATCCAAAGCTGTACTCTGAGGGAGCTTTGTAGCTAAAAGGCTTTTCTCAAGTAAGAACAGAATTAAAATAGATAAGCTAATGTGGTGATGAAAAAATAGGTGAGCTTTTAGCTCAAGGACAGCAGAGTCTGTCTCACTCTGTGGCCAGCCGTACCTATCACAGTGACCCGCACATTGTAGGAGCTCAATGAATAAAGAATGATAGTAAATAAGAAAGGAAATCTAAACTGAGTGGGAGAGAATTAAGACAATGGCATTAATAAAATTAGAAAAGTGACAGAATTGGCAACGAATAACAAAACTCTAAAAGGGTTAGTCAAGAAAATGTATCACCTGTTATTAAGATTATATAAGAAAACAAAACCAACAGTAAGAGGGTGTTTTTGTTTTGTTTTAGTTAAAAGCTCTATGTATAGAGCCACATATAGCTCTATGCTGAGAAGTTTGAAAGCTTAAAAAGATGACCCAAAAAGAAAACGAAAAAGATGACCCCGCTACCCCAGGGATGCACATGGTTCTGATTTGCAACGTCAAGGCTGGCAAATGCCATGCTTGTTTCTCCCTCCCTCATCCCTTAAACCCCCTTCCAAGCAAGGGGCCCTTCCAGAGGGCAGAGGCCAACTGCCGGTCACTCCTGCCTCCCCAGGGCCCACCCACAGCAGCCCAGCAGCCGTATGTGTACTGAGTAGGCAGCAAGGGTCCGTGTGCTGGTGGGGGCAGCGGCTCACCTTGTTGGCACAGCTGAAGCCCAGCCCCAGCTCAGCCAGGACCTTCAGCACGCCCGGGCTGCTGTTGCACTTGACAGTGTAAAAGGGCCGGACTCTAGGCAGGCACTTCAGAAAGTGGAAGTGCTTCCTCACTACCGCACCCAGGTCGGCCACGAAGAAGGCAGTGACCTCCCCCTGCACAACAAGATGGGTGAATGTGAGACCCTACCCAGCTCCCGCCTTCTGCATGCCATCCCTGATCCTCCCAAATACCTGCCCCAAGCTTGGCTGCGGCCACAGAGCACCTTGCTCTAAATTCTCTGGGGCTTCCCAAGTCTATAGGACACCTTGCTCTGAGTTCTCTGGGGCAGACCAGTTCTACAGGACAGAAGGCAAACTCCCCAGCCTGGCATTCAAGGATCTGGAATCCAGCCCTTGTTTCTCCCCTCCCTGCAGTTCAAACTCCAGCTGCAGGCTGGATTCTTTATTTTCCCACCTCCAAGCCTCTGTTCCCAGCATGCGCTCCACAGAGAATACCCTTCCCCAACTTGTGTCTGGCAAATTCCTAGTCTACCTTAAACAGGTTTCATCTCCAATGCCACCTCCCCCAGACCAAGAAGGCAACTCTGCTTTTAAGGCTCCCACTGCATTTTGATCTTGCTCCCAAAGTATCAGAACTGCGTATGCATCTGTCTTCTCCAGAAAAAGATCATTCCTTGAAGGCCAAAGCTGTGGCCTACAGCCCACTGCTTTTCACATATCGGTGCCCAGTGAAGCCTTGAGGTAGTCCCGCTGCCAGTGCAAACCATGCCTGCGGACAAGTGGCCCTAACGGATTTGCTGAACATGGAACACGGATCAAGCTATAGGTGAATCCACATACCTGAAACTTCCCTGGGACTCAGTTTTCCTTTATGCAACACTTTTTTTTTTTTTTTTACTGATAACCACTTGGTGTTGGCCGTTAAGCTAGGGGACAGAAATGACCCCATGGGAGTCTCTACGCAATGCAGTGGGGGCCGTGGAGAAAGAAAATACAAAAGCAGCCTGGGCAATCAGGAAAGGGGGATACTGATGAGTAGTAAGGGATGAGTAGTAATAGGTAAGAGGGAGGGAGGCCAGGAGAAGGGTGTTCTAAGCAAAGGGGTGATAGGGATCGAGCACGTGGCATCTTTGGGACTACGACATACACTGGGGGAGAAGCTGGAAATGGGGCAAGGAAGGCAGAGGAGTCCTGATTTGACCCTGTAAGCTACTGGGACTCGGGAAAAGAATTCTAATTTTGAGCAGGGCTGTGATCAAGTTGGGGTGAGGGATGAGGCAGGGAGGAGGTTGGGGGGCCTCTTGAGAGATGAGGCCGGGACTACAAGAGAGGTTCTGGAGGAGCACACTAGCGGGTATTTTAAGGAGGCTGAATTCACAGAACTTGGTGATGCCTCCGTTGGGAGGCGGGTGTGAGGAGGGGGAGAAGAAGGGGCTGCCAGGTTTCTGACCTAGATCTAGGGCCAGGTAGATGACAGTGGTGCTCTCATTAAGGCAGGGACGGGAAGGGAAGGTTTGAGAGCCAGGACCAGGAACTGGGGATAAATGAGCTTGTCTCTTGAATAGCAAGGACCGAATACCAAATAAGTGAAAGAGTAAGACGAGGACCCCATCAGAGCTGGGCCTGCACAGGGAACAAGGGACCCACCCCCACTCGCAGCCCCTCACCGTGGTGGCCTGTGAGGCCCCCAGAGTGAGTTCCTCCAGCAGGTCTCGGGTGCTGAAACCTTCCTCCACCATCACAAAGTCCGTTTCACTCAGGTAGCCAGCCATGCCGAGGAGGAGAGGCAGATGGGCTGGATGGAGCCGCCGCTGCCGCACTGCCGCTGTCGCCGCCGCCTTAGAAAGTATGCAACACACTGCAGGGGGAGAGTGAGGAGTCTGCTGGGCGGGTGTGGATGGGGGAGGGGGACCTGCCTCCGCTGATCCCCTCACTTCTCCAAGCGGGGGTGCCCAGTCCCGCCACACCGCGCCACACCCCTCGCACAAATCTGAGGTTCTGAGGTTCACTGGGATAGGATTCCATCCAGAATCCTGGACTGGGGCAAAGCATTATACGCCTAGATGTCGCTGCCTCTCAGATCCTCAGTTTCCCCATCTCTAAATTGATGAGTTGGTTTGGAAATCCTTTCCAATTCTGAAATTCGGATTTTAGTTTAAAAACAAAACAAAACAAAACAAAAAACAACAGAAAGAAAGAGCAAAGGAGCAGGGAAGACCAGAACCACGGGTGGCCAAGTTTCCGGCGTGCCCTTAGTCCTGACCACGCCCACCTACAGAGGCCCCGGGTGTCTCCCCTAGGATTCTCAGCCCCAGAGCCCGAGCTTAAGTTCCGGTCCACTCTCTTGCTGAGTGACCCTGGGTACACCCCGCCCCCTCTCAGAGCCTCAGTTTCACCATTTGTAAACGAGGGCTGGCTGATCCAGGAGTGCTAGGATTCTAAGCGTGCAAGGGGTCGCCAGGCGGGCTCCAGGTCGAGAACCAAAAGATGAGGTTCTGTCCCGGTGAGCCCTCCCGAAGGCAGGGCCAAGGTTCCGCTCTCCCCTCATTCATATACACACACACACACACACACACACACACACACACCCTTACCAAGCCCCGTCCTCCTTCGCGGGGGCCAGAGCCAGGCGCGCTGCTAGGGGGGGTCGCCGGTGACCTCGAAACTTGTGCAACACCCCGAGGAGTGGCAGTTGCGGAGCCGAGGCCCCTGCTGAAAAGAGGCAAGAGGGGCAAGGGGAACATCAGCACCGGAGCAGAGGGCTCCCGCATCCCGAGGCTCTCAGAGCCACTCCCACACTCGCCTTAAAACGCATTTACACGGCTTTTTCCCATAGATCTTCCTAGCAAGTGAATTGGATCCACCGCGCCTCCGCTAGCTCGCTCCCCCGGGATCCGACCCCGCGGCCAGCGCCCGCCCGCTCAGCAGCCACGGACTCCAAGCCCCGCCTTCCTCCCCACCACCCACTTATATAAACCACGCCCAGCCTCCGCCCCTGTCGCTCAGGCCCCGCCTCCAGTAGCCCTGGCAACCGGGTGCTGCCATCCCATTGGTCAATTCTGACAAAAAGCATTCATCTCTGCCAGCCAGCTCCGCAAACCTGAGCCTTAGTTCCCCAGGCTGGTCCATGGCTACCCACGCATGGAAATCGGAACTGCAGAGTCGCCACCTCAGCATCCCCAGGGCGTCTACGCGGTGAGACGCTTAGATTCTGGATTTGGAATCTTAAAGAGTGGGCAGGAAGCCAGGAGATTTCCTATTTGCCTTTTCTGTGACTACCTCCTTTCCTGTGTCGCTCCTCCCTCGAAGTCCAGGTCAAAAGTTATCTCGTATTAACTTCCTAATAAAATCCTTTTCATTTAATTGCCTCTTCCAACATCTTCTCTGATTCCTCCAACTCAACCCCAGCCAAAATGTCTTCAGAGAGCCTTCTTGTGATTTTCCCAGCTCCAGGCAATCCCTCCCTTCATTCCATCCTCTGAATCTGGTAAACGCCTATCACCTATCAAATGAAATGTGTCTGACTTCCCCATTCAAAGCATTTCTTCTCTTCTACACCTGAAAAACTCCTACTCATCCATCTAAGGCCCGTATGTCACCTCCCCTGTTGAGCTTCCCAGGAAGGACTGTCCTAGTCTGGAGAAGCAATGGAACTCAACACATGTCTATGCTATGCTGACTCCTGGCTCCTTCGGCTCTGGTTACCCACAAGGTGAGGTTCCTGGTGTTGTTTTACACTTCTTGTTTAGTTGCACTGCTCAGCGAGTGCGTGAGCTCCCAAGAGCAGGAACTGAGTGCCTGGCATACACAAGAGTGCAGAAGAAGATTGAATATCTGTGTTACTCAAAGGCTAATTTAAAAGTTCATCTGGAACAGTAATTATATGAGGACCACTAAGACATCCTGAAAAAAAGAAGAAAGAGGACTTTCTCTACCAGATAGCAAAAGATTTTATAAAGCTATAATCTTTGAAACAGCATAGTGGTGGTGCAGGAAGAGACAGTGGTAGAACAGAACAGTCTAGAATAGTCTTTTTTTTTAAAGATTTATTTATTTATTTTAGAGGGGGGGGATGGGAGGGAGAAAGAGAAAGAAACATCAATGTAAGAGAGAAACATCAATCACTTGCCTCTCACACACCATCAACCGGGGACCTGGCCCACAACCCAGGCATATGCCCTGACTGGGAATTGAACCAGTGACCTTTCAATTTGAAGAATGACACCAAGCCCACTGAGCCACACCAGTCAGGGCTAGAATAGTCTTGTGCATATTGGAGAACGTGGTACATAATGAAGGCAGCTTTTCAAACCAGTGGGGCCAAAAGGCTTTCGGTCTAACATATTTGTTCACGTCCCTGGTCAGGCTGTAGGCCTCTTGAAAGGCAGAGGCACTTCTAATCCTGCCTTGGTATCCGCCTAGGGCACCCTGCACAACCTAATCAGATCATACAGAACAGTGACCATGGAGTCTGGAAGACCATTTTCTGCTCCCCTCCCAGTCTGACTGCTGGTGTCCTTGGGTAGGTCATTTCGCTTAGAGTCATTTCTGCCTGGCTTGAGTTCAGACTGAATGATTTCTCTGGGCCCTTCTACCTGGAACCTTCCTGCTTTCTATGCATAGGAACAGTGTCTCAGGATGCAGTCAGCTTTACAGGAAGGGTCATTTTCAGGTCCATGCTCTGAGAGATTTGTAGTCACATGTACCGTAGTATGAATTAGTGACTGTGGTCCTCCTGAGAACAAGCAACTACTTACTGGGAGTAGGTAGACCAGAACAGCCACGACTGCATCTTCAAAGGGAACCCTCGAGAAAAGATGGCAGTAAGAGAGGAGGGGAGGGCATGCAAAGAAAGTTTGGCTCAATTTTTTTAATCCTCACCTGAGGATATGTTTATTGATTTTAGAGAGAGGGGAAGGGAGGGAGAGGAATATTGATCAGCTGCCTTCCACACACCTCCAACCATGGACCAAACCTGCAACCTAGGCATGTGCCCCAACCGGGAGTAAACCCATGACCTTTCAATTTATGGGATGACCCTTCAACCAACAGACACACTGGCCAGGGTTTTAGTTTTTTAACCACTTTTTTAAGCTGGCTGTATCTGGATGTCATGGTCTAAGTCCCCCTCACTAGCTCTTTTCATCCCCTGGTACAGAGGAGGCACACAGTAGGTGCATTCAGTATGTCTAATGAATTCATCAATGAAGGTAAGAAGAAACAAACCGGAATCTAGTCTGTCCATTTGTTATCTGTCAAGGGTTAGTGGACTGGATACAGACAAACTGGATTTATCTTTTTCCCTACTGGGTATGTTATATCACCAAATCTCCATGACAACGTTATGTCACAGGAGCTATAATTGTTCCCATTTTACAAATGAAAAATCTGAGACCTGGAGCTCAGTAACTTGCCAAGGGTCACACAGCAAGTAAGGATAGAACCTAGATTTAAACTTATCTCTCCAACTCTTAACCTTTATGATTCACTGTCAACCAGTGGCTGAACATTCTGGCCTCAGCTCAACAAAAACCATCCAGTCATCCTGCTGGCAGCCAGCCCAAAGGTTGGCAGCTCCTCTCTTGCCAGCTTCTCACACCACTGTTATCCACAGATGCTGTGCAGAGCCCTCTGTAATAAGCTGCTGAAGCAGGACAAAGAGCCTCTGATCTCTGGCCAGGATCATGTCCATCAATTTCAACCTATTCTTCCTAAACCAATCATAATGAAAGTCATAAACACTGCAAAAGGAAAACATGTGTGCCTACATGTGTGCCTAGAGCTGGAAAGTTTGCAAAATACTTTCCTGTTGATCATTTTGGGATTCCTAGTACTTCATGGGGTTGGATGTCAGGTAAATTTAGGTGTGGCAGAGGAAAATAAAAAAGCCAAAAATAACCAAGCCATAAACCAACATTGGTTTATTCTGTGAAGTATGTAGTGTATAACACTGGAGGTAAGCAGTCCAAGTCTGGTGTGGCAGCTCCACAAAGCCATGAGAAACCAAGGGACCTCCTCTCACCTCTGCCATCCTCAGCTCCTCATTTCTAGCCTCCTGGTCCAAAATGGCTGCTGGAGCTCCAGCCACATTCCCGGGGCTAATATTGAACCAATATACACAAACATGACTAGACAAATTGTTCATGATCCACATCCTTTTTGATTGATGAGTGCCCATCTCCATACTGATTGTTAAATATTTTAAACACCAACGGTATACATTCCAAGCATTAAGAAGCCTCCTTTTAAGCAGCCATCCTCAAATTCCACCTGTGTTAATTTCCTACGGTAGCTGTAAAAAAAAAGTACCAAAAACTGGGTCACTCAAAAACAGGTAATTATTGTCTCACAGTTCTGGAAGCTAGAAGTCCAAAATCAAGGTGTCAGCAGTGCCATGCTCTCTCTGATGGTTCTAGAAGAGAGTCTTTGCTGCTTCTAGCTTCTGGTGTTTGCTGGCAATCCCTGGTGTTCCTTGGTATATTCTTAGGCTTGAAGGAGCTTCACTCCAGTACATGAAGAAAGAGCTATCTTCTCCCCTTTTGTCTTCACATTATCTTCCCTGTGCACATGTCTGTCTCTGTGTCCAAATTTCCCCTTAAATAAGGACTCCAGTCATTCTGAATTAGAACCTACCCACATGACCTTATTTTAACTTGATTGTGTAAAAACCCTGTTTTCAAATAAGGTTGCATGCTGTGGTACTGGAGTTAGAAATTTACCATATCTTTTGGTGGGGCCACAATTCAACCCTGAACAACATCCAATACTTCCTTTCATATAGTTGGCTGAACATAGATACATGGTGCCACCTAGCTGCAAGGGAGGCAGGAAGGCAGTGGTTAGATACACTGTTGCTTCCTTGAACCCCCAATAAAGTCAAAATACTAAAAAGAAATGGAGGCTGGATATTGTGTGAAGACTGGCAGTCTCTGCCACAAGTAGGAAAGGTTATTTCCCCCTTTACAGATCAGCATACCCATCAGGATGATTATGGGATTTACTCTATAGGGAGAGGTAGACAGAGAAGTAAATAAACATTCATTAAGCACCTATCATGTGACAGGTCCCGCAATGATTATTAACAAATACATGATTGCATTTAACCTTTATACAACCCTGCAAGATAAGCATTATTAGCCCCATTTCACAGATGAGAAAAGTGGTGTTAAATCTTTTGTCCAAGATGACACAGCTAGTAAGCAACAGAACTGGAATTTAACTGTGGTCTGAAAATGTATGCCTGTGAGATGGGTCCTGGGAATGGGGCATAGAGCCAGAGCAAATAACGGTGAGGTCAGGTCAACAGCAAACAGCAGGAGACCTGAGAGAGACTGACACTCAGAGTGAGATGCCAGATGAGCTGGCGGAAAGAGCATCAACCTGAAGTCAGCACGGAAAACTCCCTGAGAGCATGAGTGAGATGGAGACCCTGAAGTAAGCAAAGCCAGAAGCTGAAAGCAGCCTTAGGCATTGTAAGGTCAGGGCTGTCTTCAAGTGTGGAAACGGATAATAACAACAGCCACTATTTATTGAGCATCTACTATGCTCAGGCACTGAATTATGTGCTTAACATTAATAATAGCTTACATTGCCCTGGCTGGCGTAGCTCAGTGGATGGAGTGCGGGCTGGGAACCAAAGTGTCCCAGGTTCGATTCCCAGCCAGGGTACATTCCTGGGTTGCAGGCCATAACCCCCAGCAACCACACATTGATGTTTCTCTCTCTCTCTCTCTCTCTCTCTCTCTCTCTCTCTCTCTCTCTCTCTCTCTCTCTCTCTCCCTTCTCTCCCTAAAAATAAAAATAAGTAAAAAAATTAAAAAAAAATAATAGCTTACATTACCATAGTACTTATAGTACTTACTATCATGCAACCTTATACAATTTATATAACCTTTAATCTCACAACAGTCCTACGAGGTTTGTGCCATTAATATTACAAGGGATAAAACAAGCTACAGAGGCTAACTGACCTGCTCAAAGTCACACAGCTAGTAAATGGCACTCCTGTGCTGCACGCATTTCCTGCATCCTCACAACTAGCCTGCAAGGTCGGAACTATCACTCTCATTTCACAATTCAAGAATCTGGGGCCCAGAAACGCCAAGTTATTTGCCCAAGATCACACAGCTGGCAAGTGACAGATCCAGGCCTCAAACTCAGGGCCGCGCACTGGTGGGAAACTCGAAATGCTGCAGCCCAGGATCATGTTGAGTAGATTCTAGACTCCAACCCTTGAACCCAAAATTGTCTGTCCCCTGACACACAAGCAGGTAGGTCAGAGGCCTGGTCTGTGCCTCTGAACCCAGCCCAGGACATGGCCCCAAGCTGGGCCTCTTTCCAAGCTCAAGTGTGTTCCCTGAATGTGGGATTACAGTCACAACCCTCCCCTAAATAGACAAGATGCTAAATTGCTGAATTGGGTAGTTTGGATTTCTTTATGTTTATTTTCACTCTCTTTTAGGCTGAATGCAAATGTGAAAAAAATAATAGTGTGCAACAATTAAGCATTCCACACATTTTTTCTCAAGCCAGACCTGAGTCATTTCTGACAAATGTGATGAGACTACGACCACCAACAACAAATTAAAAAAAAAAAATACTCAGCTGGAAACTCTCACTTTCCCAGCTGCTGTCGCCAGGGCCACCTGGGAGTGGAACGGAAAAGGCTGTTGACTCTTTTGCATTCTCCAGTGGTTCTCAGCTGGGTGGGCATCAGAATCACCGGGAAGGCTAGCTAAAACAGATTTTTGGGCTCCACCCCAGAGCTTCTACTTCAGTAAGCCTAAGAACTTACATTTCTGACAAATGCCCTGATAACGCAGATATTCCTGGCTCAGGAACCACACTTTGAGAACCCCCGACCTAAATGAACTTGAAGTACAGCAAACAAAGAGGTCAAAGCCGTGTACCCTTGAAAGGAAGCATCTGGCTCTCACCCCAGCCCCTCTCTGGCAGGGAGCTAAGGTGGGGCAAAAACCAACCTGGGCTAGATGGCTGTACTGCCTCTGGATAATAAGAGAGAACAGATTTCAGGGTTATATAAACTTCAATTCATCTCCTGGGGCAACCGTCACTGGCTGTGTGACTTTGGAAGAGTTACTTATGCTGTGCGAGCCTTGCTTTATGCATCTGTACAATGGGCATAAAAGAGTGCCTACTTTCGAGAACTGGTGGAAGGAGTTCATGAGCATGTAAAAACTCTTGCCTAGTGCCTAAGAAATGCATTCTAAGTAATAGCTTTTGGTATTATTACCCTAAACTAGAGGTGCAGGGGCCCAGCGGGAAAAATCCAACAACAGGTCAGGGGATACTGCTGAGGAAGGATGGGAGAAACAGGCCCACAGGAAGGTTTGGGAACCTGAGCTGAGGAACACCCAGCAAGGGTCAGAGGCTCAGAAAGAGGGTCAGTGCCATGTGAGGCGCTGGGTGGTGCAATTCCATTTCTTTCCCCGTGGGATTTCACAGGGGCAGAGGCCAGTGTGCTGAGCACTGAGTTATGCAAGCCTGACCCAAGCTGGACCTCTTTCAAGATCACTATAGTAGTCATGTTCTCCTCTTGAAAACTGCTCACTCACCCCAAGGAAAAGTGGAACCAGACAGCCATGTCTGCACCTCTGGGTTCTCCTCTCCTTTACCCACCTGCTGCCCGCCACTGCTGATTGAACCATGTGCCTCCAGTTAACTGACCAATCAGAGACACAGAGACTGTGTGTGGGTGATAAGTCAGAGGCAGGGTGAGTGGGATCCACTTCAGAGGGAGCCAAAGAATGTCTGCCTCTGTGTCTGAGGCTTCTGGCCTTTCTTGATGTCTGTGAGAGACTCAAGTCCTTTGGGTAACCCCTTCACACGTCATATAGCAGAATCCTCAATAACATGGACACCAGACCTCCTGCCTTTGGAAGGCACAGCATCATTTCCTCTGCATTCTATTAGTTAAAGCAGTCACAGAGCTGTCCCAGATTCAATGTGAGATGTGACACCACAAGTCATGAATGTCAGGAGCCTTGGTTCATTGGTTCATGCCATCACTGGAAACTAGCTGCCACAAAATGCATTCAGTCTCCACACGCCTGCTGTGCCCACTCTGTCTAAATCACCGTTATCATCTCTAACCCGGAGGTCTGCAATAATCTTCTAAGTAGTCCCCCTGCACTATTCTTACCTCCCGCTGATCTAGTTCCCACACTATTACCACTGTTCTTATTAAAATGCAAATAATTTCAAAATGCAAATTAAGTTGATCCCTATTTAAAACTCTGCAATGACTTCCCATTGCCCTTGGGATAAAGTCCAGTCTTTTGTTCTGTTTAATTATGTTTTATCGATTATTCTATTACAATTGTTCCCATTTTTCCCCCTTTGCCCCTCAGTAACCCCCCACTCCCCCAGGCAATCTCCACACCATTGTTCATGTCCATAGGTCATGCGTAATTTCTTTGGCTACTCCATTACCTGTACTGTGCTTTACATCCCCATGGCTATTCTGCAACTACCTGTTTGTACTTCTTAATCCTCTCTTCTCTTCATCCACTCCCCTACAACATCCTCCCATCTGAAGACCATCAAAACATTCTCTGTATCCATGATTCTGTCTCTTTCTTGTTTGCTTAGTTTGTTTTTTAGATTCAATTGTTGATAGATATGTATTTTTTTGGCCATTTCATTGTTCATAGTTTTGATCTTCTTCTTTTTCTTAAATAAGTCCCTTTAACATTTCATATAATAATGGTTTGGTGATGATGAACTCCTTTAGATTTTTCTTGTCTGGGAAGTTCTTTATCTGCCCTTTGATTCTAAATGATAGCTTTGCTGGGTGCAGCAATCTTGGCTGTAGGTCTCTGTTTTTCATGACTTTGAATATTTCTTGCCCATCCCTTCTACCCTGCAAAATTCCTTTTGAGAAATCAGCTGATAATTTTAAAGGAATTCCCCTGTAGGTAACTAACTGCTTTTCTCTTGCTGCTTTTAAGATTCTCTCTTTATCTTTAACCTTTGGCATTTTACTTATGTTGTCTTGAAGTGGGCCTCTCTGCATCCATCTTGTTTGGGACTCTGTGCTTCCTAAACTTGCATGTCTGTTTCCTTCACCAATTTGGGAAAGTTTTCTTTCATTATTTCTTCAAATAGATTTCTAATTTCTTTCTCTTTCTCTTCTCCTTCTGGCACCCCTATGATGCAAGCATTGGAAAGCTTGAAGTTGTCCCAGAAGCTGCTTACACTATCCTCATTTTTTTTTGGGGGGGGGGAATTCTTTTTTCTTCTTGTGTTCTGATTGGTTGTTTTTTGCTTTCTTCTGTTCCATATCATTGATTTGCGCTTCATTCACTCTATTGTTTTTTTTCCCCTGTAAATTGTTCTTTATTTTAATGAGCATATCTTTCATTTCTGACTGGATCATTTTTATGCTGTTGAGGTCCTCACTAAGTTTCTTGATCACCCTTATAAACAGTGTTTTGAACTCTGTATCTGATAGATTGCTTATTTCTATTTTGTTTAATTCTTTTTCTGAAATTTTGGTATGTTCTTTTATTAGGCCCATGTTTCTTTGTCTCCTCAATTTGGCAGCTTCCCTGTGTTTGTTTCTGTGTATTAGAGAGAACTTCTATGATTCCCTGTTTTGGTAGCATGGCGTAATGTAGTAGGTGTCCCGTAGGCTCCAGTGGCACAGCCTCCTTGATCACCCAAGCTGAGTACATGAGGTGCACCCTTCACGTGGGCTGAGTACACCCTCCTCTTGTAGCTGAGCCTTGATTGCTGTTGACAGGTAAATGGGGAGGATTTACCCAGGCCAGTCAGCTACAAAGACTAACTGTGAACACTGACTATAAACCTCCGCCCTCCATGGAGGATCAGCTGTGCAGGAGCAGGGTGGTGGTGTTCTGATGTGTTCTGTAGCTATCCACTGGATGCATAGGCTCTGAGGTTTCTCAGGTGGTGCATAACAAGATCAGCACCCACCTGTACTTTACCCAGGGCCACTCTCCTGAGCTATAAAGCAATCTGAGGTGGCTGCTTCTTGTGCTGGTTTTGGAGATTCCCAGGTGAAGCCAAGCTGTGAGTCTAGGCTGGCTGCTTCCTGTGCCAGGCCTGGGACCACTTAGCAAGAGGTACAAAGGTTAGGGACTCACTTAGGCTGGTTGTTGCTTATTTGAGAGAATTTAGGAAGTTGTGAAGAATGAGCCAAGGCCAGCCATTCATATGGAAAAGCAGCTTGCATGGTCCTGTAAGTTGGATGGGACAGAGTCTCTGGGGATCTCCAGGGCAATGTAAGCAATGTTAGCCAAGTCTCAGATATGGCACCCACCTGCTGGCTCTGTGATTCTGTGGGGAGGGCCTGAGAAAAGGGACAGCAACCTCTGTCCACCTTTCTGTTTGGGGAAAAAGCTGTCCCTCAGCTTTTGCCTTGATGCCAGGCATTTCAGTTCCTCCCTGTATGCCATTGGTGCCTTTCAAGCTACTACCCCAGTGCTGGAGCTCAGAAGGAGTAAGCCTGAGTAAGTCCGTGTAAGGGTTTTTTAAGAGAAACTGCTTGGGACTCTAGAAGTTTCTTCCACTAACTCAATACCTGCTGACTTTTGCAGCCAGAAGTTGTGGGAACTTACCTTCCTGGCACTGGAACCCTGGGCTGGGGGGTCTGGTATGGGGTTGAGACTCCTCGCTCCCAAGATATCCCTCTCAAATTTTTATCCACCACATGTGGATATGGGACCAGCCTATTTTGCATCTGCACCCCTCCTACCAGTCTGAGTGGATGTGGTCTCTTTAATTCTGTAGTTTTCAGACTTCCATTCAACTTGGTTTCTGATGGTTCTGAGTGATGGTTGTTCTATATTTTAGTTGTAATTTTGAGGTGGTTGTGTGAGGAGATGAGCCATGTTTACCTATGCCTCCCATCTTGGCCGGAAGTCCCAGATTTTTAAAAAGCCTGTGAGGCCCTGCGTCAGGGACCCAAGTCCAGCTTCATCTCCGTGGGCTCCTCATTCGCCCTGCCACCACCATCAGGCCTTCCAGCAGCTCCTGGAACCTGCCATACTCTTTCTTTTCCCAGGACTTTCCCATTTACTGGTCCCTTGGTTTCTTCACCCGACCCAGCTTTGTTCATCTTTCAGGTCTCTGCTTATGTCCTTTTTCCAGAGAGGCTGTCCTGATGTTTTGAATCAGTCAACACACTTCTTTTATTTTTCTGGGAGTAAGAGAAAATCCAAGTCAAACTGGCTCTAGGGCAAAGGGAATTTATTGCCCCATGTAAAGAAGCCACTGAGGAGTCAAATTCCAGACATAGACTTTGCTTCAAGTCTTAACTCTACATTCCATGGGGTTGGCTTCTCCCTCAGACAGCCCTGGGGTTGTCTTCTTGGCCTTGTTGCTCGACATGAATGTCTGTAGTTGGCCAGGCCTGGGTCTCTCTGGCCACCCACTCCCTAGCTGCCAGATGGGATCAGTATGGAAGAAGAGTGGGGGAGGGGGTATTGTTACCTGAAGAAGGGAGGTGCATTGTAGGCAGATAAAAAAAAACAAAGCATTCCTCTATTTTATGCCAGCACCCTGAACATTTCCTCACACACCGGGCACTCTCTTGCCTAAGACTCTTTGCACAGGCTTCTGCCTTTGCCTGGAATGCTTTAATAATAATAATAATAATCCACTCAAAAATTTTTATTTTGAAATTTCATACAGAAAAGTTTGAAACATAGTACATGCCCTTCACCCAAATTCCCCAAATGTTAACATTTGAATACTACTTGCTTTATTATTCATTTTCTCCCTATACATATGTCTGTATGGATTTCATCAATGGATTTACATATGTCTATATACACATACATAATATCTCCCTATCTCTATCTATCTATATAACTCATTTTTCCTGAACTGTTAGAGTAAGTTGCAGGCATAATTCCCCTTCACTCCTAAAACATACACATCAGTGTGAGATCTACCTGGAATGTCTTTCTCTGGATATCTGCATGGCTCACCCTGGGTACGGCGGCCTCTCCCCTCCTTCAAAGGAAGCATTCTCAAGGAGGCCTACCTGATCACCCTTTTAAGGTCTCAACCCACCCCCTTCATACTCATTGCTGTCACTCTTGGTCCTCCTATCCCACTTTACTTTTTCTTGTCTTACAGCACCTTTCACTTTCTAAGATTCTTTAGAACTTACACATGTGAAATCTATGTATTTTAAGCTTCATAAAGACAAGGATCTCGTGTTCACGGAAATAGCCCAAGTTTCTAAAATAGCACATAGCAGATGGTCGATAATAATGAATAAATGAATGAATGAGGCAACCCAAGGTCATGGCAAATGAATGGCACAGTGCATTTCATCAGGCCCTGCCATGGGCCGGGCACTGCCCTCGGAGCCTTTCTGTGGCGGCCCTGGGGCTGCCGAGGCTCCCACTGAGACCATCTGTGTGACACTGGTTTATGCAGACCCTCCCGCTGTGGGGTTGACCCAAATTATGAGATCTTAAGGTCATTATTGTTGCCTTCGACTTCCCTTTTACTCTCCTTGCCCTACACCAAAGCCGCCCCTGGATGGGAGTCCTTGGAAAAGTCATTCCCGTTCCTGGGTCTGTTCCCCCTTCTGGGGTTCCCATGATCTCTGAGACTCTTGGAGGTTTGGATATCATCCTCCAGTCTCTTCCTATCATCACTCTAGGGAATCTGGGCTGAGACTGTGGTTTTTCTCTGATGGCAGAAGGTGTGGCTTGTTCTCACAAGGAAGAGATGAGAAAAGTATTCTCAGGCCTAGGGCTGCTGCTTGCCTGCCTCTCCATTTGGGGGTCAGACAAATCTGGATTTGAATCTGAAGCTGCCACACCCTGATGGATCTATGACCTTGGCAGTTTGCCCCAGTGCTCTGAGTCTCAGTTTCCTGCCCTGGAAAATAGGTTCAGTAATACCTTCCTCAGAGGTTTGCTGGGAAGAATTAGACCACTCTGCATATCACCTGACACATAGAAAGTGTTCTCAAAATAGTAGCTGTCATTAAGTTCTGAGCCCTGGGTGGGTGCCTGCAGGTACACATGGGTGGGGGGGTGCATTTCTGGAGTCCTCTCTGTATAGTAGGTGCGGGTCTGGGCGCTGTGTGTAGCTGTTCAGGGCTGTGGCTGTTTAGGAGACCCCAGCTCCTGACTTTTAGACAGAGCTCCAGGTCCCTCATTCCCCCACCCTGGAGACGGAGCCCAGAAGTCTGAGCCACAGAAAGCACTTGAAGGTTCCTGGGAAAACCATCTGGGCCAGAAGCACTTAGAAGATGTTTTCCCCGCATCTTTAGTTTATTGAAATATTGTATTTGTCGTTTATAACTGCCAAAGAAATAACTCCCACAAGCTAACGGCTTAAAACAACAAGCGTATTCTCTCACGCAGTGTCTGAGGACCAGGAATCAGGAAACGGCTCAGCTGGGTGGCCTGGCTCAAGGTCTCTCTTGAGTTTGCGGTCAAGCAGTGCGCCAAGGCTGCGGACCGCTGAAGGCGTTCACCGGAACTGAAGGCTCCACTTACTGTCAGCTCGCTCACATCACCATTGGCAGGAGGCTCCAGCTCCTTGCCGTGTGCCGTTCTCCATTGGGATGTTCAACACATGGGCTCTTGCAGAACAAGCTACCCTTCAGAAAGAGAGAAAGCAAAACCAAGACAGAACAGTATCCTTTATAACCTAATCTCAGCAGTGACATCCCATCTCTGCTGCCACATTCTGTCCGCCACACAGACCAACCTGTGACACACACTGTGGGGGGGGGGGGGTTACTGCACGAGGGTGAGCACACCAGGGGGCGGAGGTAGCTGAGGACTATTTTTATTTTTATTTTCTTAGAGAGAGAGGGAGAGAAACATTGATCGGCTGCCTCTCACATGCGGCCCAACCAGGGCTAGAACCAGCAAGCCAGGCACGTGCCCTGACCGGGAATCTAACCTGCAACCTCTGGTTCTGCAGAACGACACCCAGCCAACTGAGTCACACCGGTCAGGGCACGGAGGGCTGTTTTGAATACTGCCCATCACCGATGTAATTTACTTTGGTAAAAGTCACAGACCTTTGATGTACAGTTTGGTCAGTTTGAACTATCAAATATTCTCCTATAACCCATACTCCCATCCACATTCAGAACATTTTCATTGCTGCAGAATATTCTTCATCCTCAGAATATCCATCACCTCATGTCCCTTCCCAGTCCACCCCACCTTATCCCAAGCAACTACTAAGCTTATTTCTATCTACATATAATCCACAGTTTAGCCAGGTCTAGAACTCCATAAAAATGGATTCACACAGTGTGTGTTCTTTTGTGTCTGGCTTCTTTGCTTTGTGTGATGACTCTGAGATTCATCCATGCTGTTACTAGTATCCACGGTTCATTCCTTTTTATTGCTGAGTTAGGCCCTCCCACCTCTGTGTGATTCTGACCCTCATGCAATGTGCCCTTAACCCGCCATCTCGTAGTTAATGCCTCATGTTTCCCCTTCTAAGGGACTGTGACCTGCTTCAGGACAGAGGCTGTATCTCATTTATTTCTGGGTCTCCAACATGAGCTCAGTGCCTGGCAGGCAACAGGCGCTGGGAGCTGTCGCATCTGTGACTTGGAAGTGCGGCATGATGGGAAGCAGAGGTGTGTAGGAAGGCGGGGGGAGGGCAGGGCAGGCTGGAAATCATTCCAAGACCCAGCGTCCACAGTCCCCAGAGCTCAGAGGGGTCTCCAATCAGACATTCTAAGACAGAGACAGGGTTTCGTTCTGACAAATACAGAGGGGCAGTGAGTCCAGGGCTGTTACCCTGGAGGTCACCCCCCCCACAAATGGAAAGCTCATTGACTGGGGACAGGCATGAAAAGAAGGTAAAAATGGATTCTCCCTCTCTTGTTTCTCCTCCCCAGGTCACCCACACCCCTGACAACTGGCCCAACCCTCAGACAGGGGCTGGCAGCCCAGGCCTCAAGTGAACACGCCCCACCAGCCCCCAGCACTCACACTGCTCACACCAGCCTCACCCTTGGCAGGCTCTGAGAAGACCAGGGCTAAGGCTCCAGCACCCTCTAGGGGCTTTCTGGAATCCCAGGGCCCCTAGAGCATAAACTTAGGGGTCAGAGTGCTGAGTCCCTGTTCTGCCACCTCGGGCTGTGTGACCTTGGTCAGGTGACTTCCTCCCCTGTAAAATGGGATCATAATTTTTAGCGACTGGGGAGAGTGCAGGACTGACTGAGGTCAAGTGCTGAGCACAGTGGCCGGCAGAGAAAGGGTGGTGTGCCGTGGTAGAACAAGGTGTCAGGCCTTTCCTTTTTTACCCAGAAAAGTAGAATTAGCACTAGAATCTGGAGCTGAGAACAAAAAGCTTGAAGTGCTTCACCTTCTGAGCTCAGAGGACGGCTGTGTCCCCTCAGGGCAGGACGTGACATTGCAGCAGAACCAGCACCACTCACTGAGCTGGAGGATGAAGAGAAGCCACCTGTCCCTCTCTCCCTGAGGGCAGAGCAGGGAGCAATGGATCCTTTCCTCTCCCTGGGGCAGGGCAGGTATATCCAAGTGTATTTTGCAAAGATAGCCACCCTCCCCCCACTTGCTCCTCTCCAATGTGATCCTATCACTCCCTCATCAAGAGGACTAATCAGCCTTTGCTGCTGTGGCTCAGTGGATTGAGTACTGGCCTGCAAACTACAGGGTCACTAGTTTGATTCCTAGTCAGGGCACAAGCCTGGGTTGCAGGCCAGGTCCCCAATGGGGGGCCTGCGAGAGGCAGCCATACATTGATGCTTCTCTCCCTCTCTTTCTCCCTCCCCTCTCCTCTCTCTAAAAATACATAAATAAAAGCTTTAAAAAATAAAAATATCATTACTACTCAATATTAAAAAGTAAAAGAGGACCAATCGAATCCCTTCCCCTTGAACCTGGGCCAGCCTTGGTGACTCACGTCTGACCACAGATACCCCACGTGACTTCAGGAAAACTCACTTTATAGACACTCTCCCTTGAGGCACTCCGTCTCAGAGCCCAGCTGCTATGCTGTGAGAGGCCAAGACACACATGGACAGGCCACGTGTAGGTGCTGCGGGTGACAGTGCCAGCTCAGGCACCAGCCATGTGAACGAAGCAGCCTCCCAGGTAATGTTAGCCCCAACCACTCGAGTCTTTCCAGCTAAGCACCCAGACGTCATGGGGCAGTGTATTAGTTATCTATTGCTGCCTAACACATTACGCCTTAAATCAACAAATAGAACAGCTTAAATCAACAAATGTTCATCATCTCACACCATTTCCGATAGTCAGGAACCCGAGGGCAGCGTATCTGGGTGATTCTGACGCAGGGTCGGTCTCTCATGAAATCGCAGTCACGCTGTTGGCCAGGCTGAGTCATCTAAGACTCTCTGGGGCTGGAGGATCCACTTCCAAGCCCATTCACGTGGCTGCTGGAAGGAGGCCTCAGTGCCTTTCCAGATGGGCTTCTCCATACATGAGTGTCCTCAAGACATGGCAGCTGGCTTCCCCCAGAGTAGGCAGTCCAAAAGACAGAGAGGCAGAAACCACGTCTTTTCTAACCTACTTGAAATTACATACGATCTCTTCTACCGCATTCTATTGGCCACTCAGACCAACCCTGACACGAAGCAGGAAGGGACTGTACTAGGGCATGAATGGTGGGAGGCTTGGGTCATTGGACACTGTGTTGGAGGCTGCCCACCACAAGCAGAGCGCAGCCATGCCCCCATGTGCTCTGTCAAATGCCTGACCCACAGAGACCACGAGCATGATAAAATGATGGTTGTTTTAGGCGGTTTAATTTCGGGTGACCTGCTTCACAGACATAGATAACTGCAACAGAGCCGAGGGAATAATTCACCCAGTTTGCCACCAGAGGCCGTCTGACCTCTCCTTCCTGGTGGATGTCAGCTGAGCCACTGGCTGCACCCGCCAGCCCGCCCAGGCGCTACTGATATAAGGGAAAGGCCACTGGAGAGAGAAGGCCAAGGATGTGACCAGGTGATGAGGGAGAAAGGAGAAGAAGAAAGACAGAGCCTGCCCATGTCCGCAGGCCCTGGGAATGGGGCTGCAGAGGGTGGAAGTGGTGAAGGCAGCAGGCCTGCTGGGGGCACAGATATGAGCCATGAAAGGTAAGCCCACCGCCACCAACAGAGGATAGCTGTTTGTCACAAAGCCCTTCATCAACATGGCCTGTAGGGCCCTCATTCCCCCCCACCCCACACACACACCATGTCCATAGATAATGAGCTGAACAGCCTCGATGACAAGAGGACAGGAGCACAGCCACATTATAAGCAGTAAAAAAGTGGTCAGCCCAGGGCCAGCAGGGACTTCCTAAGGAAGCAAGTCCTCTTTTTCCTTCCCACTAGCAGGAGGAAAGCAGACCACACCCATCTTCTCTGCCACAAGTCTGCCTGCTGGGACTTTGAATCCAATAGCAATTGACCTTTGAAAAGGGAAGCCCTGGTGGTATGATTCAGTGGACTGAGTGTGGCCTGCAAAGAGTCGCCAGTTCGATTCCCAGTCAGGGCACATGCCTGGGTTGCGGGCCAGGTTCCCAGTAGAGGGCACGGGAGAAGCAACCACATATTAATTTTTCTCTCCCTCTCTTTCTCCCTCCCTTCCCCTCTCTCTAAAAATAAATAAATAAAATATTTTTAAAAATGAAAAGGGAAAGGCCAAGTGAATGCCCAAAACAAGAGACTTCATTAATAACTAAAAGTGACTCAGTTTTGGACTGAGGTGGAGATGTCATCAAGGGGACCAGAGGGAGAAGGACAGATTACAGTTGGTAGAAGTTACGTTTTTAAAGAATATTTGATCTACCTTTAAATGTTGATGTTTCTCAAGCAAACTTCCAGGAGCCATTATTAGCATTGTCCTTGACTCCTCCTCTTTCACCTCCTTCATTTACTCACTCATTCACTCCTCTTTCAAATCACACACTCATTTACTCGTAAGCACTTCCTGTATGCCAGGCACTCTGCTAAGCACAGTGTTTTGATAAGGACAGTCATTAGAAGAGCAGCCAATTAGTCATCATGTCCTGTCCATTCACCTTCCAAATATTTCCTAAGCCTTTGTCCACTTCTCCCATCCCAAATGTCTCTGCCTTGGTTCAGCCCCCAGTAGCTCTCATTTGAATGATTTCTTTGGCTCTGATCTCTTACCAGTCCATTCTCCATCCTTTTCAAGAGGGAACTTTCCAAAATGCAAACAGTATCATCACTTCCTGTTGAAGATGACTTCTTGTCCCCCAGCATCCATCTGTCCTTTAGTAATAGAGCCTCTACACTTAAGTGTATGTCTGTCCAGAATAAAAATTACCTTTTCCAGTACCCTGGCTGCTAGTGATGGCCATGTGACTAAATTCTGGACAGTGTGGTGTTACTGAAAGTGATGTGTGCAAGTTGTAGATTATGCCTTTAAAGGGAAGAGGTGTGTTTTCCATGACCCCTTTCCTCCTCCCTGCTGGCTGGAATGCAGAAGTGATGAAAGAAGCTGCAGCCACCCTCTTGGACCACAAGAAGGAAGCAATACATTGAGGATGTCAGAGCAACATGCCAGAAGGGCCCAGGGCTCCTGATGAATGAGGAGATGCCATGCCCACTCCAGCTTCCCTACCCAGGTTCTTTCATACGTGAGAAGGAAACTTCTATCTTGTTTAAGCCATTGTTATTTTGGAGTCTTTGTTATAGTAGTTGAACCTGTTTTCTAACTAATAAGTACTATAACTCAAAACTCTTCCACTGGCTCCTACTGTCTTCAAAGCACCTAAACCCAGCACCCAAGACGCTCTAAGATTTAGCTCTGTCAACCTGGTCTCTTCTCCCTCTGTCTTTTAAACTTTAGTCCTATGCTTTAGTCCATGCTTTAGTCCTATCAAACTGCTTGCACTCACCAAATGCACCAAGCTCATCACACTTCCAGACCTTTGCTTAAACTATTTCCTCTGTCTGGAATACCCTTCCCCCTTTCTTCTTTGCTGTTTCCTTTCTGCTCACCTCTCCAGGACTCAGTTCTGGAGTCACATCTTTATAAAGGTAACCCAAAACTCCATACCCCTCCACCCCAGATTAAGTTATGTGCTCCTGCTAAATGCCCCCATAGCACCTTGTGTCCCTGTCTTGTGACACTATATTTCCAGTCTCTAGCTTATCAGGAGAGCTTAACAAATATGCATCAGCTGAATGAATGACTGAATTAACCAACCAACCTCATTTATCACACTGTACTCCCACCCTCTGCTCAGTCATCTGCCTCCACAGCCACCTGATTTCCCTGACACAGGGACCACAGAGTTCTGATGGCCAGGCGTAGTAGGTGCTCAATAAATGTTGTTCCAGGAGCACTTCCAACCCAGTGCCCTCTGCTTTGCATCACCATTTTCCAAGAGAACTTCTGGTTCATTCTACAAGGGTGTTCTCACGGTGTCCAATGTGCAGCATTTTCCAATGAAGTGTGTGTTTACTGTTAACATCATAAGTCTTTTTTTAGAAGGCCGGTAGCATTTATGAAAATCAGCATGTGCCCACAGTGACCTCAAACCAGTAGCTGAAAGGATCTGCTTGTTCAGATGGATCGGGCTTTGCCAGTTCTTCAGAAAACCACATCTCAGTGCTGTGGTTTGGGTGTCAAAGGAACAGGAAGCCTGTCACAGAGATTGGGAAGTGGGTTCTGGGTCAGGTGGGATTGTGAAGCCCCAGAAGGGCATAGAAAAAGGGGTGTGTTCCGCAGGTGGGCAGTGGTTGAGTTGTGTAAGAATCTGGACCTCAAAGTCTATAGTAGGTAGGTCTTGGCTCATTTGGTAAGAGCCCCCTACCAAGTTTCTTTATTCTGACCCCACAGAGGGATAAATCAGTTAGGATGAGCTAGGTTTTGCTACAGCAAAAAAAAAACTTGGGTTCCATCTCTGGTCGGGGAGTGTATGGGAGGCAACCAATCGATGTTGCTTTCACATTGATATTTCTCTCTCTCTCTCTCTCTCTCTCTCTCTCTCCCCCTTTACCTTTTTTTTTTTTTTTTTGAACTGTGAACACTTTATTCCCAAACTATAAATACGTCTGCTCTCTGAGAAAAGACCATCCAGGTGAAAAGTCCGGAGCCTCTGCTTCTCCGCATCCCAACTTCTCGGCAGTGCAAACCAGTCCCCTTAGAAATGCCTCTGGAATCATAGTCCTGGCAAGCAGTTGAGAAACAGCCTTCCCTTCTTCTGCTGTGACTCCAGAGCCACTTGGGCCCTGCTTCAGCCAGGCCCAAGGCTGGCCGGGTGCTCAGCCCTCTGTTTGACCAGCTCCCTGACCCAGCTCCGCCATGTGGTTGCGTGCTACCAAGGCCCGGGCCGGGACACTCCTGGCCTGCTGCCGCCAGCTGCTGTGAGGAGCCACCAGGTCTCCGCGCTGCCATTTGGCGTGAAGGTTGGGAGAGGCCTGCTTCCAAGCTGCTTCCCTGGCAGGTTGCTGCTATCCTTGGGCCACAAAGTACTCTTCCTCCTCTGCCGTTTCATTGCCATCTTCCTCCAGCTGGTTGCTCTGAAACAGCAGCAGCTCCAGGTCAGAGTTGCAACTCAGCCCCTTGGAGGGTTTAGGCCGCCATTCCCTCTGGAGGGCAGGGCCCTGAGGGTGACATGCAGGGATATTCCTGAGAGGCAGAGGAAGCCCAGCCAGTTCAGGAGGCTAATTTGATCACCCAGCAGATGAGCTGCCAACAGCCAAGTGCAGACTTCCTTAAAAATACTGGCAATGGAGAGAGAGAAGCTGGAGATTCTGGAAACTAGGAGGAACTCAGAGAAGCCCAAATCAAAGGCAAGAATCCTGCCAAGGAAGAGGCCCCCAAGTACCCGCAGGAGCAGCCCTGTGTCCTGGAAACGGAAAATTTTCTCAGATGTGGACAAATGGAGACCTTCAAATATGGCAAAGACAGGGACGAGCCCAAGAAACATGAGTGGCTGCAGGTGGAATATGGTGTCAGGGGGTTCTGGGGCCAAGTTCCGCCTCCTGCAGGAGTACTTGGGTGAGGGTCCAGAGAATGCCACTGACGAACACACCCCCAGCACCAAGGCAAAGCCCTCCATATTGAACTGCGTGGACTTGCAGGTGAACAGGAAGAGGCCCCTGGCAATGAAGACGACCACCAGGAGCAGCGCCGCACACAGCTCCTCCAGCTCGAAGATCAGAGAGAAGACCAAGATGAAGAGAACGGCTGAGGATTCGGTCATCGTGCACAGTGAGGTGGTGACGTAGAGGGAGCTCCAGTTGGACAAGCCCACGTGGAGCCCCGTTGCCAGTGCTGTCGGAGCTGCTGCTCTGAGGCAGTGAGTCCGGCTCAGCACCACGTGGGCCCTGTGGCTGGAGCGCTGAACCAGTGCCGGGACAGGGCGGAGAACAGGAGGATCACGGCCAGGGGCAGCATCGTCGTGAACGGGGGAAAGTGGAAGCTCCACGTTGGCCAATTGTTGTAGAAAGTGATGCCGATGGAGAAGCAGTACTAGAGAAGGACCAGCCCCAGAGTCAACACCGCCTTCCACGCAAAGGCCACGTGAGGGCCCACCTCGCCATCCGGGGAAGTGGCAACTCCCTAGCTGGGGTTGGTGGGGGCAGGCACCTCTCCTGAGGACGGGCTGCAGGGAGAGCTGCTTGGCCTGGGCCACGACTTTCCACCAGAATGTCTCCTGATTACAGTTCCCTTCACCTCCATGACTCAGGATGGTTAATGGAGCCCGAGGCAGAGCCCTCACCTGAGGGCCTGGGGGCCCGAGCCAGACCTCTCCACGGTCAACCGTTTGCAGGGCTGCTGGGTCTCCAGTCTGAAGCTCCGCCGCGGGTGCTCCTGCCGGGATCCTCCTGCCACAGGAATTCTCTTGAAAATCCATAAAAACATATCCTCGGGTGAAAATTAAAAGTAAAAAAGAAACAACTTGGAAAACCTCAGTTGCTTAAAACATCAATACTATGTTTATCCATACGATGTGCTCATCTGAGTGGACAAGGAGGGTGTCTGACCGAGGGAGGCTCTCAGGACCCTGGGTCGGTGGGGGCTGCATGGCAACACAAGCTTCCGTGGCTGCAGATACAGGGAAGAAGGAGAGTCGTGCACTGTCTGCCACAGCTCCTGTCTGGAAGTGGCGTGTATGTCATTTCTGTTCACATTTCATCGGCCAAAGCAAGTCATGTCCTCTTGCCTAAGTTTAACAGGGCAGGGACATGTAATAGGAAGGGGCACCAAATGTCTGTGAGAAAACAGTACAGCTGACCACAAATGACAGTGTAACAGAGTGCAGTCAGGGGGCCCCCAGACAGGGATTTGTAATGGGGTCCAGAACTCAGGGTGTCCAGGAAATATTAAAAAAATATAGATGTCCTCACACCCATAAGTCTGAACTAGGGGATGGGACATATGGAGCAGGGCCATTGAGAGTTGTAGCTTTTAACTGGTTTCACGAGTATGTTAAGTAGCTGTGGCCATGCTTTGAGCCAGGGGGATGGGAGTGACTTCCACCCAGGATGTAACTGGGAGGCAACTTCCCCTGGTTACAGTGTCTGTGTGAGAGCTTTGGCAGTCCAGAAAAGCTGGAAAAATATGGGAATGCTGGCAGGTATAGCTGATTGTGGGAGGAGTCATAAATGGGGCTGCAGAGGAAGATTGGCGCTGGGATTTAAACCCAGGCACGGCACCCATGCTAGGAGGGACTATGTGGCTTTGGAACGAGAAAGTTGGGACCAAGTGGCTTTGGAGCTCCCTTTACCATGCAGCTTAGGGAGCTGAAAAGCAAGATGTAGCTTCAATGGTACAGCGATGTAGCAGCTCTCCCTTAGCAGTTTGGAAGAATGCAGGAGAGACGCTGCAGGAAGGAAAGGGGTAAAAGAGGTCTTAGTCATTACTCTTAAGTCTGTATAACTTTTGAATCAATAATTCCTTTCCTTTTCACCAATCTCTGGCATTGAGAGACATAAATTCTAAGCAGCAGGCAAGGCGAACCTAGTATGGGGGGGGGTGCCCGGGGGATGGGGGGTCCATTCAGTAATGGTATCTCGTCCTCCACACAGGTCTGTTCAGTAACAACAGTACTGTTTGGTGGGAGCTTTCACCCACCATATGATTTCAAGCAAGCCAGTTAACCATGCTGGACTCGGTTTCCCATCCAGAATATACGGATAATAAACAGTCTGGCATAGCAAGGATATTGTTATGACTCACTGAGATTGTATGTAGAAAGCTGAACACAGGGCCTGGGATAAATAGTTGCTCAATAAATGGTCACTTTAAAAAAGATTTTATTTATTTATTTGTTTATTTTTAGAAAGGGGGAAAGGAGGGAGAAAGAGAGGGAGAGAAACATCAATGTGAGAGAGAGACATCGATCGGTTGCCTCTCGCCCACACACTGAGTAGGAACTGAACCCACAACCTGGGCATGTGCCCTGACCAGGAATCAAACTGGCGACCCTTCACTTGGTGTGACAATGCCCAACCAACTGAGCCACACTGGTCAGGGCAAAGTGGTAACTTTTTAAAAATTAAATTATGAATCAGCTTGATTGCCAAAATGCAAGAGTAAAATGGAAGCCCTGTGGCTGTTTTCTTCACTGAGTCTAAAACAGCGGGAACCCTGGAGCTGCTACTTCTCTCTCCTACATGCAGGAGCTGAGGTCAGGGTTGCTTAGCTTGCTTCTCAGGACAGGGATTTTGTTGGGCACAAATAGACAGAGCTGACCTCCTGACCTGCTTTGGTTCTTGGCAGCCGAGGCCAATGCAGCCTATGAAACCGGGCCATGAACGTGGCCAGCTAAGCTCTCTGGAGGCCAGCTTTGGATTTTGGGGTTTTAGGGAGAGCTCTCAGGCAGACTGATGTCTGGTCCTCCCACATCTAAGAAACTGACTCTGGGATGTGTGTTTTCTGCTGGTTACTTGTACCTGATGAACAGGCAGGCACATAACTAGCTTCTGCCTGAGCAGTCAGAAGGAGCCAGAAGGGAACCGTACTCCTGAGCATGGGAGGTGGGAGCTTCTCGTGCCCAAGAGCATCCTCCGTCTGTGGGCGGCAGCAGCTTACCTCTCCATATGGGACTTTGGAAGAAGGCCTGAGCCACCTGTACCTCCACCTGGGAGCATACACATTGTCTCCTGCTTATCCAAATGGGTAAGTACAGACCCATTCTTTAATTCTGCTGGCATTTTTCAGTTAAGCACACCAGGGGCCCTCTGGGACACCCGTGAGGTTTGCATTCTAGAGTAACTCCTCCAGGGGCAGTCGGGAACAGAAACCAGAGGCTGCAGGTCAGCCAGGAGACCGCTGCCTGCGGGAACCCTGGGAAGAGGGAAGGTGGCCTGAGGCAGTGTTGCAGCAGGAGGGATGGAAGCTGGAGAGGGACCTGAGAGGTGCTAAGGAGACACGGTGGGCGGAACTTGCTGACCACATGGATCTGCGGGACAGTGAAGCGGGAAACGGAGAAGTCACGCTGACTCCCAGGACTGATCTAGGAAAAAATTTTTTTTAATTTGGCACCGGAAGTAACTTATCTGCAAATCTGACCAGAAAGACATTCCAGTTTGAAAGATAAAGACTCTATTCATGTCTTTCATTACCTGGGGCTGCCCCAGTACTAAGGGGCGATACTAAGCAGTGTTACCTAATGCAGCATGCAGCTTCCCTGTATCACCTTTGTCCAAAGTCCAAGAGAATTCCCAGTTCTGAATTACAGTGGTTTTCGATAAGGGACCGTGGCCCTGGGGTGATGGCAGCCTCACTGCACTAGGCTCCTTCCAAGGGGGTCTGAGGGGATGTGTTGGGTCCCATGTGCTGTGCAGTTGTCACATTACCAGACAGGGGGCCTGGCCTCATGTGGGTCTGCCTAGGGCCAGCCGACAGTGTGTGGGTTCTTCACTTCATGTAGGAAAGATGTTGCAACACGAGCCCAGGTGACCACTAGGATGTTTATTAAAGCTGGGGACTGTGAAACAGGGAAGGGCCTTGCACAGAAGAACCAAGAGGAGAGCCCAGTCTGGGCTGCCTTAGCTCCCTGGGAGGTCAGAGAAAAAGGGGCGGGGAGACAGGTTAGGGGGTTAGCTTGGACGAGTTGCCGCTGCCTGTTGCTCCTCTGAGTCTCAGGGCCCCTTAGAGCTTAGGAGATGGTGTGTCTGTGCGGAGAAGAGGGGACAGGGGGTGGCACAGCTGCTCCCCAGAGGGAGAGCAAGAGCATGGGTCCTTTGTCTTGAGGCTTTTATCTCTTGCAGGCAGGAATCTTAGGGGAGGTCTCGGGGAGGGGTTCAGTAGAACATTCACCAGTTTTCCAGGTGTGCTCTTTCAGGGGCCTGGTCTCCACTGATTGGTCAGTGACAGGGCAGGAGGTCTTCAGTCATTGTGTTAGTCCTTGCAGCTGGTCCTGGCGTTGCCCACCGGGTTTTGCTGCTTTTCTGGGCGTGAGGCCTAAATACAACTGAGGCCTAGATGTTATCTCTAGGGAGGGGACCTTCTGTGTCTGGCTGTAAATTGCTCAGCCAGTTTGTTCAGCTGTCTGTCTCAGTTTCCCTCTTCCACCTGCCAAGGAATTTTCCTAGCTTCTCACCATCCTGCCTCAATCAGTCCACAGGCACCCCCTGCAAGGCCTCTTTTAGTACACAGGTCGCTGGTCCCCACTGTCCTCCAACCCACAAAGGGCAGCAACACACTCTGCTACCCCCTGTAGCACAGTGGGCCACGAGGGGACCCGGGGGATGTCTCAGGTTCTTGCTCTGCATCATGGGGTGGGGGTGGGTCTCTGCAGTCCTGTGATTTCATGGGCCCTCACACTGGCCCCTGCCTCCAGAAAAGTGATAGGTCCTCTTCTTTTCTAGGATGTCCCACACCTGTCTGAGAATCCTATCGTTGCCACTCCACATGCCACCCACCCTCAGGGCAGGGAGAGGCCAGCCCCGAGACCCACTTCCCATTCACCTGTAATAGTTCAGCACTTTGCTTTCTCTTCTTCCCTCTGCAAAGGAGTTTCGTTTCTAGCAGCTGGGAACTGACTATTTCTTCTGTTTCTCTTGTCCTTAGGTCAGGGCCTCAGCCTTGAGAACCCTCAAACGAGACTCTCCCTTTCGTTCTTTGCCTTTTCTAGTGTCATCTCTGGCATGAAGGTAGAAAAACAGCATTTGCAGAAAGAGGTTAGTTAATTCTAAAATTGACACTCTAGCCCACCCATAAGCAGGCTGCTTCTTTCTGGAAGACACCTTGCCTTCCACCTGGCTACCCATTAGGTTACCAGCTCACCTGTCTCCCTCCTTCCCCTGAATAGCCTCAAGAATGAGGGATCTCAACTCATATGTCACCCACCTCAATCCACCCTTCACCCCAACCTCTAACTGAAACAGCTCCCTTGTTCAAGGTCATGGACAAACCCTTTGAGGCCAAATCTAAAGTGCTTTCCTCAGTCCTCATCTCTTTGCTCCAGATTGTATTATTGTTCAAAAATATCCACTGTTCCTTCCCCTGGATCCCTTCCAGGGGACGAAGTATATTCCTGAGCCTCTTGGTTACAGTTTGGCCATCAGATTTGCTTTGGCATTTCCGTGACCTCTTATACTTCTGGGCAGAAGCTTTAAAGGCTAACATCATTGTCCTTTTCCAGTGCTGTGCTGGTAAATGTTTAGCAAAACGTTCTCTAATTCACCAATTTCTACACTATGAACACTCCCACCATAACTGATTTCAAGCTACTAACACAACATCATTGAGCATGGAGTTGGGAAAAGATGCACACCACGCGCTCTTGCTAGTGCAAGCAGATACCATCCCCATGTATCTTTTCGCTCTCCCCTGGGAACAGCATTGTCTGAGCTAAGAGCTGCTCCTTCAGCCAGCATCCCTGATGCAGGGCACAGCCGTAGCTGACCTGCCATGGATATGTAACCTATTCGTGTCAGCTGGTGTTTTAGGGGTTATCTGTCACCGCAGCATGACTTAGCTGACGCTGATTAACATACTCCTAGAAACTCTGTTTTTGGCTCTGGTAACACTTCTTCTCATGCCAATCAACCAGTGTTTATCAGTGTCCGCTGCATATGAGAGACAATGCATCTCAGTGGTTATAGCACAGGCGAGACAGCCAGACCACCTGAGTCTGCAGCCCCACTCTGCCATTTACTGGCAATAACCTTGGGCAAGTTACTTAACCTCTCGGTTCTTCCATTTCTTCATCCCTTAAGGAGAACTAATAATAGCACCTACCTCATAAAGCTATCATAGGGATTAAATTATTTACCATGTGTAAAGCACTCAGCACAGTGGCTGGTACAGGGTGATCGATCATCGAATGTTAGCTTTTTTTTTTTTATTTCCACTAGTTGCCTGGCCCCATGCTAGGAACAGAAGATCCAGTCAGGGCACCCCTGCTCTCAGGGGGTTCATTCACAGTCTGGGGCAGGGGACAGACACAAAAGCAGAAAGTCACAATAAATGGTGACTTTTAGTGCAAAAGAAGAAGGCTGTGCTGTAGGGGCCTGAGCATCAGGACAACTAACTCGGAGTGTGAGGCTGTGTGTCAAGTGTCCAGGAAGCTTCACAGAGAAGGGGATCTTTAAACTGGGCTTTAAAGGATGAATAGGAGTTTTCCAGATGAAAAAGGGCGTGGTGGATAGAATGAAGTTTCAAGTTTTCTTCTTATTTCTCTAATCATTCTCTCACTCCTAGGCTGACCACCTGTTTCCCCTTAAATTCCCTCCCCAGATTTCATCTTCATTGTCCTTCTCTTCTCTCTACCCTCTCCTGGACAAACTCATTTTCTCCATGGTTTTGATGCAGGTAGCAAGAGTGACCATTTGCTGAGCATTTGCCATAAGTAAGGCATTGTGCTAAATGCTTCACATCTGTTACCTCATTTACTATTGAAATATGACTTTGTGTAGCAGGCATCACTGTCCTCACTTCACAAAGAGAAACTGAGGCCCAGAGGGGTTAGGTGACTTGCAGCATCATATAAGGAGCTTTCAGCGACAGGTCCCGGGATACCCAAATCAACGTGGCTGGAACATTAGGTGTTTATTTCCCATCACGAAAACTCTACGGGAAGGTGATACACCAGTTAGTGCAGCAGCTCAGTGAAGCCAGACTCTGGGTCAGCCTCTCTGCTCTCCCCTCATGGCCCCGGATGGCTGTACATGCAATGACTAAACATTGCATCCTCCCTCGGCAACCAAAGGCAGGCAGGAAGGGAGCTTGTCCCCCTGGGCATCCCTCCTTTTATTGGAGGGGAAACCCCCAGGAAAATTCCCATGGTCCTTGCCTCCCCGGCCTCTTTTTTCTCCCCTTACCTTCCAGAGCTGTAACCGCAGCCAGGCCAGCCTTCTCCAGGCTCTGTGCCAATCAGGGTCACAGTGGGGTTCATTGAGTAGAGCTATCCTCCACTTTTTAAAAGTTCACATTCCACCACTTAACTGTTATGAAAGTACCTGTTTTGCCAACTAAAAAAGCTCTCAAGAAGATTTTCGCTTCTATGGGGGGGGAAAGGGGAAAAGCAGAAATAGTGTTAAGAGTTTGTTTTGCAGCAAGCTGTGAGAGAGGCATCCTGTGCCCCACCTGGGGAGTCCCGCCAAGCTCCTCCCCAGGCACCACGCTCTGCATCAGCTGTCAGAGAATTGAACAGTGTCTGTGAGCCTCTCTGAGACCCATTTTTGGGCCTGGGAATGCTCAACAAATGTTTCCATATGTTGAACATTATAAATTAATCATCATTGTTTCTTTGCTTTATGCCATTTTGGCTCACAAAAGTTTTCCTCTGAACAGTTAACTTTTAGGTAGCTAGGGAAGCTGGTAATGTGGGGTGCTCACACATTTTAAGCATGGATAGGAACCAAAAGCAATGAGGCACTAGAGAAACTTTGCTGGACAACCACTAATGACCACTGGCCGCCTGCTGCTGCTGGACTCTCCCCTCCCCTGCAAGAACAGGTCCTACGCCTTTGCCTCTCTCCCTCAAAGGACACATTCCCGGGCAGGAACATCCCCCTGGCCAGGCCTGGTCTGCACTCCCTCCTCAGCTTCCAGGAAGGCAGGCCCGATTCTGTCCCTTCAGCTTCTGTAGGATGAAATGCGGCTGTTTCCCCCCAAGTCCTTTGCTGTGTAATATTTTCACAACATAAGAGAGGCATTCCTCTGTTGAGTACAGTGGTTTCTCCCGACTTGCCAGCCTCCCTTGCCTCCAGGCCTCTACACGCACAGTCCCCTTCGTGTGGAATTCCCTTCCCCTCCCTCTTCTCTGGGCAAATGCTCCTCGTCTCTTTTAGATGTCACTTCCCCTCAAATCTGGTCTGGGTGCCCCTCCACTGTGTTCCCACTGCAGCACGGTCTCCATCACTGGATTGTGATCGCCTAAGTCCTTGACTGCATGTTCTAAAAGGGTGGACACTCTGACCTCCTTGTTTACCATTGGGTCCCTAGCACCAAGCACAATAAGCTCACGAAATGTATATTGAATGAATCGATTAAAGAATGAATATTAATGGCACCAGTCACCTGGCCCTAAGACTGGCTATCCTTATCCCCATCTGGTCTGGTGTCAAGTTTCATTAATTCTACCTCCATAGTCCAGGCCCTCATCACCTTTCTCCTGGACCTTTGTAATAGTTCCCTGCAGTGGACATCTGTCATTTCTTCCTGCTCATTAGCCCTTCTCTCTTATTTTGGAAACTCATTTGCTTTTAGGGAACTACTTCCCATTCCAAGCGGTCTTGGGGGAATTCTACTTGTGCCGAGGGGTGAACACAGGATCCAAGTCAAGCCAATATTTTGAATCTTGAGAAGAATGACACGGCTATAGAAAACGGTTGAGCTGAGTCATTCCAATCAGAGCATCCATAAAGAATTGTTTGTTGGGTTTTGGGGTAGTCTCACCCAAACGAGGGGTAGCTATAGAAGTGAGACAGAAGGAAATCATAATATCACTTCGACTTCTAACAAAGCAGTTGGAGATATATCTGTAGGTCTGATAGATAAGTGAGCTTACTTACACTGAACTCCAAAGTTAATCTTCTCCGTCTAGTCCCAGGAAGCACTGGAAAATCTTCCCTGTAAGGATCCTGGGAAATGAGCATGGAAGAAAAGGGCAAAAAAACATGGTTCTTGTGACCAGGCAGGTCTAAAAGAGAAAGCGGGAAGAAAAGCTGGGTTGAGCTCCATCCATTTTCCCCAAACTCGCCAGTCAAATAAGTCACTCCTCTTCTTCTCTGGGGAGGATAGATGGGTGAGGGGGTGAGGCAAGAGTGTTACTCTAAAAGAGGCCCCTCCACATGGAAAAATCTGGAGGGAACAAAAATTCCCCTTACACTGTCCTGATAACTGGATTATGAAAGTACCCCTGGCCCCTATCATCGCTAAGGCCGCTGTTGTACAACTGGGCCCTCCCAGTGAATTCCTAGCTTGCTTGCATCCAAACAACATATATTAGTTTCTTATTGCTGCTGTAACAAATCACAACAAATTTGATGGCTTAGAACAACACAAATTTATCTTACAATTCCAGAGGTCAAAAGTCCAAAATGGGTTTTATGGGGCTGAAATCAAGGCGTGTTCCTTCCGGAGGCTTTAGCAGAGAATGTTTCCCAGCCTTTCCTGCTGCAGAAGCTGCCATCACTTCTGTTTGTGGTCCCCAGCCAGCAACCCCACTACTCCTAGCTCCGCTTCTGTCATCCCATCTCCTCTGTCTCTCCTGCTTCCCTCACATCCTTATGGGACCTTTGTGATTACATTGGGCCCATCCAGATAATCCAGGATAATCTCTCCATCTCAAAATCCTTGCTTAATCATATCTGCAAAGTCCCTTTTGCCACGTAAGGTAACCTGGTCAGAAGTTCCAGGGATTAAGATATGGACATCTTTGCGGGAGGTCAGTCAGACAGACCTGAGTCAGCCACAGGCTAAGCAATCTGTGCCTATCATTTCTCTCTTTCTTTTTTTTTTCCCCAAAAATGCAGATCATAAAGAAGTTGCCTCGTGTTTAGTTAGTTTGCTGTGAGAATTAAGTGAGACAATGCATGCAAAGTGCTTAGCACAGTGCTGGTAGGCAGTGCCTAATAATAGGTAGATGATAGCAATTATTATTAAAAAATTAATAGTGGAGCCCTGGCTGGTCTGGCTCAGTGGATTGGGCACTGGCCTGCGAACCAAAAGATTGCCAGTTCGATTCCTGGTCAAGGTGCATGCATGTGTTGCGGGTCAGGTCCCTGGTTGGGAATGTGTGAGGCAAGAAATTGAGATGTTCCTCTTGCACATCAATGTTTCTCTCCCTCTCTTTCTCCTTCTCTTCCCCTCTCTCTATAAATGAATAAATAAAAGCTTTTAAAAAAATAGCTGAACCCTGACTGGTGTGGCTCAGTTGGTTGGACATTGTCCCACAAAGTGAAAGGTCGCTTGTTCGATTCCTGGTCAGGGCACATGCCTGGATTGGCGTGTACGAGAGGCAACTGAGCGATGTTTCTCTCTCATATCGATATTTCTCACCCTTTCTCTCTCCTTCCCTTCCCCTTTAACTAATTTTAATTAATTAAAAATTAATTAATTACTTAATTAAATCTTTAAAACAGTAGTTGAGTGGAAGATGAATGCGGTACTTCCTCCTTTTCCTGGGCTCTCAATATTCCCTTTATGGTCCTTAGTATGCCCCAAAGCCTAGAGCATTTTAAAAACCTGAAGAAATAAACCTTACACTGTGTATATTTATGTATACTCTTAGTTGCTTTTTTCCTCGGGGGTCCATGGCTGATAAGTATCACTGTAGGGATCACTGATAGAAAGGATAGGCTGCTCCTAGGCCCCTTGCCTAGTGCCCTGGGAAATCCTTGATAAACTCTGGTCTTCTTGGATTGGAGTGCATTTTGGCCACATAGCAGCTTCCTTCAGCCAATATATGCCTGCTTTCCCACCCTCACCCTCACCCCCATGAACCCTGTACTTGCCAAGGCCCCACCTTTTTGTTCCCAGGCTTGTGACTCTGCTACTGTGTGGCTTTGGGCTGGTCACTGCATGTCTTCCTGAAAAATGGGCATAACAAGTCCTGTCTCCTTCAAGGTCAGGCACACCTTATAGAGATCCAGGGTGGAGATGAAGAATGAAGTTAACTTCTTTTGTGAGGTGAAATAGAAGAGATCAAGCTAAAGGGCTAGCAAATGCATTACCAGGATGTGGGAAATGAGTTACTCTGAGCCTGTGAGGAAACACAATTGTTTCATAATCACACTCTGGACTGGAGGTTCAAAGGGGCCCTTGGGGCTGGCCTGCCAGGGATCCAGGGCTTACTTCAGAGGGGGTGTGGATGAAACTTTAACACACAAAAAGCTATAGAAATTATTTCCCTGTCCAAGAAAAGTCATCTCTTTTGAGAAAAACTACCTTTTCCTGACTTAAAAAAGTCATTTGCTTATTTCAAAAGTAATAACTGCTTATTACAGAATTCATTAGAGAACTTATTGGAAATAAAAAAATGCACTAAGAAGGGGAGAAGCTTATATAATGACGCTATACAGAGACTATCACTTGTAGCTACCAAACACAATTGGGGCTTTGTTGTAACTGCAATTGTATATCTTGTTTGGTGAACATCCCGTGTGATTAAGTATCTTGGCAGGGGCGGGGTGGGGGGGGGATTCGAGTATACAAATTTTTTTAACATTTATTTAAACAATCTCTTATCGTTGAACATTTGGGATATCACCTTTGGTTTTTTTGGTTTGTTTGTTTGGGACTTTTGAGCTGTTATAAATGCTACAGTTAATATATTTGTTACACAAATCTTTACACACATCCTTGGTTATGTCCTTTACATTCTTGGAAGTGGAATTGCTGGACCAAAAGATATTTGATACATAGTGCCAGTTTGTTACGAAAACTGATTTCACCTATTTACACTCTCACGGGCAATTTCAGCTGGATCGCGGGAGTTGTCGGTGTCATTAACTGTCAAAAAGCGTAAGCAGAACTCCCAGAGGCCCTCTGGTCTTGCTTTCACCTTTTCCCGCCTACTCAGCCCACCCCGCCCACTCCGCACATCCGCAGGAGCCCCACCTCCACCCCAGTTTACGTTGACCCACCCCTTCCTTACTCCCGCCTCGTGGTTGGTAAGTTCAGGTGTCCGTCGCGCTCAGGGGCGGGAAAAGGGGACTGACAGACGTGGCGAGGAACCAGTGTGGGCGGGGAGCGGGGCTTGCGTCTGTGCGTGGCGCGGTGGCCTGGAAGCCGTGGACCTGAAAGGTGTGTAAGCGACTTAAGCAGTGAGAGGCTTCGGCGGCCATGGCTCCCAACGTATCCGCGGCCGAACCGGCCCCAGAGACTCCTAAAGGCATCCGGGCCGTGCTGCTGGGGCCGCCCGGGGCCGGAAAGGGTACCCAGGTGAGTTGTAGGGCCGGGCGTGACGGCGGAGCCCACGGAACTCCAAGGTCAGGGCGGCTGGAGGTCCGGACCGCCCCAGAGCGGCGCCGCGGGCTGTTGCCTGCGGTGCCCTGGCCAGCGTCTGGGGTTCTGACGAGGCGTTTGGGGAGGGGTCGAAATTGGAGTTCGTGGAAGTGTGAGTTAGTATTAAAGTTCTGGAGGGATCCAAGCTTGAGGTGTCATGTTAGGAGATCTAAGGGCTGATTAGATCTCTTAAGGAGTTAGAAGCTGAGGGTTTTGAAGGGTAGGGTGAGCACTGAGCTGAGGAATATAGATTACAGCTTGAGTGACGGCAGGAATCCCAGATTCCGTGCGATTTGGGAGAGAACTGCCCGGGGTTTCGTCCAGGCACTCAGAGTAGGGGAGCGTTTCTTACAATGATTAATGACTAAACGTGGCGGAGCGTCTCCAGCGCGTGGAGCAGAGTGAAAGCTGACATGTGCTGATTAGTACAATACTGCAAAGATAAACTACTGCTAAGAGAAGTGAAGTATGACCTGCATGAGCCAGTTAAGTGGGGAGTGGTGCGGGGTGGGTACCTAAATCTACAGTTCAGAAAATAGGCCCAGGAAGTCCGGTGGCTTTTCCAAGTTAGCAAAATTGACTCAGTGGAGCCTGGAACCTCAAGAGACACGGGCTCCAAGTAATATTGGCATCTGAAGGTACCTCCTTCACTAGCAGACAGTGGGACCTCACTTGGTGTCTGGGATGGAATGGGCCCATAGATTAAGGCTGGGATTTGTAAATCCATAGGTTGGATCAGCAACTCTTCCTGCCTTGGGCCTGGCATTGCCCCTGGGCCCCAGGCTCCTGCGTGTTAGATTCCAGAGAGGGAATTCTTGAAAGTCTGAGCTGCCAAGTGAATGGGCTTCTGGGGACCGCCCACTCTGCTCTTCCTACACTTTCGAAGACTGCAAAGTGTTGGCAAACAGACCATCTTGCGGCACCCAGCACATCACTTGACACTTGTTGGGATTACTGGAAATGGATGGATACAGATTCATGTGGATGGTGGGAAAGCATGTCTGGAAGGTTCAGTTTATTCCTGTGGTTTTGCTTTTTAGCTCTGGGCACGAGGTCAGGAAGGACCACTTACCCTTTATTCTCTTTAGCCTGAGCTGATTCTTCTTTGGAGCTCACTGTTACATAATCCCCCTGTCCTCGGTAACACTAAGTCTCTTTCCTGTTGCTACCACCCTCAGTTATTAGGTAACCTGTAGGCTTCCTTAGACTTGGCAGACTTCTGCTGTGAGTGTAAACGGGGTAGTTCAAAGGCATTGATTATTTTTTCTTAGTTCATAGTGAAGCTTATACTTTCAGTAGTTGGAAAAGGAACAAGCCAGCCAGTGCTGGGACAATGGCTTTATACAGTCTAGCAAACTTTGTAACTGCCAAGCCTCAGTGTTCTCACCTGAAAAATAGGTCCCCTGCCTTACTCATGCAAGGTAAGGTAGTCCCCCACCTTATGCATTCAGATAAAGCAGTGCCCATGTAGACCCAAAGTTCATCGGGTTTTGGAAGATAATGTCATATATGTGTGTGAAGCACCTGTAGGTATGTAGGGAACAACCTGGCACATAGTAGGTGTTCAATAATGATCGATTCCCCCATCTTAGTAATACATCTCCATCTCCCATCACCCCCGCACCAACTTATATCTATTTCAGTGTAAAGGGTGATGTAGTCAGGAAGATTTGAAGAAAATTATCCGCTGACTTATAAAAATGTGGGTATGGTAGGAGCTGGTCAGAGGCTTTGTGGAAGTGGAGGAGATGTGATTAGAGCTGGGACTTGAAGAAAGGGTAAGATTTATACAAGTCACTTTAACCTCAATATAGCTTTTAATACTGGGGGCAATAGGAATACTGGAGGTTGCAGTTTGATGGAGTTAAATAAAGAAAGAAGTGTTCATAAATCAGGTTACAAAGAGGCAGCCTGCAGCAGCACTTTGCTTGCAAAGGCTCCCTCACTTTATGATGAAGAGTTTGAAGGCACGAAAGAAGGTGGGCGGTGTGAGGAGCCCCTGAATACCTGTTACCCAGCTCCTGCCAGCATCAGCTGTTCCCGTTCCTTCCTCATTCACTCCTCCGCAAATTAGTTTAAAGCAGCACCCAGACATTGTAACATTTCATTTGTGAATATTTCAGTGGGTATCGCTCAATAAAAGATAAATTCTTTTTTTTTGTAAACAAGCACAATATCCCCTAAAGAATTAACCATTTATAATAGGGTTCATATTTCCCTTTGTCTCACAAATGTGACCGCTGTAAGTCTCTTAATTTACAGCTGTCCCATAGCTTGTGTGTGTGTGTGACTGGGTCGTTTGTCCTGATTGTGTCCCTCTTTCTGGGAATTTTTTATTGTATCTCCATGGCATATTTAACATCTTCCCCTTTCCTCTCTTTCCTGTAAACTGGGAGATTGATCAGACACTTAACAGAGCTGAGTTCAATTCCCTGGCCCGCGTCGCAGGTGGCGCGGTGCTGTCCATGAGGAGGCACATCAGGCCCACTTGTCCCGGGTGTTCAGCGCCTGGTCCAGGAGTTCATGGCGGGTAGCACAATGGTGGTGTTCTAATTACATCATTCTCTTTTTGTTTGTTAGCCGAACCATTTCTATAAAGAGAAACTTTCATCTGCTATTTGTCATGGTTTGTGTAGAAAAGTCAGGATAAATGCTTGATTTGTTCCTTTTATTTGTCAGCTTTCAAAACAATAAGGTGACCACACAATTTTCAGTTGTGGAATTTCACTTATACATGCCGAGCCCCAGTTTCTCTTGAGAAGTCACATCTGGTGGCTCTGGGCCTCCATTCTGGCCTGCCGTGCAGTTGAGTGGCAAGGCCACTGTAGATGTGCCCTCCTGTACCCTGCATGGCGCTCTTGGATGCCTGCTGCTTCCATTTGACCAACGTCATTCATTTGCATTGCGTGTCTGTCCCTATTGGTAAATGTTTGAGATCTTTGATGTAAAATCCCTAACCTAGGTTAGTGCCTAGTACCTGCTCAGTGATGTTGGATTTCTTCCCACTAATATGTCTTTTTTTTTTTACCTGCATAACCCAGTATTTTATGTTGGTGTTACTGGAATAAAATCTGTTTCCTATTAAAACTTCTAATCATTAACTAGAAATGTTTAAACATTTTTAAACTGATTTTTCATCAACATAATGATGTCTAAATGTCCAGAATTGGTGGGGGGTGGGGGGAGGGGGATGGTGCTCTGCCTGCAGAGCTCCCCCGACTGCAGTGGATGAGAATAAGCCTACTAAAACATGATCTGCTTGTGGAGGGAAGGTGGCTGATCTCTCAGAGGGGAGGGGCCTTGAGCCTATTCCTCAATGGGCTTTTATTGGGTTTAATTTGCATAGGAATACAGGGCATAAAGTTCATCAGTCATTGTCAGGCAGTAATGATCAAACAATATATAACATTCAAAGAACTATAAGGGCTTATTCTGAGTCAGGGTCAGATACAAAGTGCCAGAAACTTTGGGAAACAAACTCATTTTATGCTTGGACCCTTATTTAAATTGAGGATATTCTTAGCAAAGCAGGTTTCATAGGATTTTATGCATTCTTTCTTAGGCCTGATGCCCCCGGAAAACTGCCCTTTCCAGCACAGGGCTGCACCCACCTCCTGCATTGTTTCAGGCTTAAGTCAGGTGGGGGATGCCGGCAGCCAAGAGATTAGGAGACTTTTTACAGATAGAATGAGGACTCAGGCTGTGTCAAAGCCGAGGGGTGAGGGTCCATCACCCCTTTTCTTAGTCCCCTAAGTCCTTCCCTAATGGCCCAGTCACAACCATGCCTGTCTTAAGTTGTCCCTCCCTTGAGGAATCTTACCCATCATTGCCTAACCAGTCTAACCAGTGATCTGCAGGGGCCAAACAGGGTGAAGTAAAGGGGGCAGAGGCTACACCCCTGCTGGGAGGAAAAGCTCTGTCTCCTTAGTGGCTTATGATCCCAAGGTCTTTTTACTCAGCCTTAGCCATGGGGGGTTACACCTTTTGAAACCAGGCAGGGCAGTTCCCAACACAGAATACCTGGGTTTGTTATTTAAATGACCTTAGTTCCTTCTCCTTTTGGGGTTGGATGTACCTACAGCATGGCCAAAACTTAGGTTTGCTTCTGTGTTTTATCTGCCAGCTCCTTCACGTTTTCTTTCACGTGTCCAGTCTATACCAATTCAAGGCCAGGCACACGCAGGCAATCACTGCCATCCTGCAGGTGGGGCTCTGTCAGTTATGTCAGTGCAGTGACTCTCAACGTTGTGAGACCCACACTCTCATTCCCCTTTTACAGCTACAAACTCAAGTTCAGAGGGCTTGTTCTCTAGGTTACATAGCAAGTAATTGGCAGACCTTGCACCCGAATGACTCCAAAGCTCCCGCTCTTCCTGCTGCTATCTGCTGCCTTAGGTTAGATTTTTCTCCTACCATGTGCACGTTTTGCTGGATAAGTTAAGGTGCTGGAGATGCAGAGGGTAGCCCTTGCCCTAGTGGAGGGGATGTAATGTGCAAAATAGTTACCCTTTGCTCAATTATGTAACAGACACCCAGCCAAAGACTTTACTTGCATCCTCTTATTTAAGCCTGGAGTCCTAGGCGGTAGGTCCTGTTGTTATCCATACCTTTTTACTGGTAAATTGAAGCCCAGAGGCTGTATCTTGTCCCAGAATTCACATGAAGTAGCAAAGGCAAGATTTGAACTCATGACTGATTCTTGAGTAGCAGTCACCATCCTTACATTGTTGCTGTTAATCTAGGTATAGAGGCAGAAGTGAACTGAATGGGAACAATACATAAAAGTGCAAAAATGCCAGTGGGAAGTGGCCAGTAAGTGACTCTGACAAATGCTAGGGTTTTCACGATTAAATCAAGAATGATAATTTGTTAACAGCCTTTGTTTCTTCCTCCTACCCACCCAGTGAATTTGGTAATAATCTCCCCAATTTACAGATGCAGTCTCAAAGAGTCTGTGGCCTAAGGTTACATGGTGAGTTAAGAGGCATTTTATCCTCACAACAGCTCTAAGAAGTAGAGGTTGTAGACCTCTACTAAGAAGTAGAGAAGTAGAGGTCCCACCTGGCTGTTGCGGAAACTGAGATTCTCAGAAGCTGAGTAACTAGCTCAAGGTCACGCATGTATTGAGAACTTGACCAGAAGGTGTATGGGCAAATCTCCAAAGTCTGAGCTCCTTGCAACCCATCACACTGACTCCTTTGCAGCCAGCAGGGAATGAAGAGTTAGTCTTCTTCCACACCACGTCTTCTCTGTTAGAGCATTCTTCCACGTAGCTATAGAATCCAGTCACCTGGAAGAGTGCTGTAGTTTGGTGGGGATTCGAATAGAATACTTAGGTTCTGTGCTGCTAACAGCACTTCTTCTCTGGTGCTTTGGCCAGCCTTTCCCCTTGAACAAGCATGACCTCCAAATCTTTCACCCAAGTTAATTTCACCAATCAAAGAGAAAGACTGGCAGAAAAGCACAGTTCCCTGGGTGTGTGGCCCCTGGGCCAGTCTGCAGAACCGGAATGTTTGCCACTGCCAGACTCCTGACCTTCATTGGCCCTCCAAACTTTGTAAGGCCTTCTCTTATGTGTGCTGTTTTGCTTAAAGTCATTTCTTTGCTTGAACTGAATCATTCCATGGATCACAAACCAGAATTTGCTGGACCGAGCCCCATCTATTAAATTTTTACTGTGTGTACCTAAGAAAACTTCCAAAGAACTGGTTTGAACAAGGATCCAACCCTCCTTTTTTTAATAAAACAAGTGAGCCAGGAAGCTAAGTATTAAGGTCCTTGGAACTGATTCTGTGCCTCATGAGTTCTATGGGCTTTTTGTTTGTTTTGGGGGGTGGAAGATTGCAGGTACAAAACCAGTGTTGAATTGTCCAGGGTTTCTTCTTGTTCTAGTCTTCACTCTGATGTATAGTCCACCAAAGTGTGAGCTCAGAGAGGACAGGGTCTCTGTCTCCTATTGATCTGTTTGCCTGGCTCCCAGGAGAGTTCTTGGAAGTGACATCAGTATGATGAATGAGTAAATTCATTTCTGTATGAATGAATGTGGACTTAGGGCAGAGGTTACGTCAACAGCTAGTGTTCACTGAGCACTTACTATGTGCCTGGCCCTGCCTAGATGGAATCCTGTGTAATCAGATCAATTCAGCGGTGTAGCTACCATTACCATCTCCATGTTACTTAGAGGAAATTTGAAACTTTGAAAGGTAATACAATTTTTCTCAAGTCACATATCTATCTAGTCATTGGTAGACCTGAAGTCTGAAACCCAGGCTGTTTGATTCTCAAGTCTGATGCTCTTAACGAAAAGGCTATACTGCTTCTTCAAACTAATAGTAAGTGCTTACTGTTTGCCAGGCGCTCTTCACATACATCCCATCTGATCCTCACAGCTGCCTTCCTTGATGGAGCCTTTTTGCCTTCATTTGAAACAGATGAGAAACCGAGCTTCTGCAAGGTTAAGGGATTTGGCCGAGATAATGCAGCTACTGAGGGATGGGGAAGAAGAACTGTCTGCCAGGGGGAAGCCTCTGTTCTTCACCTTGGCCCTTCTGCCTCTCGGGCCACTGGCCACAGCACTTGACAACCTCACATTCAATCCTTTCACAAATATTCATTCAACACATTACATGCCAGGCATTGTGCTTCACATACATGCACTCACTTAAACTTCACAGCAACCATATGAAGTATTGATGCTGCTTTTTTTATTCGTCCCTTTTATAGTGGGGAAACTGAGGCTCATGTGTCACTGATGTGTGTAGTGGAAGTAGGGAAAACAGCTAATAGGACGGCTTCCTGCATGCTAGGTGCTTCACATGTATTATCTTATGTCATTCTTATCACTTTGTAATTGTTATATGGTAGAATATAATTAAAGTACTTTTATCCCTGTTACAGGTAAGGAAATAGGCATTTGCCAAAATTCACACAGCCAATAAGTGGCAATGCCAGGTTCACACCCAGGAAGTCTGACTCCAGGGCCTGCAGTGATAACTGTATTTTGGGGTTTTTTTCCCCTCCACAGGCACCCAAGTTGGCCCAAAACTTCTGTGTCTGCCATCTGGCCACCGGGGACATGCTGAGGGCCATGGTGGCTTCTGGCTCAGAGCTGGGAAAAAAGCTGAAGGCAACCATGGATGCCGGGAAACTGGTAGGTGTGGTGGTGCCAGTGCGTGTGGATGTTCCTCGGAGTCTGGACCCGCACTGCCTAGAAGGGTGGCCACGTGGAGCTACTGGAATGAACTTCAGTTCCTCGGTCGCACTTGCCACATTTCAGTTGTGTGCCCAAGGCTCAGGCTTAGCACATTCCCATCCTCATAGGGAGTTCTATTGGCCGGCCCTGTGCTATGGGGTGTTTTAACAAACTGGCACATGACATGAACTTCAGAGTAGCAGGTTACTTGGTCCATTCTGAATTTATGTCATGTAATTTATTCATAGTATTCTTGAGATCCCTTTGTGCTGATGCATTGAGTATTATACCCAATTTTTAGGATCAGAAATGAAACTGCATTCCCGAGGCAAAAACTCAAGGATGTGCCAAAGAGAGAACCCAAGGAGCCGCAGAGTGTTTACAAACTTCTTTTGTGACTCTGTTCTGTGTCTGTAACGGGAATTGCTTTTGACAGACGTAATCCTTCCTATTTGGGGGATATAATAATATTTTCTCTAGTTCTTAGTCCAGTTAATCTGATTAAACAAATGCAGTCTATTATCTACTAAATCTTCTTTGATTAGTGCCAGAACTTAATTATAACTGAGTTATTCTGGGACTTGGCCTCTGCAAATCGCCTTTAGAAGTCATATTTTTGTTTGGCCCTCTGGCCTTTTTATAACTTACTTAGCATGCTAGGTAAGGAAGGTGCTGGGCTTTGCCTCCATTCCTGAATCAGTCCTTCCTGGCAGGCTTTGCATTCAGTGCCTGTGTGGAACGATACCCCTGTCTGCCCGCCTGCCTGCCCTTTTCCTCCAGCTTTCCCTTCATGTCAGCAAGGCCTTGAGTCAGGCCAGAGAGCTAGATATTCTGGACTTTGGGTCTTGGCAAAAGATCCTGTACTGAGAAAAAGTTGGGATGTGGCAATGAGATTACTTATCTCCAGTCTTCGCTTAGTTGCAGAGCTTATACTTTGCCCCCACGTTTGCAGCTGGTCGCAGGAGATAAGCGCATTAGCTGCCGAGATGGGCAGGCTTCCCTGCAACACTTGCATGGAACTTTTTTTCTCTGAAGGCCCAGAAGAAACCAGTTTTTGAAAGCTGGGAAGGGCCCTCATTTGGGGTTTTCAGAGAGGCTCAGGGTGTGTTGGGCTGGCTCCTGCGTTCCTTGGTTCTAATCCTGTCTTGCCTATTCAGTGAACTTCTCTGTTGCCTCCTGTCCAGGGCGGCCTGGGTCCCTCTACTGTGAGCCTAATCAAAATTGTTAAACAGGGAAAGTGGGGAGGTCTCTACAGTCCAGTTAACCGCCACTGTCTCCTGCAGCAGTCAGGTTGTATGGACACCAACTTGTGACCAGGGAGTTGGGTTAAATGTCACCTAGTTAATGTATTTAAACCCAAAGCTGTTTTGTTCTTGACTTCCAGGTGAGTGATGAAATGGTAGTGGAGCTCATTGAGAAGAATTTGGACACCCCTCCATGCAAAAATGGTTTTCTTCTAGATGGCTTCCCTAGGACCGTGAGGCAGGCAGAAATGGTGAGTGGGTCGGTTTTGTGTCGCCATTGCTTGGTAATGAACTCTGGCCCTTAATCTCTTAATTCCTTTGAGGGAAGTGGGTCTGGTCAAGCTCTGGTAGCTTAGGCGGGACACACACTGTTTTACAGCTTGACAACCTCATGGAGAAGAGGAAAGAGAAGCTTGATTCTGTGATCGAGTTCCGCATCCCAGACTCACTGCTGATCCGGAGAATCACAGGAAGGTATTTGTCCCCAGAAGGTCCCTTCTTTTCCTGCTTCTTCAGGGATTAGTCAGACCTAGTCCTAATCATGAAGCTTAGTGCCATTTCAACGTGGATTAATTTTCCTGGTGACATCTGCTGAAGTGGTGACATGGATGGGGATGTGGAGAGAAGAGCAAGGGATTAGGAGTCAGCCTGTCAGGCCTGTCACCCTTCTGCTCTGACTCTCGTATTTGGAAGAGGGTTGTGATACCTGTTTGCAGAACTGTTGTGCAGGTTAGATAACACCTGTGTAATTCAGAGCCTTGTGGATTGTATGTGCGTAAGAAATGGTAACTTCTTTATGTGTGTACCACTGTTTTATTTTTATATGTTTTTTTTCTATTTTTATTGTTGTGTACCTCAGTTTTAGTGCTTTTAAAAATCTGATTTAAGTTGGAGTTGCCATATCTTGCTGTAGGCTTTTTGTTATAAAAATAATATGACAATCTATACCAAGTTTAGAAAATGAAAGAAAATTTGCTCATGCTACAGCCACCTTTGCCACAACCACTGTGGGGGTTTTGTGTGTTTTCTTTTAAAGTGCTTGTTTCTATCCCTGGCTGGTGTGGCTCGTGGGTTGGGTGATGTGCCGCAAACCGAAAGGTCACCGGTTCATTTCCCGGTTAGGGCACATGCCTGGGTCGCAGGCCAGGTTCCTTGTTGAGGTGTGTGAGAAGCAACCAATCAATGTTCCTCTTGTACATCAATGTTTCTATCCCTTTCTTTCTCCCTCCCTCCCCCTCTTTCTAAAAATAAATAAATAAATTATTTTTAAAAATAAAATAAAATAAAATAAAATAGGCTGGTGTAGCTCGGTGGATTGAGTGCAGGCCTGTGAACCAAGGGGTCACAGGTTCAATTCCCAGTCAGGGCACTTGCCTGGTTTGCAGGCCAGGTCCCCAGTAGGGGGTTCACAGGAGGCAACCACACGTTGAGGTTTCTCTTCCTCTCTTTAAAAAAATAATAAGTAAAACAAAGTGCTTGTTTCTCTATAGTAGTCAACACTGAACACAGAAATGCTTCTGCATCTGAACAAGCGTGATCCGAAAGATCGCCGCTGCTTCGGGCGTGTCTCCTCCGCCCTCTTCTACTCTTCACTCCGCGTCGGCTCTGTGCCTTTCGGGACTGGGCTGAAAGCTCTCAGCCACCAGTAGCTCCCTACAACCTCTTTTTCAATGTGCGCTTTAGCTTTTTTTGTTCCTGCGTTATTTTCATGGATCTCGTGAAAGTAGTCAGCCTAGGACCCAGACCTCTGTGATCGCTGTCTTTAATTGCTGTATCGTATTTCACAGATGAACCATTGTGCACTTAATTGTTCCATTTTTGTCATGCATCGCGTTTCCTCCGGTTGTTCACGGTCAGATTGATGCTGTGACCATCACAGTACATGTAAAATTTTGGATTTAATTAGGAGAAAACTGCTTTCTTATTGTAAATTGTGGTACTTTAATTTCCTGATGAAGTTGAACATTTTTGCCATCCGTATCTCAGGGAGAGAGGCAGGCTTGTCAACAGACCAAAGAGGGAGTGTTAGAGGCGTCTTCCTATACGGCTCTGTTAGATGCAGTGCGATCATCTTACATTCATTCTCTTTTCAGATGTCCAGGTTTTGTGTTTCTAGCTCCTTCGGTGCAGGGACTGCTATTTCTTTGCGTCCCCACTGGCACAAGGTAGACAGAGTTGATGTGGGCCAAGAAGCAATAGGATTGACAGGGCGGGACGTCACCAGGGTGGGGGGCCCTGGTGTGCACAGCAGATGTTAGCAGTACTCGGTGACACTGGGGGCCTTTGATTCAATTAGCCACTTCCTGAAGACCTGCTTTGTGCCCAGCACGGTCCTGGGCTCAGGTGCAGGGAGCAGGAGAGGATATAGAAGAACAATACGACGCCCATCTCTGACCCCAGAGAGTTTACACGACACCTGGGCTGTTTCGTGCAGTGGGAAGTCCAAGAAGAGGGTCTGGGGGAGTGAGGGAAGGCCACCTAGGAGAGGTGTAATGTCAAACTTGACCCTCCTGGATAGAGAAGAATTTGATGGCTTTCCCAGAAGGGAGTAAAGGCCAGAATGAATGTTGGTTGGGGGAAGGGTTCTAGCCGGGGCTAGTGGCAGGACATCTGTCCAGAGCTGGGGCACGCGTCGGGGGACTGGGTGTAGAATGAGAGCTGTTGGGAAGGTAGGATGGGAGCTAGACTGGGGCAGGCCTGCCACGGTGCGGAGGACAGAGACGGCAAAGTCAGGAATCGTGGCATGTTGTTAAGCCACTAGGTGTTGTAGCAAAAACGATATTCTAGGAACACTAGCTTGGTCCTGGCATACAGGCTAAATTGGGGGAAAGGAGAAACAGACAAGGACTGCACCCAGCAGCCTGCTTGACCCCCACGTGGAGTGATGAAGACTAGCTGGGGCTGGCTGGTAGGGAACGGAGATTCTGAAGAACAAAGTACCGGGTTGCTGGAGAGGGCGGAGCAGAGAAGACCCAGTCTCTCGGTTTGGAAGTGAGTGGTTTAGTGTGACCCCCTCCCTCGAGGTGGAGGAAATGGGACAGCCAAACTGGTGTTTTCCAAGTTCACTCTGCAGATCAGCGACAGGACTGACACCAGAAGCCTGCTTTCTACCTCCTGGTCCACAATGTTGGCAGTAAAAGTCAGGAACCAGCAGTTTAATTGGTTCTTATTTAAACCTGACATGGTAAGGACCCCACTGTAGATATCTTCTGAATTAGCTCAGCTATCACTTCTGATAAATTTGAGTCATTATTTTATTTCTTGAATAAGTATGGTTGGTGGTTTGGGGTTTTAACTTATTCAGTGTTGGCTCTCTAGTATCCTAATTATTTTACCATTTGGTTCTCTGGTATCATTAGCCTGATGTCTCATCCCCATTTTGTGGGTGAGAATACAGGTGTCTGAAGTGTCGCAGTCAAGGTAGCAGTGGCTGTAGATTCCCAGCCCTTATCCCGCCACATCCTCACCTCCGCCTCCAGGCCAGGCTCAGTGACTCACAGAGCTGTTTTGGTTGGTACTTAAGACCAATTCCATTTTGAGAACTTGGAGATTGGGCTTTCTCTCTTTTCCTTTCCTTTTAAGGAATGAGCCTTGCATTCCTCTTAAAATGATGTTTGTGAGCAGGGAAGGAGCACTCTTGTGTATAACTGGAGGGCTGAGGGAATCTGGGAGTGAGCAAGAGCTGTAGAGAAGTGAAGAGGAGGGAGTCAAGTTTATTGCCATCTGGCTGCTATGTGCACTGTGCTGTCCAGAAAGTGAAGAAACAGAGCCCCCACCTCACGGCCCCACCCTTCCCAAAGGGAAAGCTATAGCTGAGTCGAACGGCCTTCACTCTTCCTGTCCCCAGGTCTCCCAGTGGTGCACCAGACGAGCTCCCCCAACAGCTGAAATAAAGGAGGGCCCATCCTCACGTTACATGCTTACAGTCACAGGCCCACTTGGTGCAGCTAGTTTGCTCTGCCATCATCTCACCCCTCTCTCCAGGGCTGTAAATGAACCTGCCTTTGCTGTAAACACATCACATTTTACTCAGTTGTGGCTTTGATAGTCTAACGCAGACTTTCCTAACTGATGAGCTGAGACATTGATTCCTTCAACTGTCAAAGCAGCTGGGCAGGCCTGGAGGAGCAAGAACCTTGAGTACTGTGTTTCTGTGCTTGCAAAGAGGTGAAAAATGTTGGAATGCTCTGGCCTAATAGACCCTGAGAGCTGCCGTCGGTTACATAGGCAGACCTTGATTGGCACAGGATTGGAAAACCACATAAACCTGAGCAAGTGAGCCCTGGCTGCTGAGCTGTGTTCAGCCTGCCTGCTTCCCTTCGTATGTTTCTGGGCTCCCGTGGCGTGGCCTCGTCCAGTCGGGAACACAGGCTTGTTGCCAAAGGGGGCACAACACCAATGTGGCTACCAGCTATGCTTCAGTATCAAGTAAGTGCTTCTTATTGGGCTCCTTGTTCCATGACCTTCCCATCACCTTGAGTATTGCCCTTTAGTGGTTGGGCTCTTTTTTATCTCAAGGGTGTCAAACTCACTTTCTCTGGGAGCCACATCAGCCTCACAGTTGCCTTCAAAGGGCCGAATGTAATGTTAGGACTGTATAAATGTAAGTACTCCTTAACAGTTAAGCCAGAGCTTGGTGCTGCCGCCGAGTAGAAACAAGGTGCCGGCCAGATTTGTCCTGTGGGCCTTGTGTTTGCCATCTGTTCTGTATGCAATAAAAAATGGGTGCTGCATTGTCTGGTGGTGTTTGCATCCACAGGACATGTTTTTCCAATAGCACCTTTCTGGATTTATAACCAAGCAAGATTAGAAGTTCAGGTTGGTTTCTCTGTCCTCTGTCCCCCGTAGCATTTTGTACAAACCTCTGTTAAAGGGTTATCAGGTTTATCGTAGCTGTTTATCTCCACGTTTGTCTCCCCCACTCAATTAAGCACTGCTGCGAGCAGGGGACTTGGCTCGTTGCTCTGCAGCCCCTGGACTCGGTGTAAGGCCTGAACCAGACTAGGCACCTAGTGAATGCTTGTTGAGTAAATGGGTGAGTAGAATGAACAGCTGTGTGAGACCAGTACCAGAGATCCTCTTTGAGGTCCTGAATTAGGTCGGTATGCCAGCCTCTTCAGCCAGACCCGTATTTAATGTTGGGTCAAAATAGAAAACATACTTAGGCGCAAGCCCGGTTATCTTAAGCACGAGGTGCTTATAGCCTTTTTCTGCTAGGTTAGGGTCCTTGCGTCCAGCTTCTCTGTCTCTGCTTGTCATCTTGGAAACTGCTGTGGGTCGGGATACATTCAGGCCACCTGACTTGTGTTCATTTGCTATCTTTCAGGCTGATTCACCCCGTGAGTGGCCGTTCCTACCACGAGGAGTTCAACCCCCCAAAGGAGCCCATGAAAGATGATGTATGTAGAATCAGACCAGGAAATTTCCTTTCCTTCCTTTCCCCTTTCTTCTTTTGCTTTCTTTGTTTTTTCATCTTCCCTTTATCCTGCCAGTATTACTAACTTAACCATGAGAAATAGAACTATCGTGTAAATCACATGGGCTGTGGCTCATCTATATAGTGTCTCTCCAGGTGGCTTATTGCTTGACCTTGAGATGCTACCAGTGCCAACTGCATCCCATTGCCCAGTTTATACCTGTCTTTTGTCCAGAGCAGCACCTTTCTGACGACATGGTAACCTAAATGGTCAACTAGTCAGGAGAAGATTGCTGGAAGCCAAGAATTAGAACCAGGGTGGAGAAGATAGTGCCAGAGAGAAGTTTGTTGACCTGCCTCGGAAGAATGTCCTCTCTCTCTAGTGACTCTGCTGTGCCCTACAAATTCAGAATATTTTTGGCTAGATTAACATCGCCAAATTTTTATGGCAGTTTTCAATAGTTTGTGAAAGGGAGGGGCTCGTGCATGTTCACTGTAACATTTGCCATGAATAGTCTTTCGTATGTTTAGAGCATGCCGGCAGCAATGATGAGAATTTCCTGGATTTGCCTTTGCCTATGAGACAAGTTCATCAGGTCATACAGGATCCAAAGCCATCGTGTTACTTTAGTCACATTTCACAGAATTAGCAGTTCTGCCATTCAGAGTTCTTGTGCACTTCACTTGCTACTTTCAGAATTTTGATGGCTGACACCCTAGTAAAAACACAGTGTCCTCAGACAGCTATGGTTATAATTGCTGCTGCAGCTCTGATTTTGATGTATTGTCCTGGTCTTAGGGCCTCTAGCGTTCTTGCTTCCGAACCTAGAAATGTTCGCCTTAGAAGCTGAAGAGCCTGAGCAAAAGCTGAGAGAAGAGCATTGCCTGTCCTCCTCTCACAAGCCCCTTCCCTCGGCATTGCTGTTTCAGGCTCCCTGACTTCCCTGGGCCAGTTGGTCTGCTCCTGGGACCAGCTTGCTGGGGGTGGTGAACTCTTTATAGTTCTTTATCGGAGAGGGTCTAGGTTGTCGATGTCTTTCCTGGTGATGGACTTTGGGATCAGACAGCGCCTCAGATCTGCCTCTGGCATTGGCTAAGGAAACCTTTGCTAACAGTCCGGCTTTTCCTTGTCCTCTTCTTGTTCTCAGATCACCGGGGAGCCCTTGGTCCACCGGTCTGATGATAATGAGAAGGCCTTGAAAATCCGCCTGGAGTCCTACCACACCCAGACCACCCCGCTAGTGGAGTACTACAGGAAACGGGGGATCCACTCTACCATCGACGCGTCCCAGACCCCTGACGTCGTGTTTGCCAGCATCCTAGCAGCCTTCTCCAAAGCCACATGTAAAGACCTGGTTATGTTTATCTAATGTTGCATCTAAAAAGGCATTTCTTTCTTCCTCCTGTCCTTGTTGAGGGAGTGGGTGGGAATGGCAGACCAGGCAGAAGGGAGCTTCCTCAGGCCAGCAAGAATATGGTTCGATGTACTGATTAAAAAGCACTTGCTTGATGTATCTTTGGTGTGTGGGCAGCTCTCATCTCATCTGTGTGTGTGGTTTGGTGTCGGTGTGTGTACATGCTCCTCCTCTCTCAGTTACAGGCGAGGTTGCTTTACCAGCTGTTTACTTCTCTAGACATACCCTTAATTTTATTTTTTGAGCAAAATAAACTAACTCAGGGACCTGGCAGGTACCCCAAACCCCTGGTATTTTTTCTGTCTCCAGCAGCTGGTTAGAAATCCAGGATCAAGTGTAGCCAGACAGGACCAAAGTTCCCGATGGCAGATTGTTGGCAAGGAATCCCACTTGTATCCTAACCCACAATGAAAAGCCACGTGAGTCAGTGTGTGGACAGGAAACACTGATTTTTTTCCCCTTAAATGGGAGTCAAAGGGTACTTACGTTTCAGACCTCAGAAATTATCAGAAAAGGGTATCATAGGAAATGCCAAGCCAAGTTGGAATATTTTTGTGATCTGCATCACGTTTCTGTGAAGTAGGAATCATTTGGGACCTGTGTTTGAAAACTGAATTGTGGCCAAAGAATTAAATCAGATGAGAGATCCTTTTCAATTCAGGCTGTCCTCTGAACATCTAGGCTGGGCATTGGAGAGCAGCCAATCCCCAAAGTGGATTTTGTTTTTATTTTTAATATTTGCCTCTGATTCCAAGGATGGCCGAAACAGATTTGAAGGAAACCTATTCTTGGAGACGTTTTGATTAGCATGTATTCAAACCCAGCCCCTCTCCGGGATATGAAACTCAGATGAGTCACATACAGACCTTTCGAACCCAAACCCTCTCCCCTGCAGACCCAGTCCTTCACCCTTTACTTCACGATGGTGGTGGCCACAGACTCCCTGAGGAAAGATCACCCAAATATAAAATTAACTGTGACAGTAATCAACTTCTATGACAAACCTCCACTCCCCAGCTATAAAGCATTCCCTGGGTTCTGTGCTGTGCCTTTTGGTCTCTGGTTTGATTTGTGGCAGATGGATGAATTAAGTAGAGTGCTGTGAGGGGCCACAAAAGCAACAGCCTCTGGAGAAACCATTAGAAAATCTGTGGCAGGTCCAGTAAATAACGCCTCCTGCCCTGGCGTAATCTGCTGACTCAGTGCAGTGACTCCAGAGTGCCCTGTCTCCACCTGGCCTGAGCTCTCCTGCTGTCTGTGGGACTACCAGCGGGCTTGTCCTCTGCCCACGTGGAAGCTGGGCGTGGGTACGTGGCCATCTTGCTTCTCTCTTTGTCTGGTTCAAGTGAGTGTCTGCTGGCTCTGCTCTGCCTCCTTTCCCTGGCTGTAAACTAACTCCACCCCATCTGGTGTGGGGTGTTTCTGGGAAGCACATGACTTCTGGGAATGGACAAGGGAAGGGAGTGAAACCAAAACTGTCAGTTCCGGCTGCAGGGATCTGGGATTCTCCTCTGGGTGAGGGTAGCCTCATGAATCTTCGAGTCCACTCCCCTTTGACAGTTACGGGCATTTGACCTCAAATTTGAGGGCCTCGGATGTTTGCTAATTGAATGTGCACAATCCTTGCGTAAATATTTGTCATCCAGCCACATACATTCAAATGTGCGTACCTGCACACACGTGTGCGTGTGATACTTGGACTGCTAGTGAAAACTAGGTCGTGGGGATGCATATGCCTTTTGGGGGGCTGGTTAGGGGTTGATTTTTGCTTCATTTAATTCCAGAGCCTCAATCTCAGCAAGCATGAGAGCTTTCACCTGGCAGAGACATGTCCAGTGTTTAATGTGTTTGGTTGCTGGGGCGAGCATGCCAGCCTTCTCTGATGTTTACTTGGTTTTTAAAAACCCATTTTGTTCTCTCTTGTTTTCCTCTCTATTTCAGCCTAGTAACAGAAGGCCAGGCGAGACCGCACCACTGCTCATCACCCTGCGGCATGATCCCTGCTCTTAGGTGCTGGGCAGAGGGGGGCGGGCGTGGTCAGGGTAAGGACGGAGAGTCAAGAGTGGTGAAGGGCTCGAGAAGAATACTGGAAGAACAGTAGTGTTGTAGTGAAGCGATTTCTTTTCTCTATAGTAGGAGTCTTAAAAAGTATGAGGAATTAATTTTTTAAAAGACTGATTGGAAGGTATAAGTAGAAATAAGGAGGTATAGTACTATTTCTGAAAAATCAAGTTCTCATTTACTCTGGACTGGTGACAATATTTTTTGAAGCCAGAGTCCTCAGCCTTTATCTCAGAACCCCATGGGTTGCCAGCCCATGGAAGCTGGAATCAAACTGTCGTCCCGTCTGTGCTGCGACTTGGGACAGAGGGGTTGGACTGCTGACGCTGGCTCCCCTCACCATGGGATCAAAAACGATCTCCGCATTTGAAAGAGATATAGGGTGTGCTCGCAGGGGCAGTGGCCCAGCAAATCAAGTTTACAGGAGTCACAGGGAGGGTGGGACAGGCTGGTCCCACTCCCTTCCCGACTTACCAGTGATTTACCAGTCCACCTGACCTCATGGGCAAGCACTCAGCAGCCACCCGGCACGTGCCACGGCCCCACGCTCTTGCCTTCTCTCATCCATGATGTGTGACGGGACCCTTTAAATAAATGAGCAAGTGTTCTACGCAACATCATCCAAAGATCGCCCTTCCTGTCCTCAAATCCTGTGACTGGGACCACTCGACAGCACTGTGATGTATTTTCAGTGAGGTGCCTTTCTTAACTGACCAAATGCTGCCTTGTTAGTCCCCTGAATCAATAAAGCATATAAAAGTTTTATCCCCCGTTGTGGCATTTTCTGAGGGGATCTGGGCTAGTGAAATGACATTGAATTCGGGATCTGTCTTGGAAGCCCTTTCTTGTGGTCCCTAGAAGCGGTAAGGTCGGAAGGTCCACGCACGTGCTCATAAGACGAGCATGCGCCCTCTTGAACTTGCGCTCCTGTGCAGGCTTTTCTTGAGCCCAAGGACAAGGCAGCTGGGGCTAGCGGAGACAATGCCATGCCTGGAGTTCAGGGTAACAGACCCCAGCCAGTCCTTTACTCTTCTCCTGTTCTGTCTGAAAAGAGGCTGGTGATGCCACCTTCTCAGGCAGCACCTCCTGACAAATGAAGTTTATAAGGAGAAGCTTTGCCCTGGCCGGTGTGGCTCAGTTGGTTGAAGCATCGTCCCATAATCAATAGGTTGTGTGTTCAATTTCAGGTCAGAACACACGCCTAGGTTGGAGTTCGGTTTCCAGCCTGGGCACATATCATCCCCAGTCTGGGCATGTACAAGAATCAACCAGTCTGGAAGCTTCTCTCTTGCATCCATGTTTCTCTCCCTTCCCCTCTCTCTAAATGCAGTGAAAAAATGTTCTCAGGTGAGGACAAAAATACATAAAATAATTTTTTTAAATTTTAAAAAGGAGAAGCTTTTTGCCTGGCACACAACAGACACAGGGTAAGTGTTTGGTCCAAATACACAGAAGAACGTGGGCTTCCCGCTGGGCTGGGTAGCTGCAGCGGACAGTGTCTGCAGCCTAGAAAGCCGGTGCTTGCCCCCAGGCTGGATTTTTGGCTGCCTTCTCAGATGCCTCTTTAACACCCTTGGTTGCTTCTTTGTAAATCCATTTCTTCCCCTGGCAAAAATGAGCTTCAGTTGTTTGTCCAAACTGAAGCTGTCATGCACTTTGGAAGGACTTCCTGTGTGAGCAAGGTTTCTGGGAAATGACAGCACTCCCTGAAACCAGGGGGGCTGGGCTGGCCGTGCCACCATGCTTCCCTCAGCTTCCCGTTCTGGGGAGGGGCAGAGTTGTCACCCGCATACCAAGTTCTGCTCCCCAAGCCAACTCCTGTCCCTCCTCTACTTCACTACTTCCCTACCTCTGCAGACCCTTTCAGGTAACAACATGACCTACTTGCCTGGGCCTTTCCATTCCCTGAGCTATTGATTGATTGATTGATTGATTGATTTTGAGAGAGAAACATCGATCTGTCACTCCACTTATCCATGCAATCACTGGTTGATTTCTGCATGTGCCCCAACCAGGAATCAAACTCACAAACCCGGCACATTGGGACAACACTCTAACCAACTGAGCCACCTGGCCTGGGCTTCCTGAGCTATTTAAATGCCCTGTGAAAATTTTCTTCCCTTCCTGGATCATCATGCAAGAGACGGAAATATTTGTCAAAGCAGCCTGGGAGTCCTCATGGTATGATGAAAATATAAACTGGAAGAAGACCCACTGGGCCGTTCTTCATTCACTTCTTTGGGCTTGGTTTCTGCATCTAGAAACCGAGATTGGATGAGCTAAGAACCACTACCAATCCAGCAGGACCCATGTGTCAGGGACTGCAGTGGCGTCACACCCACGACCTTACTTGACCCTCACAAAGCACGCCAGGTGGTCGGAACTGTCGACTTCTCTCTTACAGGTGAGGAAACTGAGACTCAGAGCAGCTAAGTGATTCCTGAGGTCACACACAAAGGGCAGAGTCAGGACTGAAACTGTCCCCTTGATTTTGTTGCTGAAGTGACGTAGCGACCTGCATGGCTCTGCAGCAGAAAGGGCCCCTCCGGATGAGAGTTCTTTCTCGTGGGCGCCGCACTCTGCTGGAACTGATTTTGAGGACATCACTGGCAGTCTGAGGACCCAGCGTGTACATCTTAGGGTCTCTCGTGTGCACGGAGTGTCCCAGGCACAACAGAGCTGGATGAAGAGCAGCCTTGGTCCTCAGGAAGCCTCACCAGTCTTCGGAAGATGGATTCCAGCAGCAGCTCCTCCACCCTGAAACCTTGGCCAACTCATCTCACCTCACCAGTGGCATGGAAATGGCCTCTGCGCCTCCAGTGTGCTGACCACACTGGTGACCGATCTCACAAGGGCCAGGGTGCCTCGTGCACAGCTGGTGCTCAGTATATGCTGCTGGAGTTCACAGGGAAAAGGTAGACATTGGCAAGACCTCTTGTCTCACTGAAGAACCAGGCTAAGGATTCTTAACCTGAAGTTCCCCTAGAAGTTCATGGACCTCTGAAACTGTGTGCGGAGTTCTGGATTTTTGTATTCATAATTAATAATAGTTTAGTGTATGTAATGCTTACTGTGCAGTCGGTTCTGCATATGTGGTCTCATTTATTCTCAGTAACCTTGTGGAAGTAAGAACTACTACTGGCTCCTTGTGTGAGTGCGTTTGGAGGCTCACATGTGGAGGAATGGCAGAACCAGAGCGGCCCAGTCTGTGGCTCCACACTCCAGCCTCTTTCCTCTGTGCCAACTGCTTCAACACTTTGCTGAGGGGAGAAGGATCCTCATGCACTTGTGACACAGACAAGTCTCTGAGCTGTGGGTCTGAATGAGAGAAGAAATTAGAATAGGTTTGCCCTGTCACCACGAAGGACCTGTGTGGGGCATGCTAGCCTCAGGTAAGGCCTTTTTCTATTTCAGCATTCTTTCTTGCTGTGGGTGCTAAAGCCCCAGTGTGCTGGGTTTACAAAGCTCTCGGAACCACCCCTATCCCAAAGGGGCAGAGGGGCAAATTCCTCTGGGAGAGAGGAAGGGAATCGGTTCCCCTACCTACCCACCCCTGGCCTAGTTCCAGAAAGGGTGACAACAGGAGGGTGTGTGTGTTGGCTCTGAGTCACCATACGCCTCATGGCATGGCATGACTCATAACCCCAGAGGGAACGCTGTCCTGCTCACGTGGAAGTGCGGCCACTGTGTGTTCAGCGTTGTCCCGGGCAATGGACGATGAGCGTCTCACACACGGCCCCTTTCAGATGCCCCGTCCAGGTGAGGTGCCCCCAGCAGAGAAGAGGCGGGCGGAGAAAGACACGGTGTCAGAGAATGAGGGCTGGACAAGACAGGCCCAGGTCCTGTCCAAGTCACCCTCCAGTCATACCATTGTATGGTGCCCCTCAGATAAACTTTGGGGACAAACCTCGCTGAGTTTCCCGCTAGGAGATAATTCTGCTTCCTATTTAGTTGGTCTGCATTCTTAGACGAGGTAAGAAATGCTCCATTTTCTACTGTTTCCTTTCTGCCCCGGCTGTGAGGAAACTCCCCTGTGTTCAGTCTCTGTGCTTTCCTCTGCCAGGGTTTCTTAATAAAATCCTCACCCCAGCTCGCCCAGTCTCCTCCGTTTTCTGTGTAGTGTTTTCCTGCTTTCATGTGGGTTGTAAACTGCCTCGAGTCTATTTTGGAAAACAAACAGTGTACAGAAAGGGCTCATGTGGTGCAGGAGCTCAGACTGCAGAGAAGAGGGTGGAGGAGGCGGGGCCTGGGGGGCCTCCACGTGCAGGGTGGGGCGTTCCAGGCCGAGGGCAGGCTCCCCGAGGGAAGGTGCAGTGGCCGTGGGCACTCAGGGCTGCTTTCATCCACGTCTGGTTAGAAATATAGTGTTTTCAAACCAAGCCTAGGGACAAGAGAAGAGCAGGATACAAGGATGTGCACACAGAGCTGACAGCCCGTGTGCCCTCCGCCCTCCTCCCAAACACACCGCATCAGTGCTTCCACCGTGAACTAGGTGCCCCTCTTCTGTGAGACTCAAGAAAGGAAGCCCTCAGTGTTTTTGTCAGCTGTCCACACACCCAATGATCTAGGCATGCGTTCCGGGGTGACAAGTTACTGTGATTAGGTCTTGGCACTGATAGCAGAGGAGACACTTAACCTCTAGGCCTCAGGGAGCTCATCTGCAAACTGAGGGTCACAGCACCCATCTGTGGGTGGCAGAGTGACGGCCAGCGGCACACGGTCTGTGTTCCCCCGCCAGCAGCTCGGGCTCAGCGATTCCACTTTGTTCATGTGTCCTAAGGAAATGACTAAGTACGCGCAGCATTTTGTATTACAGGATAAGAACTGGAAACAACCTAAACTTCCAACCGTGGGGGAGATCAGCTATGATTCATTCACGGGATGGAATAGTACGCGAGCCTGAAGTGCTGTAGATCATTTCAAGACAAGGGTTTCATGATTAACTACTGCGTGAATAAACCGGTTATAAAACAATAGAGAATGGGTCCATTTTTAAAAGGAAGCTTTTTATTTTGGAATCATTTTAAGTTTACCAAAAAAGTACTAAGGATAGTAGTACAGAGAGTTTCTGTATACATCTGGCTTCCCTAAGGTTAATGTCTTACGTAAGTGGTACACCGGTCAGAGCTGAGAGATTATTAACGTGGGTATATTACTAGGTTCGATTTGTTTTTTACCAGTTCTTCCATTAATATTATTCTTTCTGCTCCAAGGTCCACCCCACATTGGGGTTAGTATTTTTAAGGTTCTTTAAGGTTGTGTACATAGAAAAGCATCTGGAAGGTTGTGGGTGAAACTATAAACTGGGGTCATAGCTGAGTAGTGAAACTAAGGGAGATTTTATTTCAAATTTTTCTTGGGTCTTACTAATTTTTCTGTGTTTGATGTGTCACGTAATTAAACAGGCAAAAACAAAAGCTAATGTTTTCAGGATGAGCACGTGCGCTCAGCAGTGGCTCCCAGGATGGCTGTGCTGAGTGGTGACTATTCGTTTGTCCTCTTCAGCCGGAAGGGGAGCCATGTCTGCGTCTGCCTCTTGCCTTCTTCCCCATCTGGAAGCGCGGGGTCAGGAGGAGGCACTGGTATCTGACGGAATGAATGAAGGAAGTCAGAGAAGTTCATTGCCACCAACTCTCCAGGAGACTAGCGGCATTCCTTCAGTTCAAAGAAACCCCGCCCTCAACCCCCACCCCCACTTCCAGGAACTCTTGGCCAGGGGCTGGGTTTCTAGGGCATTTCTTTGTTTTCCACAGGAACAGGAAGGATTCCGGTAGTAGCCCAGCAGGTAAAGGCAGCCCAGTTTTTCAAACATTTATTTGACACAAAAACTGTCCCCAGTGACTTGCCTTGGTTGCTTAGATGTTCCCCCCTCTGAAGCCTCCCTCTGCCCGCCTGCGCTAAGCTGACTACTCCCTGCTCTGTTCTTACGGCTCTCCACGCACGTGTCTCCGGTTTTATATGCCTCCCCTCCTGCAGTGGAGGTCCTTGAAGGCAGGTGCTGTCTCATGCATCTTTGTTCCTGGGTCCCCAGGGCCCAGGACACAGACAAGAATAAATTTGCTGAATCAGTAAACACTGTAGGTTTAGTGTGCCTAGTCTGCAGATGAGAAACAGGATCATAGGATGTGAGTGACACATAATAGGCTGCCTAGTGAGGGGCGGAACCTGGACCGAGCCCAGGTTTTGGGAGTCCCGGTGGATCAGAAGGCCTGACTTCTGTCGTGGATGGCTAAGGTCAGAGCTTGGCAAACTTCCAAAGGAATCGTGCCTCAGTCCTGACCCTTGCTGCCCTGGCAATGGCCCAGCCAAGAGAGCACCTACTGGGTGAGGAGCTGACGTGTGATACAAGATTCTGGCTAATTCTGAAGAAGGCATCATTATCCCCATTGCACAGGCGAGAAAGCGAGCTCGCAGGAGTGGAGTAGCTTGGCCACCACCTCCCGGTCAGGCTGGGATCTGAACACCAGCCTAGGTGCCTTCACACTTGGGGGTCAGGGGCTCATAGGAGCAGGGGCTAGGCAGGGACTCTTGAAAGGGACAGCCTAGTAAGGCTTCTGGGTGGCCAGTCCTAGAATTGTGCCCTCTGACCCTGGAGCATCTTCCCCCCAAGGACAAAGGACTTTACATTCTGGGTGTCTGCCGCGCTATCATTCCCGCTGCTGTCCTGGCCAGCCCTGGGGCTGTGAGGGGCTGCACTGTTGCCCTCAAGGCTGAGGCCTTGGCCTGGCTCCAGCCTGAGCCCTCCTAGGTCCGCAGTTTCCCCACACCTGTCAGCGGGAGCCAGAAACAGGCGACTCAGAGTCTGGCCTTGGTGGCTTCAGGCCAGTGGGGCACCAGGGTGAGGGTGGGGGTACCCTGACCTACAGAGGAGTCCTCTTAGCCCAAGCCAGGACTCCAAAAGAGGGGATTCTTACCCCCACCCCAAGATCACAGTGACTTCCTTTTTGTCTCAGCTACTCTGAAGGGAAGGCATGTAGGCAGGGGTGTGGAAGTGGAGGGGACCCCAGTGGCCCTACTGGGCAGGGCCGGCATCACTGTGTCTCACAGGTCATAACTGATAGGATTCCTGAAGAACCATCAGGTGCCAGGTTCTATTCTGGGAGCTCTATCAGGACTAATTCAGGTATTTCTCAAAACAGCCCTGGGAGGTAGGCTCCCTTACAACCCCTCTACCCAAATGAGGGAATGAAGCTCAGAGAGGTTAAGTCACTTGCCCAGGTCACACAGCCAGAGCATAGGGAAGCTGGGATTTGAACTCATCCTGGCTCTAGCACTAACAACGTTCTAGCCACATTATTTTGGGAGTCCAGACTCCTGGGTTCTAGGCTCCACTACTTCCTTGAACAAGTGTCAACCTCTCTGGGCCTCAGTTTCTCCTCCCAGAAAGTGAGAAGATTAGACCATCTCTGAGGGCTCTAACATTCTGTGTTTATGCTGTTCCTCCAGCCCTCAGAGGAGGTCACCATGGCAACTGTAAAGGGAAGTTCACTGTCTCAGGCCCCAAAGGTACCAAGATGAAGTGCAGTTTGTAAGGAGCTCACAGAAGTCTAGTGAGAATACAGTCCCATCCGCCGTTCAACACTGCCAGGTGTTATCATGCTCTGTGGGGCTCAGGCCTTGCACTGGGCCAGGAAGGGGCAGGATTTGGATTCGGTGGCTAGAAAAGGAGTTCCAGGGAGAGGAGACAGCGTGAACACAGGTTGGGTGCTGAGGCTCTGGAACCTAGCTTCACACTCAACTACCTGGTGATGACCTTTGAGGTCAGGCCACTCCACTAGTGCACAAGCTTCCCAGCCAACCCCTCTTCACTCGCTGGCACCGGAGCTCCAGAGCCGGGCCAGCCGGGTCCAAGTCTCCAACACCTCTGGGCCGGGTTTCAGTTTCTCCTCTGCAAGATGGAGATGATGGCATTAACCTCACAGGTCACTGTGAGGATTCACTGAGATACCACATACAGAAGGTTTGGCATGAAGCTTGGCACACGGAACATGCTGAGTGCATCATGGGATGTCCTTTCACCCTCTCTACCCACCCGTACTTCCCATGGCCTAAATCTGTCCTCTCCTCAAGGTTTAGTTCAGATTCTTGTCCTCCCCCATGAAGCCTCCCTTCCCTGGCTGCTGCTGCAACTCTTCCTCACCGCCTTCCCCTCTTAACCCCTGCAGCCCTTGTCTATGCCATGCAGTTCAGGGGATGCAATGGAGTAAGATTCCTATGGGTCACCTCCCCAGGGTCTAGACTGCTTTTTCCTTGAGGACTCCCAAGTCTCATTCCCCACTGGGAATGCGCATGCTTTCAGGGAAGCTGCTTCTAATCCCTCCTGTCCCCCATTTGGAGGGTGAGGTGCAGGACTAAGAAGAGCCAGCCAGTAAACTAGCCCTGCCACTGGTAGTCGGTTCACAGACGGGCAGATGACCTCACTCAGTCCACAGTGAGTCTCAGGACTGGGAATTCTGAAATACAGATTCTCTCTAATCTCCCAACGGCTCCAAATAGTATAGCATGTAGATGTGAGGTCTGGAACTGCTGCAGCCATTTTGCTACCCCAAGGAAAGCCAGCCTGAGGCTGATACTGAGGATACAGAGCTAGGAGAGCAGCAGAGGAATGGAGTCAAAAGTGCCCGACTGCCAGGCTCCACCAGACGTTCCATTTGTATGAACCAAAAAATTTCCTTTATTTAAGCTGGTTTTCTGTCACTTGCAACCAAAATCATCCTGATTCAAACTATGTAGCTAAACTATTTTGTTTACCAAGACATGTATTTATTCACTTAAATATTGATTAGGCCCCTGCTACATTCCAAGCACTATACTAGGTGTTAGGGATTTATCAATGAATAGTGTTGATATGGTCCTACCCTCCTCAAGTTAATAGTCTGGTGGAAAGAATAAAATGCCTGCTTTGGGTGCTGGCTCTGATTTGTATTCAACCTGCTCAGCATCTGTCCTTCCTCCTTTGGGTATCAGAACCCTGACTTCCCTTTGGACACCAACGAAAGGGCTGGTCAATTGACCTAGGCCTGGCCAGTTGGCATATTTCACGCGCCTAGCCGCAGCGGCTCCTTCGGTGACGGGCACCAGAGTCAGGCCTGAGACTACAAACTTTAGGAATGGGTGCTGCAGGGTTAAGTCCAGCTCTCACCTTACTGCATGTCACCCCGTCCAGCTTTGTCTCCTCCTTGCATTTTACGCTCTGGTATAGCAACCACCCTACCTCTCCTTGCTGTCTCCTCTTCGTGCCCACCTGGCAACCTCCGGTTCATCTCCTGGAAACGTGATTGGGCCCATATGCCACTCAAGCCACCTGGGCACCTTTTTATTTGTAACTACATGGACTCATACTACTTCCCCAAATGACTGGGGCTTCTTGAAGGACAAAGAGTAGGTCCCAGTCTCCTCTGCTCCCCAGTGCCTAAGCTGAGGGACGGCCCGGAGCTGCATGTCTAGATGGACGGTTGGAAGGCCCTCACTGCTTCAGCAAACATCAGGCTCCTGCCTCCTGCCTGCTGGCACTGAACCAGACACCGAGGGTATGAGAAGCGCAGGGTACAGTCCGGAGAGACTCCCATGCTGACAGGTAATTGCAGTGTTGGGTGACATGGTGGGATCACTTTGGGTGCCCTGGGGAAAGCTTGCTCGAGTCGCCACCTGAACTGGGCCTTGGAAGTTGAGCAGGACATTGCCAGATGGTGAAGGGGAAAGACTCTAGCTTGCACCAGGCACGGAGGCATGAAAACGCACCATGTGGTCCAGGGACGGCCAGTACTCGTCACGGCCAGAGCATGGGAGGAGGGGTAGGGGCTGGGAGATGAGGCTGGGCAGCAGGCAGGGCCAAGGAGGGGCAGGCTTTACTCTCATGCCAAGGTGGTAGACACATGTCTTAGAGCCAGTGATCGAAGCTTTGCAAACAGGGAAGAAATGATGCGGTCAATTTGTGTTTCAATGTTGAGGGGAGCTGGGATGGAGAGAGGCCAGGGCAGAGGCTGCTTGCTCTATGAGTCCTTGGATGTGGGCTACTTAATAGTAGTAACAACAGTGAAGACTCAGTGATCACTCTGTCTGGGCCCCACTCTAACTTCCTTGTACACATTAACTGATTTAATTCTCCCAGGACCCTATCTTAAATCCTCAGAAACTGAGGCAGGAAGAAGTTAAGTATCTTGCTTTACTTGGTAAGTGGTGGGGCCTGGATTTGCACCCTGACTGGCCCATCTCAGGACCCGTGCCTTCAGTTACTGTGCTATATGTGTTACGTTCCTCATCATCATGGTAATAATAATGATGTTATGCTAATGGCTGTTTGTTGAGTGCATATTCCACGCCGGGCCTTGCTCTGTGTGCTTCGTATTGTTACTCAGGTTTAATAGGGTTCTGATCAGGTTGACAAGGACTCTGTCCAGCTGGAAGGCCGGTTTCACAGCCCATAGTCCAGTGGAGATGCTGCTCTAGGCCTTATTGTGTGTGAACCACGCACAGGGAAGTGGTCTGGCCACCTCCCCAAACTGCTGACAGTGACCTTTAGCAGTGGCAGCCAGAGCCTCGTGCTACAGTTGGCTGAGTGCCCAGTCAGAAGGACTGAGCCAGCGTGGAGTGAGCAGCTGCAGGGCCTGGGCCCCTGGGGCCTCCAGGTACCCTGGCTTAATGCAGGGGCACTGTGCAAGGCTACTACATCCTAGAGCTGGGGACCAAGCATCAGGACCCCTAGGGTTTGGGCCCAACTTGGTCACTGGTGTGCTATGGGATTTTGGGCAAATCCCTACCCCTCTATGGGCCTCAATTTCCTGGAAGGTGAGTGTCCTGGTCTTTGATCGTTCTTCCTCATAGTGCTTGGGATAGGTGGGGCACTGTGCAAGCCGCAACACAGTTTCTCCTGCCAGGAAAACTGGGCCCCAGACTGTCTAGGATCTCTGCTGATGCTAGGTCTTGTGCTGTACACGGGCTCCAGAGCAGCGACTGAGCTGACCCCTGCCTTCAAGTAGTTCCCAGCCAGTTGTGGGGTTGGGGGACAGACAGGAAGATTAATCACAGCCTAGTGGTAGGTACTGCTCTGCATAAAGAGAAGGATACCCAGGAGGGTGTTGTGGGTTCCAAGGAGGGAGCAACTGATGGCCTGCTGTGGCCCGGAGGCTTCTGGGTAGGAAGAACATGGAGCTGAACTGTGTCTTGCGTCTTCCAGGTAGAGAATGGGGTGTGCATCCCCACTGAGGGATCAACCTGTGCAAAGGCCTGGAGGCAAAAAAGACCAGGCCTGTTAAAAAAAGGTGACTTCCATGTGGCAGACAGCAGGGAGGGGAGTGTGTGTGTGAGTGCAAGGAGTAGGGCTACAGAGGCAGACGGGAGACAGCAAGGGTCTGAGCTGACCGCTGAGTTGCCCAGCCACAGCTGAAGACTCCTAGGCCAGAAAGAGCAGGGTCCATGCAACAGGCCGCACAGGCACCTGGGAGCGCCGGAGCCTCCCAAGTCCCAAGTGGGCCCATCTCATCTCCAATCTCAGGTAAAGCCCTTCACGAAAAACATTTATTGCAGACGCCTCACACTTGTAGGCCTCGTCCTCTGTCTTCAGGAGAACCAGTAACCAGGGAGGCAGCTGAGACTCCAAAGAACTTGCCAGGTGATGCAAAACAGTTATTTAGCACCTACGGGTCAGGCCCCATGTTGGCCTCTGGAAAACAGACCAGGAAGGGTTCCTGCAAGGAGCCCACCATCCGGCTGAGAGGACAGACGCTAAACACTAGAGCAGGCCAATAACCACCCATCTAGACATAAGAGGGATCTGACTCCCAGCCCGCTGCCTCATGCCTCCCCTCCCATCAGTTTTTCACCCATCATTCAAACGTCAACAACAAAGAATTGCTGCACCTTTGATCTTGCTGGACCCCCTGGGAGGTAGGGCCCTTGTTCCCGTTCGGAAGCAAACCTAAACCCAGGAAGTCCAAATGAGTCACCCATGGCCACACAGCAAGTCAGATACAAACCAGAACCCATCTTTGGACTCAGCTATCTGGTGAGATCATGGAGGAAAACTGCCAGTGTCTTTCCCAGCTTTGCTGCGAGCCAGACCATCCCTGGGATATCAGAAACCCGAGGGACTTTCCTGGGAAACAACTTCCTGGAGGAACATGAGAATGGTCCAAGAGATATTTTCGATTTGGGGATGTTGAACTCCAGGCTGAACCCCAGGAGCCCCAAGCAGTGTTCCCAGCTCTGCTGGCAGTTCCGAGCCCTTGAGGCTGCAAGCAGGACTGCTTTTGAATGAAATGGAGCATAAGCCCCCCACAAGGGCTGTGCCAGCCTCTCCAGGGCACGTGGGCACCTCCATCAGGAAGACCTATAACCTGTAGGAAGCCCCAAGCCCTGAGCACCTGGCTCGCACACCCTGAAGTGGGGTAGGTATCTTTTGACCCTCAGGGGGGTCTCAACCCCATTCAGGGGTTCCTGGGTCCCAGTGGAAGGTTCTCTAGGCCCTTTGGAGAGCATCTCTGGGTTCTGATGAGGAGTCTTTGGATACTATGGACCTGGGGAGGGGGTTCTAACAACAGACCCCTTGTCAGAAAGGTGGGAAGAGTTGAAGTGTTTGAACATATTTAGGTTCATATATTTGCTGTACCTATGGAGTTTCTTCAGTCCATTTCATTCCCAGGGCGCTCACCCCTTATTTGTTCCACATTGGCCCTCAGAGCTGCGTTTTATGGAGCTAAAGAGATTACAGATGGAGAAGAGGGGAGAGCTGCCCAAAAACCCACAGAACATCTGGAATCAGACCTGGCCCTCTCCTGTGGCCTCCATCTGCCCTTGCACCCTCTGCCAGCCTGGGCTCCACCCTCTCCAAACCCAGCTGGCCTTGCCTTTTTAGCCCTTGCTGAGCGGCAGGCCACTGAAGCCAAAAAAACAAGCACCATTCCCCACCTGAGCTCTCCTTCCTGAAAAAGCCCTGGGGGCGGGGGGAGGCAGTGAACTGGAGGCTTTAATCCTGGCTCTGTGTGCTTAAGTGAAATCATGAGTCTGAAAGCGCTTCATAAACTGAAAAATGCTGAACCAACACAAAGACGGGGAAACCACCACTCTGTTTTTTCAGTCCTCACACAAAGATGCGTTCATTAAATCTACAGAGAGAGGAAGGGAGAGACAGAAACATCAATGTGAAAGAGATACATTGATGGCTGCCTCCCATGCGCCCCGCACCAGCGATCAAACCCACAGCCTCAGTATGTGCCCTGACTGGGAACTGAACCTGCAGCCTTTTGGTGTGCAGGACAATGCTCCAACCAACCGAATCACCCAGCCAGGGCAAACTACCACTCTTACGGACAGAGACAAGTGATTGGAGTCAGGCCTTCTAGGGGCGTGTAGTCTGGGAAGGCAGATGCACAGGCCCCAGCCCCAACATGGTGCAGATAACATGACAGCCAGGGGGTGTGCCAGGCACTGTGCAGGCACAGACCTCTCCCTAAGGGAGTCGGGGGAGGCCCTGGGAGGAGGACTTTTTGGAAATGGGCCCTGGGGTGTGTGACAGTTCACCAAGCAGACAAAAGAGAAGGCATGTGGTTCAGAGGAGGGAGCAGCTGGACGGAAGGTGTGGGCTTGGAGAGGGAGCGGTCCAGCTGGAGCATCCACCAAGTGACGGGAAAGCGAGGCTTGGCCGGCCGGGCCAGGGCAGAGGGGAGCACTGAACTGCTTGCAAAGAAGGTTTCGATTTCTTTTCAGTAAATAATGAGAATCCTAAAGCAGGGAAGTGGGACTTATGCAATAAATTGTCATTTCTATTTTTTACAAATTTCAAAATAGAGTCTCAGAGTGAGCAAGAAAATTGCCCAAAGCTTCTGTTTTAGTCAGGAAAACAGAACTAATAGAGTAGAGATAGTTTATATATATATATATGCCCACACATTTATATAAATGTACATATCAATTGTATCTCCATACATATATACTTATATTTTACACGCTGATGTTTAATATTCTAGCTATAAGAGATTTATTATTAAGAATCGACTTACACAATTATGAAGGCCAGGAAGTTGCAAGATCTGCAGGGCGAGTCGGCCAGCTGGACACCGGGCAGAGCCAATGGGTTAGTTTCCAGGCCAAGTCCAAGGCTGCCTGGGAAAGCTGTGGACCAGTCATATTGGTATACAAAATTCACTGCCACAGCCTCACAGCTGAACAGTGGCAGATCTGGGGTTCGAACCCAAGTCTATCTAACACGAGAACCCTCTGCTGCAGCAGCCACTGGGCAGAGGTCCAGAGTTCTCCTTCCCCAGGCTGGACACCAGCTTCCTTGCCAACGTTAGAGAAGCAACCAGTCCCCAGCCAGGTCCGGCTGTGGGCCAGTCAGAAGGCCCAGCAGGGCTTAGGGATGGAGCTAACCAGCAGCCTCTCTGTTCTACACAAGGCTTTGCAAAGGGGTGTACACCCTTCTTGGGAGGAGAGGTGAGGGCGAGGGAGTTGGCGCTTGCCCGGCAGAAGCAGGACCTCCTCCTCTTTGGGCGTCTGAACAGCTGTGCCTCTGTCTCCCTTCTCCCCCTGCTTCCTGGCCTGGAGAAACATCGCTTTCAAGATTGTTGGAACTGGAAAAGCCCCGAACTTTCCCTTCTTCAAATCAATTTCATACCAGTATGCAGAAGGCAAAACGAGGCCCTTATCGAGAAAGGGCTTCCCCGTGGTGACTCAGCCAGTCCAGTTCTCTTCAGCCTGTGCTTAGAGGTCTCACTGTGTTATACTGTGTAAAGGCTTACAGTGTAAAGGGACTGAAGAGGCAAGTCCAGGCGTGTGGTTACAGGAGCCTCTGCTCACCAGCCTGGCGCCCCCAGGGAGTAAAGACCGCCCCGCCCCTGTGCCTCCAGTGTCAGAACAGGGCCCAGAACAGAGAAGGCGTGCGGCTGTTTCATAATGTCCCCACATGTTCCACACGGTCCTGGGGTACATTCGAGAGACACAGAGGATGGTTTCTCAGGGAACAGAACTTCACGGCCGGGGCTAGTATAAAGGTGGGGAGGGAGGGAAAAGGAGGTGGGCGTAGTACATCCCAGTTTCCAGGCTGCAGCTTCTGGGTGCAGGGGAGATATCCTTCTCGAATCTCGAGAACAGTTGGAGGAAGAGCAGATCTGGAGGGACAACGGCAGATGCAGTTGGGACTGAGAAATCGCTAAAGGTCTGAGGAGGGAAAGCACAAGTCTTGTTTGAAGAAGGTTGTTGGTGTGTCTTGGAGAGTGGGAAGAATTGTATGAGTGGTAGAGGGTTTGGATGGAGGCTGAGGTTGGTCCTTGATCCCTTTTCCGCGTGGAGAGCCACTGAAGGTCTTCAAGCAGATCCCCAGGGAGACGATTCCAAAGGCCACTCCCCGCACGCCACATGGGAACACCACGCCTGATTCCTCAGGGAGCCAGGGGAGATGACACTGGGCCAGATCTACACCTTCTTCCCTGTTCACCCGTCTGAGCACAGCAACGCTGAGGATGGAGACAGTAAAACGCCCACGAGGCAGATGGGGAAACTGAGACACAGAGAGCTGAAGCGGCTTGCCCAGAGTCACAGCTGGGAAGCAGAGTCAGCAGTGTAGAGCCCAGCCTCCTGTCTCACAGAGAGAGAAGGAGAAGCCCAAGGGGAATGTCCCCATCTTGTCGATGAGGAAGCAGAAACAGAGTGAGGCTGGGTCTCCTCCACGTCCTCCAGTAAACAATGACCAAGTCCTCTGACTGTCCTGGCTGTTTCTATTCATCTCTCCACAGGACTCGGTCTTCTGACCACCCCCAGAGTTTACAAAACACTTGTCTTGGTCACAGTATCTTGCTGTCAAGGTCATGCCACTGCAGGGCCAGACGCAACCTCACTCTCACTCTGCCCCGAGACCCAGGGAGGGGGAACAACCTCCCGTGACGCACGGCGCATCAGGAGTTAACCCCAAAGGCTGTTTCCCTGCAGAATAGAGACTTAACTGGTGAGAATCAACCTCTGCGTGACCCTGGGAAACCGTTCTGGGGAAAGGGAGGTTCTGTGGCCCAGAGGTGGCCAGCGGCTGGCTTGAGGCTCCACAAGCTAAGACTTGCCTCTGCTCTTGGTGAAACCAGGTACTTTCTGATGCTGATGGAGGGTGGGCCGGGCCCCAGCACCTGCCCCACATCCCGCCACAAGAGCACACCAGGAGCAAGGGGCTTTCCACCCAGATCCCCGAGAAGTTGCTCCATCATTCTGTCTCACCACAGCCATTTCCTTCTCTAAAAACTCCCTTCCCAGAAGGCCCTGAGAGCAGCCAGGCTGTCAGCACAGAGAACCCAGATTAGTTTCACCAGGCCCAGGAATGTCCCTGGAGGCCCTCCTACCTCTGCCACAACCACAAGCTGAGGGTGTGTGTGGGGTTGGCAGGGGTAAGGGCCGGGTCTGAAACTACTGGCTCTGAGAGTAAAAGTAACACACTCTCAACATTTACCCAAAACAGCTCCCTTCATCTTCACAGCCCTCCTGCGGGGGTGGGAACAGTTATTGTCAACGGTCATTTTACAGGTAAGGAAGCTGAAGGCAGGGAAGGAGGGTAACACGACTGTTCTGTCTGATTCTGAGCTCTCTGCCCTCCAAAGGTTCTGCTCAGTGGTGTCCAGTACCAGGTTTTTGGTTTGGTTTTGTTTTGGAGATTTCTTTGGAGGTTGCCTGGGAAAGAGTTAAGATTCCCAATCGTGCCAAAGAGAGAAGGGTCCCTGGGGTGTGGAAAGAAGATCTTAGTGAGTCACACAGCAAGAGAAATAACCGGGGTTCAGACTTGGTGGGGGGAAGCACCTGCCAGGCTTGCATCCTGGCACCTGCGCTGCTGCCGCCTCCCATCCCTAAGGTCTCAATTTCTCCTCTATCTAGGCGGAAGTGGGAGGGGTCTCCCAGAACTCACGCCTCGGGTGGGGCTGTAGACTGTGGAAGCTGCCTTTCCGGAAACTGGTTTGGCTGTGTGGGTGCACAGATTCCAGCCCTTCAGCTCCGCCCCAGTCCCACCCCTAACACCTTACACCCGAAGCCTTGAGAGACTCCGCCCACAGCGACACTCCCCCTGTGAGGGGCGGGGTCTGTCCCAGACCCGGCCAGGCAGGAGCCCTGCTCCCCAGTCTGTCAAGGCCCACCTTGGCAGACGGAGGGTTGCCTCCCTATGAGAGAGAGACTTGGGCTGGGGCACCTGCTACTACTGACTCATTCACACATTCATCCGTTCACTCATGAAACCTCCCCGTGATTAGTCATCTATCCCTTCAGCATAGTCTTATCCAAAACCTTATAATTCTCTCACTCAACACTTCCCGACAGCCACAGCGGTCACACCTACTGCTGGACCCTGGGGCACAAAAACGAACCAGGTGGGCATGCTCTCTGCTCTCGAGGACTTTAAGAGTGTAGGCGACACAGCAGCAGCACGTGTCCGGTACTCTACACAAGTTTGGACTTGGGACAGCAGCAAGACAGCCAGAAAGCTTGCAGTGTGGGAGCAGTCGGGGACGCTACACAGGGCGTGGCATCTGACCTGGATCCGTGAGGGAACAGCAGTTGGCCAAGTGGAGAGTAATAATAGTGACAACCCCAGTGTGAGCTCTTTGCAGGCTCCGTGTGCTCTATTCCCATTCATTTTCATCGTTACCGCAATCCTGGGATGGACTGGATGGAAGGATATTATGACCCCCATTTTACAGATGAGGAAACTGAGGCTCCGAGAGGTTACATAAATTGCCCAAAGTGATACAACCAATGAACAAGGAAGCCAGAATTTGAACCAGATCTGTCTATCTCCAAATCCAATGCTAAGTTTAGACCTAGATTTAAGTTTAAAAATACAGGATGTTAACTGTAAAGGCCTGGAGGCTATACCCAAAATATTAGCAATAGTAGTCTCTGAGAGGTGAGTTTAAATCGCTATACATTCACATGCAATTAAATCCTCTATGAGACAAGAGATATCTATATATGTTAGAATTTACAGTTATCCCTATGGTACATTAACATTGCTTTCTCCAATTCTTTTTCTTCTTCCGGAAATGAAAATTGCTTGAGGATGAGTTTTTTTTTTTCTTCTTTCTTTTTTTTTTTTAGTTTTTTTTTCTAGATCACAAAATCATGAGCTCATTTTTTGAAAATCAGTCCATTTAAAAGTGACCATTACTAGTGATTTTTCCCCCTTCATGTTTTTCTAATGTACTACATCGAGCATGTAATAACCTTTGTAATTTGAAAGCAAATACCATTGTTAAGAAATGAATTGCACACATCAAGGACCAGGGTGACCCAACTAACCAGAGCTCCGGCACTTCCCAAGAAAGAGGCCTGGGGGTTTTGGTTGACTTCAGACGGGAGTGAGTCAGCAGGATGAAGTAGCTGCCAAGCAGACAGATGGAGACATGAGCCCCAGATTAGAGAAGGAAAACCCTGCTGCACCTCAGTGCTGGTCAGGCCCCGTCGGAGGCTCAGATGCGCTGGAGAGCTGCCCTGCAGCTGCCGAGATACGTACGCACAGCTTAGGGGGTCTTGCAGAAGAGCTCTCTGGGTGGAGGTCTTCACAATGCATGCACGACTGGCACACAGGTATTGGCAGGGTTTGGCCAGCAGGTGTGACCTGCCTGCCTGGAGAAATAGTGAGCAAGGAGAAGCTGGGAGACCACCTCATTAAAGAGCAGTTTCGTAGGTAATGGATTATAATAGGACACCTCCCTAATACGTACAGTGTTTAAAGGATATGATGAGAGGAGATATACATACCCAACACAACATCTCAAAGGGAATGGGCTAGAAGCATCAGGACTAAACAATGGCAATGACAACAATGAGAGTCATATGTTGAGTGCTTATTGTGTGCCAGGCTCTTTATGCCTAGTATATGTTACATAATATATAATTATATTAGGTTAAATATTATACATAATACATGGTGTTATACAATTATGTTATGCTATACATACTGTGCGTGTGTATCTTAAGCTGGTTGTGACAAATAATATATGTACATTGTGGTGTCACACTGTGGTTTATATATATGATGCTAGGCATAAAGAATCTGATATATATGTCAATGGCTTTCAGACTTGAGCTACTCCAGAATCCTCTGACAGGCTCATTGCAAGGCGGATCACTGGGCACCACCCTAAGAGTCTCTGATTCAGGATGTCAGGGGTCAGGCTAATTCACAGGTGATATTAATGCAGCTGGCCTGGGAACCACACTCTTTGACAACCACATTGTACATGGTCTCATTTATTAATCACAGCCACCATAAGAAAGAGGTTCTGTCATTATTTCCATTTTATAGATCAAAAAACAAACAAAACAAAACACCCAAGGCAGCTCACAGAGGTAAAATGACTGTTTATATCTAGTGTTCTACAGAGTCTCGGTTTGAATCCGGGTCTTTCTGACTCCAAAATTTGTGCTGAACCAAAACAATCAGTTTTTATTTTCAATGAATTGATAAATAGAAACCAAGGTTTCTGTGTTTGGCAACAAGCGTGTCCATTGTTTCTTCAAGTTAAAAAATAAGGACAAAAATGTTGATCCCTCGAAGAGGCTGTGGCAGGAGTGATTCCAGGGGCAGAGAAACAGCAATGCATCCAGGGGTCAAGGGGCAACGACTCAGTCCCCACCACCACCATGGTGTTGGGAGGAGTTCTGCATAATATTATGCCCAGTACTTCTCAGCTCTTGCAACTTCAGGATCTCATGTTGTGGGGCTTCCTGCTGGGAGAGGAATGTTTCTTATCATGCAATTCACCAAACACGTGTTGAGCATCTTGTTCACTGGAGCAAGGTAGGCTGAATAACGCCCGCCCGGGCACAGATATCAGGTCCTAATCCCCAGAATGTATGAAGGCTACCTCATGTGGTGAAAGAGATTTTACAGATGTGACTAGATTGAATACCTTCAAATGGGGAGATCATCCTGGATTATCAGAGTGGGCCTGACATAATCACAAGGGTCCTTGCAAGAGAGAAGGCAATGTGTGAAGACAGAGGCAGAGAGAGAGAAATTTGAAGATGCTACGCTGCTGGCTTTGAACTTGGAGGAAAGGCCGCAAAGAGTGCAGCCATTAGAAGCTGAAAGGTCAAGGAAACCAATCCTTCCCTAGAACTTCCAGAAGAAATGCAAGCGAGCCCAGTCAACCTCTTGATTTTAGCCCCTGAAGATGCATTTGGGACTTGTGACTTCCAACTGTGAGATAATAAAGTTGTCTTGTTTTAAGCCACTAGATTCATGGTAATTTGTTACAGATGCTATAGGAAACTGATAGGAGTATAACTGCCAAAAATAGAAAACTGCCTCTGGTCATCACATTAGTGTGTGAAAAATAAAATACACACAACATTCACACTCACACTGCTTCTGGCCTTGTGCATTCAGGGGAGCAGACGCGTGCAGATGCATAAGTGGCTTCTGCTTTGAAGAGTAAGAGCACCTGTAGCCACCTACACTCACACAGACCACTTCTGGTCCTGTTTCCACAAATAAGCAAATGTGATTTATTCCCTTAATTAACATTGACTAAGTACCTGCTCTATCTATGCCCAGAATGGTGCCGGGTGGGGATACACAGAGATGAGCCAAACAGATCCTCATGGGGCTTCTGGGGAGGAGGGGTCAGAAGTTCAATACTTCTCTGTGTTTATAATTATGGGAAGGGTGTCTCTGAAGGAGGTTCGGCTCTAATGCCAGCACTCAGCTGGAAAGGGCCTATCATTCAGAATTACACTCGAAAGTCCTTAAATTACTTCCCATGCACAATAGTTCTTTTGCATGCTTAGGTCTAAGAACTAGGCTGAAGGAATTAACTCAGAGAAAGACTATCTTGCCCTGGCTGGTGTGGCTCAATGGATTGATTGCTGGGCTGTGAACCTAAAAGTCACTGGTTTGATTCCCAGTCAGGACACGTGCCTGGGTTGCAGCCCAGATCCCTGGTTGGGGGCATGGGAGAGGCAACCAACTGATGTTTCTCTCTCATGTCAATGTTTCTCTTCCTCTCTTTCTCCCTCCCTTCCCCTCTCTCTAAAAATAAATAACTAAATAAACCTATTTTTTTAAAAAATAAAGACTACCTTAAGATACCTGGACATTGAAGCTGCTCTGCCTTTGAGAAAGAGACCCCACTCATCTCTAGGGGTGAACTGCCGTTGGGCCAAGAATTCGGGGATGCTCCTGGCAGCTGCAGGGCTGACCCCGATCTGCTTTTACGTGAAGCATCTGTCATCTCAGTGCATGTTAAAAGATTAGTTTGTTTTTTTGAGGGTAACACTGAATTCTGGAGTCTCATCTTTGCAGGCCAGTGGTTGGCAGGTTAATTCTAAAGTTGGCGTTAGTTAAACGTGCCTGTGACGGGATCCCGCGTGGCAAACTGTGGTCAGTGCTATTATGGAAAAGGGCCAGACCCTGGGACTCTGGTTGGAGGAACGCTGGGGCTCACAGAGGCCTTCTTGGAGGAAGTGATATTGAACTGTTACCTGAGGCGCAGGCGGGCATGAACCAGGCAAGGTGACCATGGGGGAGAATATTCTGAGCACACAAACCACCTCAGCGAGCATCTGGAGTCACGGCCTCCTCTGGAGGCCCAAGCGAGTGACACCCGCAGCCCCACCGCTGCCCAGGGGACCGCTGGGACTCTGCCTTAACCCAGAGACCTCCAGGAGATCCTTGTTTGTGCACCCAGTTCCACTTCCCAGTAAATGCTGGGGATTTCTTATGACAGTTTCTTGTTTATGCCTAGGACATTTTTTGTTTCCTGGAATGTATGCTGAGGTTTTCGGGGCAATGGTCCTAGAATCTGCTGTCACAACTACTTGCTGTGTGACTTCAGGCCACACATTTCTCTCTGGGCCTTGATTTATCCATCTGTAAAGTGGTGGAAGCTGACCCCTTCCAGCTCTGACGCAGTTCTGGGACTTAGGGAAATAGCAGTTTGAAACCCAAGGCCGTGGCACTAGCTCTGAATGTGAGTCCTGATTCCACCATTTACTGGGATCTTGGGCAAATCATTTTACCGCTCCGAGGTTCCATTTTCTCACTCATAAACCAGGGCCCTTCGACCCATTCCTCTGGATTGGACTGGATGAGGATTCAACAAGATCACGTACATAAAGCAGCTGTTGCTACGCCAAGCCCAGCCAATGGCAACTACCGTCATTTTTTGTGATGGTCGTGGAGTGGAATGTGTTGACTCCACCGATGGCTGTGAAACGCGAGCCCGCAGGGTTTGCCATTAGTGCAGTCTTTACACACAGCCTCAGAAGGGCCTCTGATCAGGGAAACACCCAGAGCAGCGTAGGTTCATTTTGGCAGGAACTGAGGAAACTCCCCGGAGGAGAGAATCTGCTGGGAAGACTGTGGCTGCACTAAGTTAGTGGGTTACACCAAACTGTGAGAGCAGGCCTGGGATGGAGTCTGGGTGGTCCGCATTAGCTCAGGGTGGGAAAGAGAATGTCCCTGCCCACAGCTGGTAACAGGGGTCAGGGCGCGCTGGGGCAGAATGGAGAGGAGGACTGCGAATCTTCCCTCACCCGTGACCAGTCCCTGGGTCTCTGGCCCTGCTGCACCATCATTGTGATTCTTGCCATCGGGTATCTACTCATTTTGCAACTTAGACAGTCTGACTGCGTTTTGTACAAGGGATGGGAAATGAGTCCCCGAAAGGGGCGGGGACTTGCCCAAGATCACTCAGCAAATCAGAACCAGAATCGGGGTCTCCAGGCCTCGGGTCCAGAAATCTCTGACATCAGGCAGCCTCCTGGACTCTGTCAAATGAGCGAGGAGCTGGTCGTTGCCTGGCAACCGCAGCAGCCCCACATGTTTTCTATCTGCACATTTCCATGGGAATCAGGCCACCCAGTGACGGTCGGCCTCCGACCTCAGAGAGAAAATGTCTCTGGCTTAAGGGGCAGTAGGAAGGAGGGCTTCTCTTGCGGAAGCGCTGAGCCAGGCAAGGCACAGTCTTTTCCCCTCTGGGTCTCAGAGTTCCTCCCGGGCAGCTCCGATCATCAGCCTTTCTGGCTTAGGGAAGAGACTCACGTGATTCTTCTCTCCAGGAAGAGCTAGGCTGCGCGCTGCTGTCAGATACAGCAACAAGTGCGGGAGGAGAAAACCCTGCCAGAGCTTTTCCGTCACCATGGACAGGCACCTTAAGAGAGCAATTTGGAGTCACACCTTGGCCTGGACCCTGGCTCTGCCACTCATCGGCTATGTGACCTTAGTCAAGTCAAGTCACTCCACTTCTCTGCGTTGGTTCCATCTTCTGTAGGATGGGGTCAATTACACCTGCCCCTCAGGTCTGTGTACGGAATAAATGAAATAATGAATGTAAAATACCAGGCATAGAACTGGGTTAGGTACTCAGCACAGGCAGACGTCATTTTATTGCGCTTCACTTTACTGTGCTTCACAGATGTTGAGTATTTTACAAATTGAAGGCAAGACCCTCTACCCGCAAAAAGTTTCCGACTCGCTTTATTGTGGTGCTCTGGAACGGAACCTGTAGTGTCTCCGCGGTGTGCATGCCTGTGTCGGTATCTGTGTCTGTTAGCTTCCTCAATTGTCAACAAGAGTCCACTCTAAGTCGTCTACCAAAAAGGCTAGAGAATCAGGCTGGGAGGATACACAGCAAAAACACTGTCCCCAGAATGCTACTCCAGGAGAGACTCTAGAGTCCCTCCTGGCCGCCCCCCGCCCCGCCCCCCCCCAACCCGGCGCCCCCGCCGCGGTACTTCCCCCAGCTGCCAGCACTCAGCACAGACCCGGCAGCATGCACCAGGAATGCTCTGCAGGCTCACTTCCTCCATGGCACCCCTTGTCCTTCTCACTTCCCTTTCAGAAGCTGGTAGAAGAGGAAAGGAGCAGAGTCCTGGCTCCTGTGAGAGAGCTGCAGAGGGAAAACACTCATCACCAGCACACGTGTAGGCACTATACACCTGGTGCTGCTCTGGGTGCTTACAGCCCTTGGAGAGGGATACCATTATGATGCCGGTTTATAGATTTCAAAGCTGAGGCACAGAGAGGTCCCCCCCCCCCACCTAAATTGCCTGAGATGACGCACCTAGTAAGCAGAAGAACAGGACTGGCCATGCGGCATGGCTCCAGAACCTGTTCTGTTAAGTACAGTCTATGGTTTTCATTATCCTGAGCTGGCACTCAGTATGAGCTAACTACCTGAGGAAATAGTGTTATATGTGATGGGGCGGTTCTATCATAAATACGATTAGATGGATGGATGAATAGATTTAATTCATTCATCAGCTAATGTTAAGTATTTCCTATGTCCTCTGTGATCAGCACTGAACAAGACTCATGTGGCTTCTGCCTACAAGAAGCTTAGGGATAGTGGAGGAAACAAATAAGAAATAAGCAAACACCCAAATTGATAAAATAATCACAAATTATGACCCGACTGATGAAGGAAGCACAAAGCATGGAAGGAGAAAGACCGGCTGGGGCAGTGTTTGGGGCAGGGAGGGCTCTCTTCCTGGCTCATTCTCTGAACCAGCCTCACTGGCCTCCGTGCTGTTCTTTGACACCGCCAGGCACACGAGGGCCCTGGCACTGGCTGTTCCTTCTGCTTAGAAAAGATTTCCCCCAGTTACCTACGTGGCTAACTCCGTCACCTCCTCAGGGCTTTGTATAAACATCACCTTCTCAGTGAGGCTTTACAGTTTGTCTGCTTCTCCTTGTAACCACGGGAGCAACGGTTTTTGTTCTGTTCACTGAACAGCGTGTGGCACAGAGCAGGTGCTCAAAAATACTTGTTGAATGAGTGTAAATAACTTCCCCAAGGTCACACAACTGGACGGCAGAATGGCTATGATTCAAATCCAAATGTATTTGATTCCAAAGCTATAGAATCTCCTTCCTAGGGCTGTTATGAGGCACCAGTGAGTTCACATGTGTCAGCCACTTAATACCGTGCCTAGTCCAGAGGTTAATGCACCATAAATGTATTGTTATTATTATTATTATCAGCCCCTCTCTCCTTCTGGGCTCATTTTTCTATATTCCATAATAGTTCAGGCAGTTCTTTGAGAGCAGGACTTCAAGCCCGACTGGGCAGACACAGTGATGTCACTCTCAGGAAGGAAAAACGCAGGTGTCTCTGAATAGCGGGGACTGCGCTGCTCCCTGGACAACCCACTCCTTTATGTGGCCCCAGCCACTTTGCAACTGACCTGAAATTGTTCTCCCACAACTGCAAACAACACAGACTTCCCTTCTTATGAGAAAGAGGAAGTCAGCCAGCAATTTACCTTGAGTCATTTGTTTCGAGAAGGAAGCCTGAGCAATTGGCAGAAGGTGGCGTCAGGAGGAGGGTTGCTGGAAGAGAGAAGGAAGGCCTGGATTCTGGGAGCACTACCGCTTCTCAGTGACTGCAGGGAACAAGTCCCCTCCCTAGCCGCGCTTTTCTCGCTCGGGAAGTGGGGCACTGACCTTCACCTCGCCTGCTTCTCTGCATAGAACTAGTATGTGGATGGGTGTGTTTGTGAAGAGCTGGGGAAATGTAAGCACACTTGACTGAGAGGGGTGGGAATGGCCTCTGGGTCCACAAGTTGAACACAACAGATCTAGATTTAAATCCTCTCCCCATCTGTCTAGCTGTGTGTCCCTGGGCAAGTAATGGAACCTCTCTGAGTCCTGGTTTCTTTTCCTATAAACTGGATCCTTGGTTTTCTCAGCTGTGAAATAACAGCTTATCTCCTAAACCGGTTTCTGGTTGTTAACTGAAACATGCACATCAAGGGCTCCGAAGAACCTAGGCTCAGAGCAAGCTCTCGGGAGCCGTGGCTCCTGTTTTCAATCCTCGATGACCTCTCACTTCCTCACCTCTCCCGTTGGCTGTCTTTTCCAGAGCCAGCCGTGCCCAGGACAAAGCCTCTTCTGAGAGTGCTTCTAACAGACCTTCTCCCGCATCTGTGAGGCCACAAATAATTGTTAAAATAGAGGGTATTTTTATTTATATTTTTACAAATATATTTTTTTATAATTGTAAAAGCAATATGCTCGTGATAGAAAAAAATGTTAAGTGCAAAAGTAAAAAGAAGAAAATAGAGATTACAGATAATGTCATCACCCAGAGATAATCACTGTTGACAGTTGGGTGACTTTCCTTCCTGATTTCTCTTTAATGCCTGCATAACAGGATATTAAATGCAGGTTTCCTCTGGTCTTGGCTGGTGGGGGGGGGAGAGGCCCTGAATTCCAGGGACCACCCAAGCAGGGCCTGCGAAAGGATGGATAAACCGGCTGGACCAGCATTAACCCAGCATCCATCTCTGGTCATCACAGTGTGTGTGTGTCAGAAACAAAGAGAGAGACAGAGAGAGGAGAGGATTGTTTGTTATGGTTTGGTCCCCACTGCAACACCCCAGACAGAAGGGTTGAGGGTGTGTCTCTCCCTTCATTTTAGGATGGGGAGGTTTAAAGGGAACTTGACAAGTTTGCAGTGTGCCTCAAGGGTCCAGACCAAGGAGAAAGGGAAGTCTAAAGCAACGACCCACTCTTTTATCACCCACACTTCCGCCAACAGAAAGCTCATGGTGCTGAATTGTAAATGTCCGTTGAGTTGTCTGCGTCCCCAAAGAGACCTGAAACAATCTCTCAGATAGTCTGGGTCTGGTATCCACTGGCCCTGCAGAAGACCTAGCACTTACCCGATGCTTGATGTTTTAGTGAATAAAGGGAAGGCTTAAAAAGCTGTGGAAGAAAAAACAGAAAGAACAAGTATGGGGTTGAAATTCTAAATTCTTCTGGCTGGGCTAGTAATCAAATTAACATGAGACTGTTAGGGCGGTTGGTCTGTGACGCAGGCTGTGAAAGAATTCACAAAGAGAGGAAAGTGCAGAGAGTAAACGTTTTATTTTCACTTTCCCAAGGGAGGGAAAGGGCTGGTGAGGAGACATGTGCCGGCGTGAGCACTGAGGGGCCGGGGCTGGGAGTTTTCAATCAGTTCACAGGCTGGGCGTGGAGCAGGGTGTTTCAGTTGGGCTGCAGCCTGTTTCCACGTTATCTCTGGGTGCGGGGTCCGGTGGTCCTTGTGGTCTAGTCTGTCCTGTTCCATGAGTTCCCGGAACCTCTGCGCCTTCGGGGCGCTTCCAGTAATTTCCTAGTCCTGAGGATAAAGGCTCATAAAACAATTAAGGTCAGTCATGCTTTGTGGGGTCCAGCCAGCTCTGGGAAAGAGGGCCTGAGAAAGGGGCTTTTGTCCTATTACAGATTACCAGGAAAATGTCCAACATTTATTAAGGATGTACATGGGGGGAGGTACCATAGGAATGAGATCCCAGGGTGTATTGGACAGTTGAGATTTATATGTCACTCTTCTAGACTATGCAGAGGAAAGCAGAGACTGGGATTTGAAAGGGAAAGCAGGCAATTTACAGGTAGATGGAAAGAGCAAACAGGTGATAAACAAATTCTTGCCGGGCCACCCAGGAACAATGGGACACAGAAGGAAACAGGTTTTGCTAGATTTCTCCTTGCCTGCCTCGCTCGGTTTATATTATGATGTTAAGGTCACACTTCCTTCCTTTAAGCAGGTTTTTCCATTTGCATTCCTTTGAACAAGTAAGGGAGAGGATCCAAGTTTCTTTCTGAGTCCTTTATTTCTCAATAACCAGCTGAAAGTCAATATCCCAAAAGACATATTTTGGGGTGGCCAACTTTGGTCCCCTTCACAAGGATTTTAGAACCATACAGATCTCAGTTCAAATCCTGCCTCTGCCACTTCCTAGCTGTGTTTCCCTTGGGGAAGTCACGTCCTCTCTCTAACCCCATTTTTCTCACTTGTAAAATAAAGATAATTTGGGTGTCTGTTCTACAGAGTTTTGAGTGAAATGAGATCAAGCACTGGCACACAGTAGGCGTTCCAGCAATCATTAATGGATGGAGACAGTAGTCTCGGGAATTGGAAGCCGGCTGGGCCTCCGGAGAATTTCCTGTCTGAATTAGTTGTGGAATTTCCAGATCCTGGCTCTCTCCTCTGCTCCGCCCTCAGTCCCTGTTACCGCTACCATCTTTATAGCAGCAACCACGGCTGCAGGCGGTGGGGCAATTTACAGAAATTCCCTGGCCTGGATTCCCTGAAATCTCACAGCAATCCTCTGAGGTCTAGATTATAACCACCATTTCACAGATGAGGACACTGAGGCCCGAAGAGGGTGAGTGACTTGCCCAAGGGCACAAAGATCTGAGATTTGAGGGCACAGCTTTTGACTTTCCTTAAAGTAATTGATTTAACATGTATCAGCAGCACCCGCTGTGTGCCAGGCACTTAAAATGAGTAGCATTAAACAAAAAAACTTCCTCGGTTGAAAGCCTTTTAAAAAGGAAAGGGTTTATGAGGCCATTGCTAGCAAAAAAGAAGACAGGTCTTGGAGCAGGGAGTTCAAACTACCAGCGCTGTGGCCGGGTCGGAGAGAACACACGTCCGTGGTCCTGGAATGCTGCGAGCAGTTTCATGCATCAGGTCGGGGGGACAAGGAAGGGCTTAGAATAGAAGAAGCGACCGGTCTGAAAGAGCCTGCGTTAGCTATAGACAAAGGGGACGGTGGAAGGTGAAGTAGGGCGAGTGCTGGGACAGGCCCAGCAGAGTCCACAGCTGAGTCGTAAAGCTCTAGGGTAAACAAGAAGCGGGAGGCTCCTGGAGGTCAAGAGCACCTGACTATTCTCTTTTTAGATAATCTGGAAAATAGCCACCTGGAAGTTCATTTAATTCCAGTATACACTAAGCAGTACAAGCAGTTTTTCGTGGGTTTTACACTGCAGTTATTAACCGATTAACCCCTTTCTGTCTCCTCCTGCTACCCTCTGGCCTGCTGTAATTTAATTTAGGATGGCTCAGAATGTTCTTTGCCAGAGGCGTGGTACCTGCCCCTTTATAAATGAGTGGGGAGAACAGATGTGCACGTCAAAACAATACCTATAACTCTGCATACTAAGTGCTGTCTATGAAAACCCCAAACAAGATGACGATTCCTTCTGCTGGGGACAATCAGCTGGAGAGCAGTTCCAGCCCACTGTTTCCTATCTGTGTGGCTTTGGGCAAGTCCCTTCACCTCTCTGGGCCTTAATGTCTTCATCTGTAAAGTGGGGGTTGTAATAGTACCTCTCTTATACAATCACTGTGGGGATAATAGAGATAGCACGTATGTAGCACAGTGTTTGGTACAAGTCAGCACTAAGTAAATTCTTACTGTAGCCTAGATGTCAGTCAGGGGCCCCTGCCCCCTTGGGATCATGGGATTGCTACTGGAGAGGGGGCCTGGGCCTGAGCGGGTCTGCCTAGGGCCAGCTGTCGCTGAGTGGCTTCTTGACTTCATGGAGGAAAGATTTCACAATGCGAGTCCAGGTGACTATGAGGAAACATTTATTAAAGCTGGGAACAGTGAAACAAGGAAGGGCTTAGCAAAGAAGAAGCAACAGGAGAGCCCAGGCTGGGCTGCCTTGGCTCATTGGGAGGTCAGAGAAAAGGGGGCTCTGGGGACAGGTTCAGGGGATCAGCCTGGGATAAGGCGCCAGGTGCCCATTGCCTTAGAGTTTAGGAGACACGTGCCTGTGGGGAAAGAAGTGAGGAAAGAAGAAGGGAAAGGAAATGGCACGGGCTGCTCCCCAGAAGGAGAGCCAGAGCATGGGCCCTTTGTCTTGAGGCTTTTCTCCATCCCTTGCAAGTGGGAGCCTCAGGGGAGGTGCCAGGGATTCATCAGTTTTCCAGGTGTGCCCTTTCAGGGTCATCGTCTCCGCTGATTGGTCAGTGGCAGGGCAGGGGGTCTTTAGTCATTGCAGTTGGCTCTGGCGTTGCCCACCCGGTTTAGTTGCTTTTCCCAGCCTGGAGCTGAAACACAACTGAGGCCTGGATGTTATCTCCAGGGAGCAAAGGTCAGGAGGGGAGAGGTTACCCTGGAGGTGAAGGTCCTTGTTTTCCCAGTTTTGCCCCCTGCCAGGCACTGGGGCCTTCTGCCCTGGTGACCATCTGCCCCTGGCTGTAAATTGCTGTGTTCAGCTGTCTGTCTCAGTTTCCCTGTTCCACTAGCCAAGGACTTTTCCTGTCTTCTCACTGTCCTGTCTCAGGATGAGCCTAAGCACCCACTCCAAAACCCTCTCCAAGATTACTGCGTATTCCTGGGAGGTTGTATGAATCCTGGCTCAGCTTCTGCTTCAGACTGCACTGTCTTTGGTCAGCACTCCGCCAACGCAAGTGTAAAATCTGGCCCCTTCAGCCGTTTGCACAAACACCCCATTTTCACAAAGTCAGGGCAGCCTCAGTGCATATAGAGAATTTTTTGAAGATTTCTAGGGATGGGGGACAGAAGGAGATAACATCATAGCTACAGAAAACCTCAGGGTGAACTAAAAATACCCTGGTTCCCAATGCAGCCTCAGCTGGCTCTTCTGTTTGTACACTGCCCCCAGACTCTCAGCCCTGGGCCAGCTCCTGGCGCCTGGTAATGGGCATCTGCCTTTGTTTGGCTATTGTCTCCCTAATCTCTTCCTAAGGAGCTCTCCCATCTCCACTGCAGGTATTATCCCATTCTGGTGTTGGCTTCCCTTCCTATCTTACCCTACCCCCGCCACCCCTCAGCAAGACAAAGCACCAGAGGTCCCCTCGCAGGCCTTCCTGAAACCCCTACAAGGACGGGAAGACATGTTCGCTGTCATTTATGGTAGTCAATGCGGTTGGGTGAGCCACGTTGGCTAGCTTCCTGAACCCTCCCCCAACCTCCCCACCCCCACCCCTCAGCCTCCAGCCTTCTTCCCCGCCCACTTCCCAAATCCAGTCCTCCAGTTTCTGGGAAGATTCTCCAGTCCTCGGTAGTTTAAAGCATGCAAATCCGAGCCCTCTTCCCTGTTGCCTCCACAAAAGATGCCTCTCAGAACCTCAAACGCAGCTTCCCCTTAAACAGTTTTCCAGAGTTATTTTCTCAGTGGAAGTCATCCTCCTCCCTAAGAGAGGTGATCATGCCCTGAGGATTTCTGACCTGCGTCTGGTCTACGGGGATGTTTTAAAAATCAAATCAACACTTGAAAATTGAGAGATTACACAGAAAAATCTGGAGCTGGCATCACAGGACCCACATTCCTCCCGAGGAGCACGTTGGCCTGCGTGCAGAGTAGGGTCGCTGTCGTTCATGCCCCTACACACTGGCCTTGTTTATTTCTCCTGCTGGACCCCTGCAGGCTTTCGGTTTTGTGACCTTTGCTAGGGGACATTTCAGTGCCAGTTTTCACCCTCCATTGCATTACTTTAAAGTTGGGTCTATGAATTCACTAAGTTCAAAAAAGGGCACCTTAGGCAGCAGGTACAGCAAGAATAGTCACTTAAGCCCTGGTTGAAAGGTCGCAGGTTCAATTCCTGGTCAGGGCACATGCCTAGGTTGCAAGTTCCATCTGATCATCCTGGTTGGGCCACCTAGAAGAAGCAACCCATGGCTGTTTCTCTTTCACATTGATGTTTTTCTCCCTCTCTCTCTCCCTCCCTTTCCTCTTCTCTAAAATCAATAAGCATGTCCAACGGTGAAGATTTTTTTTAAAAAGTAGTCACTTAAGGTAGCAAGTGATGGCTGTTCTTGAAAGGGTAAGCAGTCCAGAGGGACTGGAGTGCTGGTGCAAGAGGGTGGTGGGACTGGAAAGGGTTAAGGTGGGACTCGGTTATGAAATACATTAATGCTCTCATGGGGCACTGGGAGCCAGTGTGGGGTTTAAAGCATTGTGGGGAGAAAAGCAGCTGGGAAGCTCATGGGGAAGGATAGATTGTAACCTTCCCATCTTCTGTCCCCCCACCCTAGCCCCTACCGCCTGCCCCAGCCCTGTCCTCACAGGAAGCCCAAGGAGAGAGGCTAGGTCAGTGGTCCAGAAGGCCAGGGATGCTGCAGCCGGACTCGTGGCACAGGCCGTGGGAATGGCTGGGAGAACGCAAGGGAGGGATTCGGAGGCAGCCTTGCCTGAGAGTGGGTATGTTTGACCTTGCCACAAAATGCTGCAGGCGCTGCAGCTGCAACTCACTACCTCCCATTCCCTCCCCTCCCCTCCCCGCGCGCTGCAGCGGACTGCGGCGGAATCCCGGCCATTCGCTGAAAGCCCTTCAGAAGGCTGGCGCACCGGAGGGCGGGGGCGGGATTGCGGGGATGCCGGTCTTCCCTGGAAGACAGAGGGTGGGAGATGAGGGGAGGCTGGTCACGTGGTGCAGCCACCAGGCACAGCTGGATTGGCGAGTCACACAGCGCAGACTGCCGGGGCTGCTCGGATTTCCCGGCACAGAGCAGCCCCCTTTCCCCTGGTTCCGTGCCCGAGGCTGAGTGCGCTGGCGCAGCGCGGAGAGGGGAGGGGGCTGGCTCTCTCTACAACCTGTACCCTTGTCCCTGGCTGCCCGCCATGGTCCTCACTGCAGCTTGGGAGGTCTGACTGTCTCCATGATCGTATCCCTTCCCCGCTTCTCCCCTGCATCCTCCCCACCTGTCCCTTTTCCTACCGTGCTACCGGGAGGCCAGCTTTGTTTGAGCTAACTGAAGGAGGTTTCTTTTACATGCCACAATTTTGCAGTTTTGAACAAATCAATTAACCTGGCTGGAGGTGGGAAAGATTACAGCAGAAATCCCACAGATACCTCAAACCCCACACATCCAAATCAACATTATTAATCCCCCCAGCAGCTCCCTCTTTGTGTCCCCATCCATTTTAAGTAGAAACCCAAGTCATCGCCATCTCACTGTCAGCCATCAAATCTATGCCCAACACCTATTAAATTTACCTCCAAAATATTCCCTAAACCTCCATACTCAGTTTTTCCCCCCTTGGCATTTATCCTGATTTGTAACTGTGTTTGTGATTGTTTTTTTGTATGGTTTTCCCCCTGGGCTGTAAGGTCATTGAAAAAAGACCTTGTCTATTTCATTCACCAACACACTACCAGGTACATAATAGGTGCTTAATAAACATTAATGAGTAATAAATAGATGCGTAGTAAGTCCTGTGCTAGGCATTAAGTGGGGAAGGGGATGTACAGATTTTAAGGTGAAACACACAGTTCTGTCCTCACGAAGTCATTTACCCAACAAACATGCCCTGAACCTTTTCTGCACGAGCCCTTGGGAGGGGCCCCCGTGCAAAACGATTAAGGCCCCTGTTCTACCTTCCTCCTTCATCTGGGGGGACCACACAAGGCTCACCTAGACAATGAGACTCTGCGGCACTGGACAGGTCAGGTGTGGTGGTCACACCAACCTCTAGAGTCAGAAGAGTCCAAGATCTGGAACCCCATAATGTGGCTTCCCAGGCTAGCTCTGCCGCCTTTTGGCTGTTGGGACCACAGGTCTCCGCTCTCTTTCTGAGGCTCCATCTTTTCATCTCAAAAATGGGAATAATAATACTATCATAAAGGGCTGAAACAGGAATGAGATAAATGAAATTACCAAGTGCCAGGTTTTATGACAATGTTGATGTAGGTGGTTGACCATACCTTCTAGTTTTCCTGGAACAGATCAGTTGGTAACTTTTGAACCAGAACAATTGATAATGGCGTGTACTTTCATTCTCAAGAGTGTCCTGGGTTTGGGCAGTAAATTACGTGGCCATCCTTGTAATAGGTGTGACAGTAGAGTTACCTACACAGTACCCTGAGAACACAAAAGAGGCCAAGAGGTGGATCTGGCTGTAAAAAGGAGGGCAGTGACCATGGACATGAGCCTGGAAGTATGCACGGGATTACAACAAGTAGAGCAGGATAGGAAGGGCCTTACGGGCAGAGAAACCAGCATTTACAAAGAACTGGGCTTGATCACTGTGAGCACGGTGAGACAACATCAGGCAGCACAAATGGCTCAATTCCAGGACGCATGGATGGAGATGAGGCTGGCCGTGGGAACTGTAGGAAGTTTTAAATTAGGAGTTCACATTGACACAGGACAGTAAGAAGGCAGGAAAATTCCTTGGCAAGTGGAAGAGGGAACTGAGACAGATAGCTGGACAAACTAGCCAAGTGATTTACAGCCAGATACACAAGATCACCTCCCCAGAGATAACATAAAGGCCTAAGGTGTATTTCAGCTCCAGGACCAGAAAAGCAGCAAAATCAGGTGGGCAGTGCTATGGAGACCAGGATCCTGAAATGGCACACCTGGGACACTGATGAATATTCTGCTGAAACCCTCTCCAGAGACCTCCCCTAAGATTCCTGCCTGCAAGAAAAAGATAAAAGCCTCAAGACAAAGGACCGATGTTCTTGCTCTCCCTCTGGGAAGCAGCTGTGCCATTCCCTGTCCCCTCTTCTCCGCTGACAGACACACATCTCCTAAATGCTAAGGGACCCTGAGACTTGCAATCTAGGAAGCAATGGGCAGCAGCAGCTCATCCAGGCTAACCCCCTGAACCTGTCTCCACGGCCCCCTCGTCTCTGACCTCCCAGGGAGCTAAGGCAGCTCAGCCTCGGCTCTCCTCTTGCTTCTTCTGTGTGAGGCCCTTCCCTGTTTCAGTCCCCAGCTTTAATAAACATCCTAGTGGTCACTTGGGCTAGTGTTGTAACATCTTTCCTACATGAAGTCAAGAACTCACACACTATTGGCTGGCTCCAGACAGACCCGCTCAGGGTCAGGCTCCCTGTCTGGTAACAACAGGAGCTGATGTTTTAACAAGAGAAACCAGTTGAGGAGCGGGGACCAAGTCCAGACAAAAGAGACAATGAGGTCTGAACCAGGGAAAGGTTCTATAAGCACTTTGGAGGTTCCAGAACCACTTTGGAGAAAAATAAGACCTGGACTTGGGGACCAGGGGCAGGAGTACTTCCAGGTGGATGAGGGGGCCATTCACTGAGTCAGGCGGCCAGGAGAAAGTGCCCGGAGATCCAGGAGACAGGCACTCAGATCGGAAGACTAGACTCAGTGGCATTCACCACTCCTGATCCAGACGGGAAAAGCAGGGGTCACAACAGGTAGAGATCACTCACTCTCCAGGTAACATCTGATTAAAATTAGCTTTCAGAGCAACCTCGACAGGCAAGAGAAAACTCAAAAGTACAGCCTTAAGTAAAGAAAGACAGGTTCTGCAGACCAACTTCATTGTACATAAGGCTCTCTGGGAGCAAATGTTCCCACAATGCCCACTACCTACCAGAACAATGGCTGAGATCCTCAGCCTGGTGCTCCAGGCACCTGGTGACCTGCTTCCAGCCTATCCCCGGTGAGCATTTCATGTTTCACCTGCTCATGTTCGGCCCCTCCCTTCCTGTGAAAACACAAGAATCGCTCCTGCCCTGCTCCAACCGCGTGGTCCAGGTGGGGACTGTCCATAGTGGCAGCCCACGCCTGTGACCGAGGGCCTAGTTGCCATAGTACTTGTCTTAAAAGTAACATGAGCCAAAAATCATGCTTTTGTCTTAGGCTAGTGTGGGAAGGTAAAAAAAAATTACTTTCCTCCCACCTTCTGAGGTCTTGTTGCTGGACTAATAAATTAATACAAGACAGATTAACAGGAATAAAATGTCCAAAATTTATTACAAATATGTGGAGGTGTCATAAGAATATGAGACCCACAGAGTCATTGGACGGTTATGTTTATATGCTATTCTGGACAAAGGAAGGGGGTCTGAGATTTCAATAATAAAGCAAGTAGTTTACAGGAACATGAGAAAGAGCAAACATTTTAAACTCTTGGCGGCCCACCTAGAAACCATGGGACACAGAAACAGACCTTGCTAGATTTCTCTTTGTCTGCCACACCTAGTTTATGTTATGATGCTAAGGTGACACTTCCTTCCTCTGAGCAGGTTTTTCTATCTGAATCCCTTTATGCAGGGAAGGGGGAGGGTCCCAGGTTTTTCTGAGTCTTTGTTTCTTAATAACTAGCATAAAATCAATATCCCAAAGGGCATATTTTGGTCCCCTTCACTAGTCCATATCTGGGCTTCTTTCCTTGTGTCCAATGGAGTCATAATGAAGAACCATTCTATTCTCTCTTCTCTTGTGCATCCTTCCATTCTCTCCCCCGTCACACCCTGCTGTTCACATTTCTTCAGACTGATCCTGTGTTTGTACCCTTTGCCTTCCCTCCGGACTCCCTCAGTTTGGAACAACTTGTCCGCTCCTACTTGTCTAAAGAGCTCTTGCTCAGGAAAGCCATCCCTGACCACCCTGAGCAAGGCTTGCCATGGCCTCCTCTGGCCTGTCACAGTTTTTTGTACATGTCCCCATCACCTAGTATCCCAGTGACCTGCTTTCTTGTCTGTAATCCCCCGTAAACTATGTTATCTCCATGACCCCACTGCCTGGCAAAGGGCCTAGCACAAAACATAATAAATCTTTACTGAGTGAGTGAATAGACGAGTAAGAATCTTTCTTTCTTTCTCTCTCTCCTGCCGTTTCCCTGAGTCATTACTCGGTTTCTATCAAGAGGAGACACAGAAGAAAAACTAGGAGGAACTGCTTTAGTCCCTTGATTCAAGGGTGATGGATTCAGGAGAGAAAAACACCAGTAGAAATGCGGGCATTGCAAAGTCCGGTGGCATTTATCAGAGGTCAGTTTTCTTCCAAAGCACTGATGGTGGCAGCTTTGAGCTGAGTAGAGTTTGTTTGGGAGCTGGAGCCAAAACTAACATTTAGTATGTTGAGCTTTTCAGCAAGCTAGGATTCTGACAGCTATTCCTGTCAGCTGCCCAGGGAAAGCACCTAAAAGCCATCTGGGTCTGCCTAGAGTCAGGGGTCCCCACCTCCTTTGACACAATCTGACTCAACCAACGAGGCAGCCCTCTCCCCAACTCTTCATCCCCACCACAAGCACACACCTCCCAGAAGGCCCTTCCATTGATGATTGGGCACTAAGAACAGAGTTCAAAAAATGGCTACAGGGAACTTGGGCCCATATAACAAGTTCTGGCCAATAGTCTGTGAGTAGAAGTAACACATCATTTCCATGCTGAAGTGTTTAATTGCTGGCACTCGACTCTCCAGCTCTCTTTCCACTATTGAGCCAGTCCTGAAAGTCTCACGTGGAGGTGGTGGAGCCAGGGATGTAAGTGGTTCAAATATCTGAGTTACCCAGTGGAGTGAAGGAGAGCTATCCTGGAAAGTGCCTGAGCCCACAGCAGATTTTGTGTGAGTGGGCAAAAATATACCATTGTTGTCTTAAGCCATTGAGATTTACAGTTGCTCATTACCACCGCAGAGCCTAGCCTACTCTGAGCAATGTATAGAAATTCATTGTTTTAGCCATCCAACATCAGACCTCCTTCCTCCTTGAGGAGCAATATTCCTTCTCACAGAAATCTCTTTGGTATTGCCAAAATCGGTGTTCCCTTCTTTGTTTTTATCTGTCTGGATTTCTCAGCAGCTTTTGTCACAAATGACAACTTCAACCCTGGAAACATTTTTTCTTGATGTCTATAGCATCATACCTGCTTGGATTTTTTCCTATTTCACAAACTCTGCTTCTTAGTTTCTTTTGCTGTCCCTTCTGTTTTGCCTTAAAATTTTTAAGTTTTTTCAGGGCTTATTCCTAGGGACCTTTTTACAATTATTTTATTTTAATTTATTGATGACAGAGAGAGATCAACTTGTTGGTCCACTTATTTATGCATTCATTGGTTGATTCTTGTATGTGCCCTGACTAGGGATCGAACCTGCAACCTTGGTGTATCAGGACATTGCTCTAACCAACTGAACTAACCTGCCAGGGCCCTAGGGATCTTTCTTATGGTTTTAAATATCACCCATGAAAAAGACAGTGGTTACCTTCCAATAGTCATTCTACTATTCTTCATTCATAATAAAGCCCCTATTTTTAGGGGCACATTGTGCCCAGTTAAAAGACTACATTTCCCAGTATGGCCATGTGACTGTGTTTTCTTAAAAAGAAAAAGGTGGACCTTCCTTTTTCCTCCATACTGTCTGGAATGTGAACTATATAGGTAACCTTAAGATTGGAAACCAAGTGCTGAGGATGCCTACTTTTGGTTATTTTTCATGGAGATATAAAGGTCTATCGTAAGACTTTTTTTTTTCTTTTGTTGCTTGCCTGCCTCCCATTTGGAAGGCGGAATCCAGATCCTCCCGCAGCCAGGAGAGTAGGGAACCAGCACAAAAAATGCACTTCCAACCCCGCCCCCTCCAAAAAAAAATGCTGGGCCTCCTCCCACAAATTCTAAATAACCAAGCTACCAGGAAGATATAATGGGAGGTGGATCTGGGAATAAAGTTTATTAGCTTACAAAGAGCATTAAATGCTAGATTAAGGAATTTGTACTTTATTCTGCACATCCCTTGTACATAGGGAGACCCTGTCTGTCTTATTTAGTAATGCCTCTGCTTTGTAGATGCTCAGCGAATGACTATATTTTTAAGTAATGGTGTTTGTTTAATAAACAAGAGAAATGTTGTAAGGCAGACCAGTAGGGAATCACCATTTGATCTACGCTTGCCTGCATTTTACGGACGAAATAACTATAGCATCAGTTGCTAGAAGAAGCATTCAGACTATCCACGAGGCGGGGTGATCTGGGCACTGGTGACAGAATTGTGGGGGGAAGGCCAAGGGGAGCCACTGGGTTAGTATCTGTTCAAGATGGCTGTCCTGGAACCACGTGACCGGGAGGCGGTGAAGCTCCGCCCCAGCACGCCCGGCTCCTCCCCGTTTGACCGCGCCCAGCGCCCCTCCGCCCTCGCGGTGCGGTTTGTGAGGTGTCTCAGGAAAGCGCCTGCGCAGTGGGCAGCGGCGCGAGGGGCGGAGGCTTTATAACTGCTTGGTTGACGCTGCTCGGTTTCTATCTTGGGGAGGGCGGCGGCGGCGGCGGCGGCCGGGGCTCCGGCAGAGGGGGCGCTGAGGCGGGAGCTGTGGCGGCGCTGGGCGCCGCTCGCCCCTCGGCCTCTGGGGGCCATGGGCTCCGAGAAGGACTCCGAGTCGCCGCGCTCTACATCCCTACACGCGGCTGCGCCGGACCCCAAGTGCCGCAGCGGCGGCCGGCGCCGGCGCCTCACCTTCCACAGCGTCTTCTCTGCCTCGGCCCGTGGCCGCCGTGCGCGGGCCAAGCCACAGGCCGAGCCACCGCCCCCGGCCGCCTCGCCGCCGCCGCCCGCCCCAGTCCCGGCCGCGGCCCAGGCCCCCTTGCCCGAGGCGCTGCCCGCCGAGCCGGCCGCTGAGCCCGAGGAAGAGGCCGAGGAGGCGGCAGCGGCGGGGCCGGGGTTCGAAGATGAGGAGGCGGCGGAGGGCGGCAGCCCGGGCCCGGAGGAGGTGGAGTGTCCGCTGTGCCTGGTGCGGCTGCCGCCCGAGCGGGCCCCGCGCCTGCTCAGCTGTCCGCACCGCTCGTGCAGGGACTGCCTCCGCCACTACCTGCGCCTGGAGATCAGCGAGAGCCGGGTACCCATCAGCTGCCCCGAGTGCAGCGAGCGACTCAACCCGCACGACATCCGCCTGCTGCTCGCGGACCCACCTCTCATGCACAAGTACGAGGAGTTCATGCTGCGCCGCTACCTGGCTTCGGACCCCGACTGCCGCTGGTGCCCGGCCCCGGACTGCGGGTGAGCGCGGGGGCGTGGCCGTCGGGGGTGGCAGGCTGCGGCCGAAGGGATCCGGGCCGGTGCCTAGGCACTGGACCTACCCGTGACCCGCCCCTGGAGGTGGCCCTCAGCGCAGCAGTGTATGTGTGTGTGTGTGTGTGTGCGCGCGCGCGTGTCCGTCCGTGTCCAGACGTGAGGGAGAGGTGAGGGATGAGCCATGGGAGGGAGAGGGAGGAGACAACTGCGGTGGCTTGGTAACTGGTAACCCTCCGGAAGCCCAGGCGAGCGCTGTGGACGCACCCAACACCCCGCCCCTGTCCAAGAGCTTGAGGTGGAGGCTGAGTAGTGGTTGAGGGAGGGAGCTATGCATCAAGCCAGGAGGCAGGGCAGTTTTTTGTCGGGTAAATGCCCCTCTGTCCAGAGGCAAGGGGTGTCTCTGAATGAGAGGATATGTGGCAAAAGACGAAACGAGAATATCCGTCTGAGGGGGCAACGCTTTGGAGGGGTGTGTCCATTTGGCTAGGGTGAGACTTAGTAGCTACTGCAGGAGAAGGTGTGTTCTTCCTGACCACTCCTGGTGAAAGTTGGGATGGAGGTGACGAGAATGGCACTAGGGGGGAAAGGACAGCTGTCTGGCAGAGCTCTGGGGGCACCGTGGGCCTTGTGTGTCCTCTTGCCAAGCTCTTGGGAGGCCCCCTGTGGTTCTTACACTGCTGCCTTGGGCAGGGTGAGGAGTTGACCGTTTGTCCGAGAAGCAGTGGGTCACTCAAAAGAAGGATGCCTAGAGGATTGGTACGTTAGGAGAAAATGTGTCTCCCAGCCCCTCTGATCTTGAGTTTTGATGATGGTCTTTTTAATGCACCATATATGTTAAGCTTTTAAGGTCGGTGAGAAAATGTGCTGTGACTGCAGAGACATAATACCACCAGATTTAGCAGTCTGGAGCATTCAGTGGAGACCCTCTTCCCCCCACTTTTTAAAATTTGTGTGTCACTGTCAGTACCTCCCATGCAGCAAAGGAGGGGCTCCTCTAAGTGGAGTCAGACTGTGCCCTTACCTGCAGATCATTTTATTCTTGTGTGCCATGTTTTGGGGACAAAAAGATGCTAGGGACTCTTTGCAGTGGGTAATGTAATGCTAGTAAAACGCTTCATCATCTTTGCTTCAAAGGCGTTAAGAAGGGCTTTTAATTGTAGCCTGTATATCAAGGCTGTTTTAAGATTTCCGTGATGCTTCTGTGTGCCTCCTTCAAAAGAAGCCGACATAGTCTATGTAGGGGAGTAAGAAGAGTAAGCTGCTTCTATTTATCTATTCTGCCAAACTTGTTTAGAGATGGGTGTGTTATTTAACCTAACTCAGATGGGGTTTCTAAATTACTTTGAAGTGTTGTTGTCAAAGGAACTGTGTTTATCTATGGTAGATCACTTTCACTTTCAGTTAATAAGTATCAGAAAGAACCACGTAGGCTCTGTAGAAGTTTTTGCTTATGTCTGGTGATCCAGTGGGCCTGAAGAGATTAATTTATATGATATTCACGTTTTCACAGACACTATTGATCTGTTTCTGAACCAAAGGAATTTAAGTGAACACTTAATTTTGGAATGGTATATTAACTCCTTTTTTGAGATTTGAGTTTCCTTGAGTGTGGGACCACTGATTATCTTTCTGGAAAAGCTCCCTTTTGGTTTTTTATACCTCTGAAATCAGTCTCTGAGTTTGCTCACATCAATAAAAAGGGTCAGGAGTTAATTTACAATTTTTATGACAGCTCCAAACCATCACTGATTTGGGGAGTTATTAAAGAAATAGGCCATTTTCTATTTTAGCCAAGTATTGCATCAGTTATCATCCAGAGGTTTTTTTTCCAATTGGTTAAAAGAACTATAACAATCTTATATATAATTCTTTTTAATGTGTTATCTGTCGGTTTAAAGAAGGTGAAGTCTGGGGAAAGAAAGCAAGCTGGCATCTGAGTATCCATGTGCCAGGCATACATAATTTAATTTGATCCTTGCAACATGGTAAGATAAATTTGATCTAGTTTTACAGATGAGGGGACCAAAGTTTAAATAAATTTCAGAGTCATGTAACTAGTGGAAACACTGGTCTAAACTCCAACCAAGTTCAGTATTCTTTCCTCAGCCTCTGTTTTAAAAAGCAAGGGCTTGTCAGCATTATTGGGAATGCTACTGTTTGTGGCCTAAGGACAACATTGAGAGAGCTAAGTATGCTAGAATTCATTTTCTTTTCTGATTCTTATTGTTAACAGCCTCTTACCTACTTTATTTTTCTTATCTGAAATAGGCCTAATCCTTTCCTGACCTGAGAGGCTCATTTAATGTTTGCAAAGTGTTTTGAGATCTTTAGTTGAAGGTGTTAAATAAACAAGGAGGAACTTTAAAATTCTGCCACCTCCCAAACAGGTGTCTGAGTTCTCTAGGGATTTGGCCAATGGTTTTGTCTCTTTCTAATGCCAGGAGAAAAATAGCTTGTTTTGTTTTGTTATAATCACAAACTGGTCTGCTTTTCTGGGTCTAGTAAAAGTCACGGATGAGCACTAGAGCAGAAGTCTAAGCCCTGGTTATCTCTTCTCCTCGTATGTGACCATGTTTACTGTCCACACACAGATCAAGTTCCTACCAGCCAAAGTTATCAAGTCTTTCCTTTGCTCTCTGTGTGTCTATGTGTGTGTATTTGGCAGGGTGAAGGGAGTATGTGAGTGATCCTCCTGAGTTCTGGTCACTAGTTTCACTGTGATTACTCATGATGATGAGAATACTGTATATTAAAAGACTCATTCAAATTTTTTTATTGATTTTTTTTACTGAGAAAGAGAAAGGGAGGGGGAAAAGAAACAAATATAGGTTTGTTCTACCCATCCACACATTCATGGGTTGATTCTTGTGTGTGCGGCTCAAACTCATAACCTAGGTAAATCAGAATGTCGCTCCAGCCAACTGAGCTACCTAGCCAGAGCAAGATTCATTATTTGTTTACAAAATACTTGGAGAACAGAGCAAAGACTGAGTTTTTCTTTTCCCATACTTGAAATAATTTTATTTTACTTGTAAATAAGAGAACCAATTTTAGGAGGGAAACATTCATATTATTTAATATTAAGTATAATAACATCAAGTGTAATCTTTAAAACATACTCTTAAATGAGATAAAATTAACTCAAAATAGAGATAACTGACATTTTTATAGTTTGTGTAATTTTCAGACTCGAGCCTCATTCAGAAATAATTTCATTTTAGTTTTATACAGGTAGATGGTGGTAAACTCATTTTGTAAGGGAGAAACCAGTGCAGAGAAGTTTGTATGGAACCCAGTGTCTCATGGCTAATAAACCATGCAGTGGATCTGTTACCTCTTGGAACCTGTGATTAAATATGAGGTGTTTTCAGAAACTCATGACACCTGTAAATATTTAATGTTTTCCTCACAAGTGCCCTGTTGTCAATCTTTAAACCCTTTCAGGATCTCTAGGAGACTGAGGGAGTGAGCAAATGAGGCAATAGAGCAGATCTTCCCTACAAATGATTAGGGGGTAAGGCTGTCTTGACCTAAATTCTTTGTACAAGTCCACCGCCGCAGCCTCTCATTGGAGAGTCCCCCTGCAGAGTGCCCCCTCCCACCTGACTACAGCAGGTAGTATCGTTATTGGCCTTCCTGGACAATTGGACTGGACCATCCCATAAACAGGAAGCTTCTGCTTGTCTCTAGTGTATTTATGAGGGAAGAGCAAGCTCCCTGAGCAGGACAAATCTTTCAGTGAAGAAGTTTTCCTCTCTGAAGCCTTCCTGGAACTCTTAATTTATACCATTCCTTCTATATCAAAGCTCTTCTCTCTATCTCCTCCCCCTTCTCGGCCATCTACATCATCCTTCAGCCCAATGCACCTTTCTCATATTTGCCAAAGTATTCATTCTAAAGTGGAACATTTTATATTCCTCCTCTGCTTAAAACTGTTCATACCTGACCTATAAGATGACTTTTTTTTTTTTTTTCAATTTTGAAAATTTATTTTTTTATTTTTAAGAGATAGAAACGCCCTGGCTGGCATAGCTCAGTGGATCGAGCGCAGGCTGCGAACCAAAATGTCGCAGGTTCGATTCCCAGTCAGGGCACATGCCTGGGTTGCAGGCCATAACCCCCAGCAACCGCACATTGATGTTTGTCTCTGTCTCCCTATCTCCCTCCCTTCCCTCTCTAAAAATAAATAAATAAAACCTTTTTAAAAAGAGAGAGATAGAAACATCAATTTGTTGTTCCACTTATTTATGCATTCATTGGTTGTTTCTTGTAAGTGCCCTGACCAGGGATAGAACTCACAACCTTGTTGCATCAGGACAGTGCTCCAACCAACTGAGCTGCCAGGCCAGGGCAAGATGATTTCTTACATCTTTAATAACTTAGTATTTATATGATATCTTTATAATTTAAGCCTCTTTACAGTATCCAACAATCCTTTTACTTTCTATTTTTCATATATATGAATACTTTCCAAGGTATATAATAGGTATATATGGAAAGAGAAATGTTTTTTGATCAGATAAGATTGGGAAATACTGGACTGAACAAAATAAAGCAAATTGATTTCTGAGATTTCATGAGCTTCTTAGGTCCTTGAGACATGCTGATATGCACTGTAAATCTTGTTAATGCTAATAATACAGTGAATCTTCAATCTGGTATAATCTTTCCAAACTTAGGTCACCAGGAAACATGTTGTATATTCTATGGCATCTTGAATGCATAGTTGAAACTTTCCCTATTTACAGTTTTGCAAACTCGTTTAATAGTTATTCTGGCCTGCCTTCTGTCAGTGTCCTTATTTTATTTTATTTTATTTTTTTTAGGGAGAGAGAAACATCAATTTATTGTTCCACTTATGCACTCTTTGGTTGCTTCTTGTAGTTCCCTGACCTGGGACCAAACCGCAATCCTGGTGTGTTGGACCACGCTCTAACCAACTGAGACACCTGGCCTGGGCTTTGTTAGTGACCTTATTTAACAATAAGTCTTGATCTCTGAGTAGGTAGAGCTCCTCTAGACTAGGATAACTATAGTCCAACTCTTTCTACAACACTGTGAACAGACTCTTTCACTTAGCTCCCTGAAGAATAGGATGATTAGTTGAATTTTGATGAGAAAGATAAAGGATACAAACAGCACAGTTTTGGGAGGAGAAACAGATAAAAAAAAAGGGTGGATGAGAAGAGGACAGACGGGTGATTATTCCGCAGACCTTAGGTGAATACTGGGTATTAAACAAAAAGTACTTAAATGTGGACCTCTTGACAGGGAGTTTGACCTGGTAGAGGAGATAGGTAGGTAGATAGATGAATTGATAAATAGGTAGATCATTATAAATGCAATGTAAAAGATACTAAAGAAAATATAAATCCTCTTAAAGGATAGATAAAAGGGTTTGCAAGGTGGTATCAAGTTATGGGCCTTGAAAAATATGAGTAGAAATTCATATCAGGCAAACAAAGAAGTGGGTAGACAAACAAGGATCTTAAATAAAAATGTTACAAGCAAATGCATGGAAGTGTAAAAATAAAAGATGTCTTGAGTCTAGTTTGGTTAGTTTCTGAATGTGCAGTATGGGGAACATGATTGGGCAGTGACTAGAGATCAGTGTAGAAAGGTAGCCTGGATCCAGTTGATAGGCCAGTGTTATGCCATGCAAAGACTTGTAGGTTTGAAGGACTTTTTTCTTTTTGGTTGAAGGATTTTAAGCAAAATAATAACATGATAGATTACCTTTTAGAATTGGAATTTGAGTGTCCCAGGTTCGATTCCCAGCCAGGGCACATTCCTGGATTGCAGGCCATGACCCCCAGCAACCGCACATTGATACTTCTCTCTCTCTCTCTCTCTATCTCCCTCCCTCCCTTCCCTCTCTAAAAATAAGTAAATAAAATCTTTAAAAAAAAAAGAATTGGAATTTGGATTGGAGTGGAGAATAAGGAGACCAGGTAGTAGTCTCTTGCAGTTGTCTGGCCAGGAGGTGACATGGGTTTGAACAAAGGCAGGAAAAAGAAAGATTCGAAGGCTACAGCTCATTGTGACAACTTGGCCCATGTCTACCACCCTTTTATGTGCTCAAGGTTGATTTCTAAATGAAGTTACATGGCCTGGAGCTAGGAAGTATAGATGTAATATAGGAACACATTTCTTTAACTACCAGGGCCTGTTGGAACATAATCAAATTCATACTAAAGGGATTTTCCCCAGGGCTGAAGTTAGATAATGCTAAGGTCTAGCCTGTCACACATTATGATGTTTTTGGAGACTAGGAAATTAACAAAATTAGTAAAGGTTGTATGAACTTAAAGGGGGAAAAGTATGCATCTGTATTCTTAGCAACGTGGAATTTCCTGCATCTTCTATTTTAGCTTCTAATTAAGCAAACCTGAATGTTTAGCTAAGCTAAGAGAACAGGGTAGAGGAGAGGTTCCAGTGTGAGACATGAGACAGAAGACACAAGATGGTCCAGGCAGATTTGGTCTCTCAAGGATGAGGTTTTTCCCAACTACGTTGTGAGTGAGATCGCCCTATTTATTCTTTTTAAAGATTCTATTTATTTAGCTTTTAGAGTAGAGGGGAGGGGAAAAGAGAGGAAGGGGAAAAGAGAGGGAGAGAAACATCAATGTGCAAGACAAACATTGATTGGTTGCCTCTTGCATGCTCCCAACTGAGAACCCAGCCTGCAACCCGGGCATGGGCCCTGACAGGGCAGGTGGTGCTCCATCCACTGAGCCACACCAGCCAGGCCACATTGCCCTATTTAGAATTTAGAGGTTCACCCCTAAAGTGGTTTTACACAAAATTTTAGGATTGAGTTATAATACCTGACATATAGTAAGCTAGTTGGTACATGAATAAGTTTAAAAGATTGCTTTAGGGCAAAGTAATAGCTCAGGAGAAGAGCTAGAATGCCCTTGAGAAAAGTAAAAAAACCTAAGTAGGAGAAAGTCTCTATCATTCATTCTGCACAGGTATTTTAAACGTAAACTAGCGTGTCAAACCCTGGGGATTAAAAATGGATACTTATCCTTGAGTGTAGTCTGGTTAGTGTAATATGAATATAAACAAATGATTACTATATAATGTGATAAGTATTAAAAAGTAGTATATGGTAAGTATTTTAAGTATTATAAATTGTGCACAGGCATGAAATGGGCAAACAGTTGCCTTGAGAGGTTAAGTAGATTTTATAGAGATGATGGCTTTTGAGCTGGTTATTACCTGGATAAGTATTCCCCAGGACAAGAAGTAAGGAAAGGACATTTCTAGGCAGAAGGAATAGAGTATGCAAAGGCCAGGAAGTTGGACAAAAAAATATGTGCTGTCATTTTTATACCACTCCTGTCTGAGCAAGACCTCAAATGCAGTTTCAGAACATATTTAGTAACACTTGAAAGTAGCAAGCACCTATACCTTCATTTTCAGAATAGGAGCTAAGGTTTGGAGGTTTTAATTAGCACACTGTCATGCAGCATGAGTCAGGGGCCAGAAGCCCAAACCAGGCACCCGAAAACAGAAATGCCAAGTCTCGTGCCCTGAGTAATTTTGTGTCATGGTAATGGATTGCTCTGGGCTCATGAGTATTTGGGTTTATTTTACTTCCCTTAACTAAATTTCACACCCAAAATTGACATTGCCAATTCCTGTCACATGTTTTTATTTCTAAAGAAGGGGGGTTGAGGGAATCTGCTAATAAATATTTATTCCCACCACATAAGGTAAAAATGGATCATGAAATGTTCAAGGCTTACTGACTGGCAGTCTGTCTAATTTGTATCATCAGAAGCTGACTTAATATTTTTCTGAGATCATCCAGTATCTTTCCCATTTAACACACAATAGCAAGCATTCTACTTTCTTCAGGAGAAATGTTTATCTTCGGTAGTTATTTTGCAGCTAGATTTGCTTAGAACTCCTACAGGATATGAATCATTTGCATTCATACATTGATCTAACTTTGCTTTTTCTGAGAAGAATTTTAATAGAGCATATATTATATAACAGATGATATTTGTCATCAATATTTTCAGATTCATTCTCAAATCAATTTGCAGAATCTAGGATAAACCTGAGAATTTGAGGTATTCTTGTGAATATCTAATGTACATTCACATAAACAGCAAACTGTAGGATAAATCCAAGAAAACCTTATTCAGCTATTGGAAGAGAGTGTGGAATAGGGGACAACAAAATGCAGACCGTAACACCTAACCCTGCAGTCGTTGCCTTATCTGAAAATTGTGTGAAATTTCACAACTGCTATTTTCCCTGTTTTGTTTGTTTTTTTCTTTAAATTACTTTAATTATTTTTTACTTTAAATAAGGGTCCACTTGTTAGTGTAATCTAAGCACTTAACATATTTAGAATTAGTCACAAAGACTAATAGTTGTAAATATATGAGATTGTTTGTGGGAGAGTAATTCTTGGTAAACACACATGAATTATAAGAAGCAGTTTGATGCCAGTGCTGATAGATTCTGAATTGCCCATCTTGACTGAGAATATGGGTCAGAAGAGAGGGGAGGAAATGTGGCCTTAATTCTGTACTAATTAATGAGGTAGATGAGTGGTATTCTTGGAATCTGGAGCTTGTCAAGAAAGAAGATATTTCAAGGTAAAGATTTGAATTGAGAGGTAGAAGGAGAGAGGGAAGAAGGAAGAAAAAAAAAGCTATTGTTTCTGAGGCTGTGATCAGACCAGCTTCACTGTAGAGTTTAAAAATGAAAAAGTACACACACTTGCTTTAGTTTTTGCTCTAGTTCTTTATTTCACAAATGTTCTGTCCCTTAATGTAAACAAATTCTAATCTCTCTAAATATAGCAAATCATCAAAAGGAAATCAGTTTGTACCTTGTTTAGGAAACTTGCCGTGGCAAATTGCTTCTAAAGCAGCTTAAACTATGACTGAATACATGCTAGAAATTCAGGCTAAATATGGTATTTCCCCCTATTTTTTCAGTAAGTAAATGATTTGTGATTTTAGAATCTCAAGAAGAAATGTACTGTCTCACACAGAATATGTTTGAGTTTGTTAGGCATGCTTATGCGTGCATATTATGTGCATGTTCTTTTCTCTACATCGTATGTGGTGGTGGGGAGTGCCATTGCAGTGTTAACCCCGCTGGAACTGATGAATGTCTATCTGTCTGTCTTGGTTAGATCATTCTTACCTTACTAATATTGCTTCCTGTCTCCTTACCCAGTTATGCTGTTATTGCCTATGGCTGTGCAAGCTGCCCAAAGCTGACCTGTGAGAGGGAAGGCTGCCAGACTGAGTTCTGCTACCACTGCAAGCAAATATGGCATCCAAATCAGACGTGCGATATGGCCCGTCAGCAGAGGGCACAGACTTTGCGAGTACGGACCAAGCACACTTCGGGTCTCAGTTATGGCCAAGAATCTGGACCAGGTATAAATTGGCACTATTTCATTTAACTCTATTTTATACTTCATTATGTGAGCCCAAAGCTGGGAGGGATTACATTACTGTATAATCAAGTATTTCTTGGGATCAGAAACTGTTTGACAATACTTCCAATATTATAATTGATATATATAGCTTTCCTCTCTGACCATTATACATTATCCAACTCCGGTAAAATCAGAATACAAGAAATTGCATTTTCTAGTTTCTTTCTTTTTTTTTACTGAGTTTCCAGAGAGAGAGGGAAACATCGATTTGTTGTTCCACTAATTTGTGCATTCATTGGTTGCTTGGTTGCTCTCATATGTGCCGTGAGCAGAGATCAAACCTACAACCTTGGCATATTGGGACAACACCCTAACCAGCTGAGCTATCTGGCCAGTGCTGAATTCTCTCATTTCTACTTTCTTAGTAATATGTCTCAGGTTGGCAAGCAATTGGGTCCTTTTGCTAGGGGCTTTTTAAAAACTTTATTTGTGAACAGAATTAAATTAAGACATTTAATTAGTGTCTTAACCTGTGTTGTTTACTATTTTTAGGTGCATTATCACTTTTGGAAATAGGGTACAAGTTTAAGGAGAGGAAATATTAGTATGGATTAATGATTAACCTTAAAAGTAGGAATAGCACACATTTAGTTCCAACCTTTACAAGTCAGAGAAAACATATTTTAAAATGTCAGTTAGGAGCCCTGGCTGGCATAGCTCAGTGGATTGAGCGAGGGCTGGGAACCAGAGTGTCCCAGGTTCGATTCCCAGCCAGGGTACATGCCTGGGTTGCAGGCCATGACCCCCAGCAACCGTACATTGATGTTTCTCTCTCTCTCTGTCTCCCTCCTTTCCCTCTCTAAAAATAAATAAATAAAATCTTTTAAAAAACCCAAAAAACAAAAACTAGTTTAAAAAAAAATGTCAGGTTATTACCTTTTATAAATGTACTTATTTCACTGATATCATTAGGGAGAGGCTAGTAGGAAAAATTTTACCATTCACTTTTTCCTGGCATAGCATAATCTCCTAAAATTGTCATTTAATAAGATAGTTCCTGGCTTGCTGTGAAGATTACCAGGTGTATGCTACATATCATACCCAATTGTTTTTAGGTTTTGAATTTGCAAGAATCTTGGGAAGGGACTCTGGTTTGCAGTAGAGCATGTCACAGTGATACTTGCTGAGCCTGAGAAATGAATTTCCTGAAGTAAATTTTCTCAAAACTTGAAGCCAGTTCCAGTCTACAGACTGTTCTTCCTGCTGGACTATGCTTTTAATTCTGCCAGCGTATTAGCTGGTGAAATTCCATTATTCTTGGAACCATCTTTCCCTAGGGAAGCCTTCTTGCTCAGTGTGTGGTTCGAGTGGTGGGTACATTGTGAGTTTTTGAGATAAGCAGCTTGATCTATACAAGCAGGACTCATTTTGTGAACTTTGCTGAGGTCTAGACACAGCCAGCCTTCCAGGGAAGTAGGTTGCACGATTTGGAATTCTTAGTCAAGAGTTCTGTACTGCCTCTTCATTTTTTATACATACTTCTAGGAATAATAAAGTCTAAGATATACTGGAGTTCTTTTCCTGCTTATTCTTCCTTCCCCTCTCTTAGCAGATGACATTAAGCCATGCCCACGATGCAGTGCTTACATTATCAAGATGAATGATGGGAGCTGTAATCATATGACCTGTGCAGTATGTGGCTGTGAGTTCTGTTGGCTTTGTATGAAAGAGATTTCAGACTTGCATTACCTCAGGTGAGTTGGGAAAAGTGTCCATTGTTCTTACAGTCTTGTTCTCTTACTGATTTAAGGGCAAGGATGTCAAAGAGACATAGTTGTCTGTCCTGTCATTATAGGATGAGGAAACTGTAAAAAAGTTCCTCTGAAGCACCCTTCTGATCATGGTATTTTCCAGCTCAGCAGTTTCTGGGGACTGTTTCCATGACCTTGCAGATAGAGTTCAATTTCCTTACAAGCTTGAATTGTAAGGCTTTCCACGGCCTGGCCCTAATTTACTTTTCTAGCTTTTTCCATTTTACTTTCATACATGCTATATTCCAAATATATAATCTAGGCTTGCTGTTCTCTGGGTCTCTTCTGTGCTATCTTACCCTTCCATGCATGTTCACAAGTTCTTCTTCACTTTGCCTGGAATGATTTCTAATCACCTCATCCTTCTAGCAACCTCATTTTATCCTAGCCTATTCAGTTCTTATCCACCCTTCAAGGGCCACTTAAATGCTGTTTCATCCATTGTGCCTTCCCCTGCCTCATTCTTCTCCATTGACATTCCTTAAATGCTTCTTTATAAATGTGATCATTTTACTTCATGTACATGTCTAATTTTGCTGAACTGTATTAAGTTTCTTAAGGCTAGAATTACTTTTTCAAGTTCCTTACACATAGTGAGTTTCTAAAGAATTTATTGAGTGGATATTAAAATATTGTCCTGAAGGAGTTAATATTTACAAATTTAATATTCATTGTGTGGGTAAAACACTTTAATTTCCAATTTAGCAGACATTTGAGTACTTACCGTCTACCCATTAATGGGGACACAAGTGTGCATAAGCCACGATCCCTTCTTAAACATTGCTTATCCCATCTGGTGAGGGGGCAGGACAGAGAGTGAGCAAAAATGGTTGAATTCAAAAGGGCTGAGTGTAAAAGTAGCCAAACTAAGAGTATGAAACTGACATAAAGGCTGAGACAAATCTTTTTATATCCTTTCCCAGAAACATGGTTTGTAGTATCTATTGGCTGTGGTAGGACACATACCGAGAAAACTGCAGATCAGAATGTGCATCAGCTGCAAAGCATGATGCAGTTGGATGACGTGTCGAGTCTGCAGGCTATGCAGGGTCCTGAGTAGCATCAGTCAAGGAAGCTGGATCAGTGTTGGTGGGGGTGGGCTAGGGAGGACACAGTTCAGCAGAAAAGAATAGAAAAGAGGTTTCATGTCTTTACAAAAAAAGCAAGGCCCCAGAGCTCCAGCAGTCTGGCCTTGGCCTTTGCTCCCCTTGTGTAATATACTCATTTCCTGTAACTTTTTGTAACTGTTAACCACTCCTAATTGAAAAGAAGGCTCTTGCTCTTATCAAGCTCTGGTGACAACAGCTGCTTCTATTTGTAATATTGACATTAACTTCGTTTTTCCTCTGCAGCCCCTCTGGCTGCACATTCTGGGGCAAGAAGCCATGGAGCCGTAAGAAGAAAATTCTTTGGCAGCTGGGCACGTTGATTGGCGCTCCAGTGGGGATTTCCCTCATTGCTGGCATTGCCATTCCTGCCATGGTCATTGGCATTCCTGTTTATGTTGGCAGGAAGGTAAGACATTGAGTTCTGTGCATGTTCCATTTTCAGGTTGCTTAGTAAAGTTTTGAAGGAAATGGGGAGGAGCTTATGTGTCAGAGCTGCCTGAAAACCAGGTGGTTGTTGGATAAAAATAACCTTAATTTCTTAAATGGATTTTCATAAGCCCTCAAGAGATCTGAAAGTTATTAACATCCTGGACTTGGTTTGTCTCAGTCAGTGACTTAAAGGTGAAATGCTTACTTCACCCTCCTGAGTTATTTTGTCTTTTCTTGGTTTAACTTTCTCTGTATTAGTTTAGATCATCTGGTCTGATGAGGTTAAAATTTAAGAAAGATGCTTTTTGAGGGTGGAGGATATGTTTTACTCTCTTGGAAAAAAAAAAACTGATGTTCTAACCTGCTGGCTGGGGTTTTTTCTTTCTTGTTTATAGATTCATAGCAGGTATGAAGGAAGGAAAACCTCCAAACATAAGAGGAATTTGGCTATCACAGGAGGAGTGACTCTGTCGGTCATTGCATCCCCAGTTATTGCTGCAGTTAGTGTTGGTAAGAAGCTGGCTGGGACCACGACTTCATTCTGCCTCGCTCCCCTTTTCTTCCCCTACCCTCCACAACTGGCTTTCTGACTAGAGCAGTTAGCCAGCTGGCCAGATGTTTCATCCTGGAAACCCCTACATTTTATACCAGACCCACCTTGGGAGTTAACGCTGTTAGGTACTATTGTTATTATTATCAACCACACTAAATTATCAGAGTTAGGGAATCTTTCAGAGAAGGTTAAATTAAAGAATATTACTTTAAGGCCTAGTTTTTCACCTTTCTTCTCCATTTGCAGTAGAACCCACAAAACGAAATTACTTTTATTTTGATTTGCTTAGTGCATCCCACTATTTCGCGGAAGGATGAAGGTTTGTTTCAGAATAATAGTACTATAATATTTATTGAGGCTCTCCATGTGCCAGGAGCAGTTCTGCGTGTTTCTTACGCATTAATTTATGTAATGTTCACAATAGCACTATTGTAACAGAAAGGTGTAGTAATTTGCCCAAAGTCACTTGCCTGGGACATAAATCAAAGCAAGCTGACCTGGAGCCTGTGCTCTTAACAACGAAGCCATTCTGTCTCGTGTGGAATAGGATTTTGGAATCAACACTGTGAGGGGGGGATCCTAACCCCAGGAGTCATTGGATGTTTGGTTATTGATTTGTTTTTGGATTAGCACTTCAGCAATGAATAGAAGGGAAAAAAAATGAAAGCAACATATATATACTAGATACTGTATATATCACAGGTGGCAAACACTAGGCCTGTAAGCCAAATCCAGCCTTCTACCTTGTTTTATCCACCTGGCACCTTGTTTCTACCCAGCAGCAGTGCCGAGCTCCTTGCCCCTAGTTAAAGAGTAGTTACATTTATACAGTCCTAGAATTATATTCGGCCCTTTGAAGGCAACCGTGAGGCCGAGGTGGCCCCGGGTGAAAACAAGTTTGACACCCCTGGTATTTATGTTCTCTTTCAATCATTGACAATTCTGGAAAGGTATGTCTAAGGTCACATGGTTAGTAAATTGGAGCCAAGATTCTAATACAAGCCTTTCTAAGGCCAGTGGTCACTGTTAGGACTGATCTTCCTCTTTGGGATAGCCATCTTCTGCCTTTCCTTGATCCTTTATAAAGTGGTTTGTCTGTGCTCAGGCTGGGAAGGAAATTCAGGGCAGTTGCAGCCTGGTGGCCTGCTGACATATCTCCTTCTTTTCCCCCAGGTATTGGTGTCCCCATTATGCTGGCTTACGTCTATGGGGTTGTGCCCATTTCTCTCTGTCGTGGAGGCGGCTGTGGAGTTAGCACAGCCAACGGAAAGGGAGTGAAAATTGAGTTTGATGAAGATGATGGCCCAATCACAGGTAAAAGGAGGTTTTTCATTTCCTTTTGAGTTTATAGAACACAAGATAAAAATCAGTAAAATTTAGCACATTTTACAGAGAGATTGCCATTGGATTACTTTGGATAATAAGCTTTGTAGGGGGTAAAGTATTTTTAGCTTTTCATTTCTTTGTTCCAGAGTTATTAGGTTAATTCCTCTGGTACCTGCCTCTTTGTGGCAGGTACAGACTCGGAGGATTCCAAGTTTGCTGGCAATAGTAGTGATTATAATAAAGTCAAATCTGCACAGTACTTTATAATTTTCAGAGGACTTGACACAGTCATTATCTCACTACATCTTTTCATAACAGCTCTCTGAAAAGGAAGGATGAAAGTTATCACTATTCCCCATTTAATGGCAACTTTTTTAAGCTTTTGTCTCAACATCTGTGAAATGGGTTTAAGAGCTTCTGCAGAGCTGGGACTAGAGCAAGTCTTTTGACTTCTACTTAGGTGTTGTTTCCACTTTATTGTATTAACTCATCTGGAGCACAGAGATTTCCCAAGGTTTTTCAAGTTTCCTGCTAGGTTCAGCACATAAATCATATTTTGAAATCTTCATGTTTGATTAGATGGTATCTATGGTATATTGGAAAGAATAGTGGACTTGGAATCAGAATTTTTGTTTTTGTGTGACTAACCATGATTTGGACAAGTCATTCAGTTCTAAGCTTTTGTGTCCTCATCTAAAATTGGGAAGATTACAATACAAATAAATATGTGGTGAATCCCCTGATGTGTGGTGGCTGCACATAGTAGCTATTCACTAACTGAATAGATGGCTATTTTGCTACATGAATATTTTCTACTCAGAAGAGTCATTGCAGGAAAATGCCAGACTGTTTTGATGCTGTGCTCTCTTGAATTGAGATGTTTGGTTCCATTCCCAGTGGCGGATGCCTGGCGAGCCCTCAAGAATCCCAGCATTGGAGAAAGTAGCATTGAAGGTCTGACTAGTGTCTTAAGCACCAGTGGAAGCCCGACAGATGGACTCAGTGTTATGCAGGGTCCATACAGCGAAACAGCCAGCTTTGCAGCCCTCTCTGGGGGCACACTGAGTGGTGGCATTCTTTCCAGTGGCAAGGGAAAATACAGCAGGTGAGCAAATAGGTCATTATTGAAAGAACCAGTTGGAATTATAACATACTTGTATGAACCGTTTCTCTGTGCCAGGCATGTCCTACCTATCATTTCATTTTGATTTAACCATCAGTGAGTGGTGTTTTGTGTGTTTTTTTAAGATTTTATTTATTTTTAGAGAGAGGGGAAGGGAGAAAGAGAAACATTGATCAGTTGCCTCTCGAACACTCCCAGCCGGGGACCTGGCCCACAACCCAAGCATGTACCCTGACCAGGAATCAAATTGGTGACCTTTCAACTTGGAGTGTGACACCCAACCCAGTGAGCCACACCACTCAGGGCTTCAGTGGTTGGTTGGTTTTTTCCCTACTTGTGCAGTTTAAAAACAGGCTCAGAAATGTTAAGTATTCTTTACACTCTTCCACATAAAGGATGATGTTTAGGTCCTCCCTCTACTCTATTAGGCTGCTTGCTTCAGAAAGGGAAAGCACATATTTTTGTAGGATTTCCAAGGCTGTGCTCTCCATTAGGCTTGTCACTGGCCTTCAATTGAACAGCATTTATGCTGTATCTTGTTGGCTTATCAGTGCTGTCATCTTCATTAGCTTCCTATTCCCATTTGGTAGAAAAAGAAAATCAATCCCACGAACTTGTGTTGAGAGTATGTAAAGCTTTATCACTGAAGAGGTTGTGACTTACTGGGTCATTTCACCAGTTAGACAAATGAGAACATACTCAGAGAAACTAACCGATGTTACATGAGAAGCAGTTAGTTTAATGCAGTAGAGACAGAGGCCTGGGAAGGTAGGGCAAGGGGAGGGGAGGGCGACATAAGTTAGGGAGGTAGGGGAGGTGGTTGCCTTCAGATTTCTGAAGGGTCTTGAACTGGAAAAAATTAAACATTTGAGTCGTGCCAAGAGGTAGATTAAAATGACTTGGTAGAAGCTAGAGGGAAACTTACTTTGATTCATTATAGAGAATATAAGGAAAATCTATATAAAAGTCCAAAGAAGGAACGTATTACCTTAGTAAATATTCAGCTACCTATCCTTGGAAATGTTTAAAGTGAGACCAGATGGCCATTTGGCTATTAGGAGTCAATCAACAGATGGCAGTTGGACTGGATCCCACACCTGAGTGCTTGTCAGTCACCTGGGAGCCTCTTAAAAATAGATTTCAGGGCTCTATCCCAGTATTAGTAAATTAGAATCTCTGGGAGTGGGATTTAGGAATCTGTATTTTGAAAAGACTTTCCAAGTGATTCTGCCATAGTGCAAGAATAAGCATCTGGAAACCACTTAAGTATATAGTCTTTATGAAAGGCCTTTTCCAATTCTGAGAGTGATCCCATGGTGGAGCTGAAACTAGAACCCCAGTCTCTGACGTGATGCACTTTTCCATGGCACTGCCTCATTTTCCTGGGCTGTGGCTCATTCTTGAAGGGCATCTGAGGCTAGAGCAGCACAGCAAAGATACAGGTGGCAGGCTGGAGGTTGTTTGAATGTGCAGCTGGAGGCTGCTGCTGACCCGTCTGCATCTCATGACTCTGGGTGTTTATTAGGGGATCCCACCCCCACATTCTGAAGAATTCACTGCTGTGCTTTTTTAAAACCAACACTCCTGTAAATAAGCAGACAGACATAATTGGAGACTGACTTGCTGAAATGGCAGTTTAGCCAGTCCAGCTGTTCCAGTTCTGTGGAAGCCTTCTTTCTATAGGCTTGCTTCTGAATGGAAATTCCTTTTATAGGAAGTGAATGAGTCAGATGGGTTTGACTGTGAAACCCATTATGAGGAACTATTTAAGTGTACAATAAAATGGTGTTAGAGCCAAGAAAGGAAATAGTTACAGGTTCTTAGCTCTGAGACACCATTGGAAAAGTTTGCTGCTCTTATAGGAGATTGGCTTCTGTATGTCATTCAGTCTCATAGATTGGAAGTAATTTGATTTCTAAATGTTTGCATTCCTAGTATGTGCAAGACATGGAGGATAGAGTGAATGAGATGTCTTTCCTTTTTTGGAGCTCAGATGAGTAGAAGAGAGATGTGTACATTGATTAATAAATAAATAGGTGCTGTAGGAGCACTTAGGAAGTGACTGGTGTGCTGGAAGATTGAGGGGAAGTGATAATTTCTTTGTTAAGGACTGAATATGAGTTTGCCATCTAGAGAAAAGAAACTTCTACAGAGTGGGAATACCATGTCCAAAGTCATGGAGGTATAAAATGTGTATAGGTGCATAAGGAAAGAAAAAATTGAGAGTGATTATGATTTAGGACGTGTGGTGAGAGAGGAACTGGAGAGCGAGCTTGGAGGCAGATCAGGAAGACCTTAAATGCCAGTTGTCAGTAGGGAGCCAAGAGAGGACTGTTAGTGATCACATCGTCGTTCACATGGGCACTGATCTGGAAGTGCTTTAACTTGGACTTAGAGCTACTGCAGAGAGAGCCCAGTTGTGGTTATCCAGTTAGGAGATCTGGAGAACCTGAAGTTAAGCAGTAACAGTGGGGATAGAAAGGAGGGGACGATTTCATTAAATATGTAAGAGAGAAACTGCGTGGGCATCTACTTGAGCTGTTTGACAATTGGAGATCAGATCAACTCAGTTTGCAAGAGAATAATGGAAGAGATGTGTGCCAGGAAGCAGACTGTCTTGGAATACCCAGGTCTCATATTAACTTAAACGTCCCCTCTTTACACAGGTTAGAAGTCCAAGCCGATGTCCAAAAGGAAATTTTCCCCAAAGACACAGCCAGTCTTGGTGCAATTAGTGACAACGCAAGTACTCGTGCTATGGCCGGTTCCATAATCAGTTCCTACAACCCACAGGACAGGTATGTGACCAGTCAGATGCCCAGGAGAGGTTGTATTTTTTGGTCAGGTACTAGACCTTCAGAAACTCAATGCCTTCTATTAGAGCTCTGCGTACCATCTAGTGAGATACATAGTGTGCATACCCTGTGACTTCATTGAGCAAGTTCTTGGCAGCTCTTGATTCTTTTTGTTAGCACTTGAATTTTAGAGGATTTTTTCTTTCTTCCTTTTCTTCCTTTTTTTCTTTCTTTTCTTGGTTTTTGCAACAGCAATTACATGGACTTTGAGAGCTAGATTGGTATTCATTGATATCTGTGGATCTATGGCTTCTGCTCTCATGTTGCCCTTTGCTTGGTGTGGCTCCTGTACCTTATTTTTATTTTTGAGAACTAGTGTGTCTGGTATGGTGTGAGTGCAGCACTTCCTTCTGGAGAGTTCCTGGTTTCTTCTAATTGTGGCACAGCAGTAAAAAGCTATGAATCTTCTTTCACTTTCGTAGGGTAAGATAGTGTGAGGCCCTGACACTTAGTTGAATTTTGGAAGCTCTTTTTTAGTTTAAAGAAATTCGCAGAGATGTACATGTATGTTTAAACGAACAAAAAGGATCTAATTGCTCCCCATCCTATTTGAGTGTTAAGTTAAATTTTTATTTTCACTAAAAACGAGCTCTAGTCTATTTATCTGTTTTTGGGCTTTCTAATCCTGAACCCACAAACTGCTTTTACCCACAGGTATAGCATGACCCATGCATGACTCAGCATAGTGGATTTTGTCTCCACAGAGAATGCAACAATATGGAAATCCAAGTGGACATTGAAGCCAAACCAAGCCACTATCAGCTGGTGAGCGGAAGCAGCACAGAGGACTCGCTCCATGTTCATGCTCAGATGGCAGAGAATGAAGAAGAAAGTGGTAGTGGCAGCAGTGGCAGCAATGAAGAGGATCCTCCCTGCAAACACCAAAGCTGTGAACAGAAAGACTGCCTGGCCAGCAAACCTTGGGACATCAGCCTGGCCCAGCCCGAGAGCATCCGCAGTGACCTAGAGAGCTCAGATACACAGTCAGATGACGTGCCAGACATCACTTCAGATGAGTGTGGCTCCCCTCACTCCCATACTGCAGCCTGCCCCTCGACTCCCAGAGCCCAAGGTGCGCCGAGCCCAAGTGCCCATATGAACCTCTCTGCCCCAGCTGAGGGGAAGACTGTCTTGAATCCAGAAGGTGCAGAAGCCAGAGTATGAAGGGGAATGAATGCTCCTGTTCTGAGAAGCACATTTGTTGTAACTGCATCTTTTGGAATCTTTTTTTTGTGGGGGTGGGAGTAGAGATTTCTGTATTTTACTTCAAAAATTCTCTGGTCACAGGTTTCCCCAGGGAAACTTTGAGAAATTTGCAATTTCTTACAGATAAAACATGGGAAATTTTGCCCTTAGTCCCACACCTCATCCTCCTCCCCCCTTTTTTAAGTTTTAATTTATTGGTTAAACTGATGGTGGCAATCCGTGAGGTGTGTCAAAGAGTGTACAGATGTATGTGTGTATATTGTATGTATGCTAACATTACTGAAGGACACATTTTAATAAAGATTTCTGTTGTAATTCAACTCCTGTCATTTTCCTTGGCTTGGGTAGTCTTTCAGAGCCAAGGGTTTGAAACAGACCACTAGTCCTTAACAGTCTGTAGATCTGAGGTTCCTAATCCCAGGGGAGAAGGGTTGTATTCTGATCTGACTGCACTGGAGTCATCTATGAACCAGGGATTTCTAGCATAATAGGAAGTAAAGCCGGGCTTGTTTGGGACTGTGTAGTCAAACTGAAGAATTAGCTGAGTCAGCCAAATTAGAGAAGCTGTAGATTAAGATGGACCTTGTTTGCCCTCTAGAGGTAGCTGTGCAGTTTTCCTGTTAAAGTTTTATTTAACCTTTTCTGTATTGTAGTCACTTCTAGAAATGTGTTCCCAGAGCAGGAAAGGAAGGGGTGGCAGTTCAGTGGCTCTTTAGAGTGATCCCACAGTGAATGCCGCAGGATTGTAAATTGGGGAACGTAGTGTTCTTACTGAAGGAAGAAATGTACCGATCCTGCGTAACCTAATCACTGAGCAATAACCTGGGCGTGTGTTATGCTCTCAGGTATGTATTCCCTGTTCAAAAAAGTTTTCTCAGTCTTGCCTATTTAAGAGTAACAGGAATCTGACTAATATTTGTAATGAAAACAGAAGAAATGCAGCTAAAACCTCAACATACTTATTTTTATCTGATCTTATAAATTTGTCAGGATTGAGCTGAATTAGTACTACTTGGGATCTTGGCTCTGTCTAAAATAACAGTCTAAGAAATGAATGCTCATACACAGTATATCAGAAAAAGTAAAAGATTTATGGGACACGATGTAAGATTTCAAATCTGGTGGTAACTTACTGTGAAACTGGATGAGTTGGTGACTCTCCTGCCTCCTGATTTTCTAGCTCAGACAGTATCTAAGAAGCTTCCAGTACCAATGTCTCTGTCACCTCAGCCCTGAGCCTAGAGGCAGCATTGAAAACATCCTTTCCCTGAGGACCAGATGGCTTTCTGTATCCTTTCACAGGTGCACCTGTTTGTTGTCTGCTTGGCCTGTGCTTTACAATGAGGATGATGAGTCTGGGCAACTGCAAACTTGGGAGATCCTTATCTCTTGGGCCCTGCAGCCAGACTCCGCACATTTCGCTGCACCTGGGACAGGACATGCTGTTAGTGGACCCTGGATCTCTGGAAAAAAGGCATCCCCCAGGATGTCCACGTGTGAAAAGGGAGCCTGTTGGGAAAAGGCACAGATAGTCAGGAAATCACTGAAATGCAAATTATCAACTCTAGACCTGTCATTCTCTTGAAGCCTCAGGAGAACAGTTAACTTGGACAAAATCAAGGAAGAGTGCTAAGGGACAGGAGTTTGCAGCCAAACCTATATTCTTTCATCCAAGTACTAACCAAGCCAGACCCTGCTTAGCTTCTGAGATCAGATGAGATCAGGTGCGTTCAGGGTGGTATGGCCATAGACCAAACCTGCATTCTTATCTAGGCTCTACTTCTTAGTGCTGTGAGACTCAGGCACCTTATTCTGAGTTCATTTTCACTTAGCTGAAGTAGAGATGATAATCCTAACTATGGAGTTGTAAAGATTGAGGTGGTGCACTAAAAATGCTTTCAGTAAAGGCCCTTGTTTTTTTCCTCTTGCAGGAACAAGAGCTAAGGAAAAGGAATTATGGGTGTCATCTAAGAAAAGCCCAGAACTCTAGACCAGAGGCCATGAAAAACTAAATTTATTCTAATCCTTTGCAACACTACTGTTGTGTTGTGTCTCCTAGACATTAGCAAATGAAAGGCCCTTCACCACCACCTGGAGATCACAATGCATTGGAAAAGTTGGTCAGTTTAGAATTTGGGAGCATATAATTTCCTCTTGGTAGAGTTTTCATTTATTCTAAAATAACTACTATGTTTCAGGTATAGGATGCGCTAATAAGGAAAACAGAAGTTCTGTCTGCATGGAAGTAAAGTAACATCGTAGTGGGGAAAGGTGACCAGGTACATAATCGTGATGAGGGTAAGTGCACTAAAGAAAGCAAAGCAGGGAAAGGGAAGAGAGTTGGCAATGTTGCTACTTAAGATGGATAGTATACGCCTCTTTGATAAGGTCACATTTTATCAGAATCCTGAGTGCAGTGAGAATCATGTGATACCAGGCATGAGGAATAAAGTACAAAGGCCCTTTGGTAAAGCATCCTTAGTTTGTTTAAACACACACACACACCCTGTACAGGCCTTTATGGCTGGAACAAATGAACCAGGGAAGGGAGTAGTAGATTAGGTTGAAGGAGGTGGCTGGGATAAAGACTGTGTAGATTAGCAAAACAACTCTGACCACGGGAAATTTTAGGTTCTTCTTGGGCCAATAAGAGATAATCTTCGAAGGCAGACAGATGGGTGCTTGTGAAACGTCGAAAAGGGCTAAAGCTGAAAGGGCGTGTCTGGTCACAAGTCCTCCTTGGGCCAGTGGAAAAAATCGATTGGATATGATAAATAGGTACTTATTCATCCCAACCTCTTTCTAATGTGCTTTCTTGTACTCCACAGGCTAGAAAGCTAGAAACTGCAGTACCTGTCTTAAACTTCCTTGAAACCAAGGGTCTGAATGTAATCAGTTTTGCCAATTAGATGCACAAACAAGATGTGGAAGGAAAAAGTGATTCAGGGTTATCTTCAGCTGCTATGATTTGCTCCTTGCAGGGATGTGGGGACCTTGGGTTTCTCTTCAGTGGTATTCCACTCTCCACCAGGAGTTTTGTGGGTGTTGAAGGGCTTCCTGATGCATATATAACAGTGATATGTGCTCTTGTAGTCAACCCGAGGTGGCCTCTTGATTCCTCAACATCCTAACTGTGGTAGAGGTAGCAGCTGCCATGGTGGATCAATGTGGGGGTCTTTGCTAGATGCCCAGCCTAGAGACTGCTCACCCAGGCTTTTCCAACTCTTGTGTGCACCTGATTTACCTGTACAGTATTCTATTCTACTTAAAATAGGTAGAAGGGATTTGTTTCCTTCAACTACTAAACCTGACTGATAAAGGATTTGGTTCCAAAAGCGATTATAGGCAATAGGTCCTCAAAGATGGGACTCAGATTAGTTATGACTGAGTTGGATTTGAAGGAAAAGGGAACCTAATTGCCACTGGAAAATGGTGAACTAGCAGGCAAAGATGACTGACAGCTGTGGTCACCTGAGATCAAATGTCTTAGAAGAAAGATTAGCAGACTGAGATGGTAGTGGCTATGCTAAAGAAGTTAAAGAAAATGAAAGGCTCAATAGTTTTACATTTTCAGCTCCAGGCAAATAGGGGAGAGCCCCCAAAGAATTTTGCCTCTTGTAGCCACAAGGCTGATGTACATGAAACGCAGGTGGAGATTCTAGGTTATTGAATTGCAACATAAGTTAAAATCACAGCCTTACCAGGTCTGTTACCTGAAAATTGGGGCATTGGGGACGAGTGGGGTTCTGAAATAAGCCATGGGGGCATTTGAATGGATTTCAGTAAATCTTAACTGTTCTGAATCCACAGGCTCCAGTCAACTTTTTTCTCTCAGTCTCACTTGGAGACCAATAGGTAGTTGCCTTGGAAGCGAATGCTAATACTTTTCATTGCCCCTAGTACTTCTCAAGTGCTAATACTACTTCTCATTGCCCACTACCCCTTATTACCACCAGACCTGTAATTACAGTCAGATCCCAGCTTGTATCTCAAAGGCAAACACAGTCTGACCTAAGAGGCTTACAGAAAAAGTGTAATATTTTGTTCATTTGAATCACCAGAAACCTGAGGAATGTTTAAAAACTAGATTCAAAAGGTATTAGACCAGGAAGAAAAGAGCATAATTTTATTTTCATTTGGGTAGAATTTACTAATCTGGACATTCTAGAGATTCCGGCTTTAGCAGCTAGAAGTGCCTCTTAGCTGGTTGGTTGGATGAAACTTGGATTTAAAATGCTCTGTACTCACGATTAAACTGCCAAAAATTACTTAGTATAGTATTGGAAGACAAAGCCAAAAACATGGAGATAGAAATGTTGATGCAGATTTTTAAAAAAGATTTTATTTAATTCTTTTATTACTAGAGAGAGTGGGAGGGAGGGAGAAAGAGAGGGAGAAAAACATCAATGCATGTTTGCCTCTTGCACACTCCCCACTGGGGGCCTGGCCCAAAATCCAGGCATGTGCCCTGACTGGGAATCAAACCAGCAACCCTTTGGTTTGCAGGCCCACACTCAATCCACTGAGCCACACCAGCCAGGGCTGTTGATGCAGATTTATCATAATGTGTGACCTCATTTCCTAATTTTGCCCTTCAAAATTGCCCATAGGATATTCCATTTACTAAGGAATTGGAAAGTACATAAATAATGGGAACACCTTATCTTGAAAAGCACTGGAGTGTCTGTTCTCCATAGACCAGGAATGAAGCTATGAGATGCTGCCATTGACATGGAATCCCTGGTATCAACAGGGATGACGGGATCCTGGAGTGACAGGCCAAGGGGCTGTACCAAGGCAACATTGCTAGAGTGGTGAAATACAACCCACTAAGTTTCTCTTTGGTCTGTATAACACAAAACAAAACTCCAAGTCTGGCAGAGAAGCCTGTTTTGAATCACCAAAATGGAGAGTTACAGACACTCAGTTCTCGGACCCAAGGCTCTTGAATAAAGGGATGCTGGGTACCCTGAAGGGAGCACCCAGTATAGCATCATAACTGAATTGTAGATCTTCTAGTCTTCCCCCAAAGTCTCTCAAGCCATTAACCTCTGTTCCTGTGCCTGAGGCAATGGAAGTACCCAGGCCTTTACGGAATATCTGGAAACTGACCCTGAGCCAGCACTAATCCTAAGGAACCTGAAAGGTCTCTGTGGTCCACTAATTAGAGTAGTGGCATAAGGGGTGCTGTGGGTTTAATCATGTCCCCAAAAATTCATGTGTTGGAGTCCTAACCCCCAGCACCTCAGAATGTGAGCTTATTTGGAAATAGAGTTGTTGCAGATATAATTAAGATGAGGTCATACTAGAGCAGGGTGGGCTGCCAATCTGATATGATTGGTGCCATATGAAAAGGGGGAATTTGGACATACAAACACTCGCAGGGAGAACACCATGTGAAGATGTGAAGATGAAAGCAGAGACTGGTCAGATGATACAGCAGAAGCCAAGGCGTGCCAAAGATTGCTGCCAAACATCCAGAAGCTAGGAGAGGGGCATGGGACAGGTTCTCCTGTGTGGCTCTCAGAAGGCACCAGCCCTGCAGAGACACCTTGATCTCAGGCTTCGAACCTCCAGAACTGTGAGAATAAAGTCATGTTTAAGCCACCTAGTTTGTGGTGCTTTGTTACAGCACACCTACCAAACTAATATGGGGGGCCAGGTAATTTAAAAGGGATCTTTGGCCTGGGTCTATCCTACACGTCCATACTAGGGTTATTTCCCAGTTTCTGTAATTACAGTTGTAATAGACATACTTGGCAACTGGCAGAACCTTCACATTGACATACAGCGTGAGGGCTATGTGAGAAGAACAAAGGAAAGTCCCTAGAACTGTTCTTCCCCACAGAATCATAAGCCAGAAGCAGCAGTGCCTCCCTAAGGGAATGGTAGGTATTACCACCACCATCAAAGACTGACAAATTCAGGAGTGGTGACCCCCATCTAGTCACATTTAGGGCATTTGCCCTGTATAGGACTTGACTTGACTTATAGCTGTTATTTCAGAGATCTCTTTATAAAGCAAATAAAACCTGCCCCTGGCACCTGCAGCCAGGCAACTGTTGACCTAGAATATAATTTTCCCCCCCTTTAGCCCAAGTAGCAGAAAACATGGAAAGCAGAGTACTTTCACCTGTCCAGGTCCACGGCCCGTCTCGCTGTCCTGCATCTGGGTTCCATCAACTCTCCAGCTCTGTCGAAATCTCCTCCAAAGCACTTGAATCATCTCACCTTTCCCAGCGGAACATCACGTGACGTGTTTACATCAGGTTTTTGGACCTAATAAGCCAGGAGTAGCAGGTAGGTATCCAAATACTTTGGGTAAAAAATAAGTAAATAAATAAATGAAATGTGTTTTAGAGGACAGGCAATAATCCTGTGGAAATTAAGGGCACTGTCATCTCTGTGAAGTTTTCAGGGATCCGGAAGAGCAGTCAGGAGCGTGGCAGGTAATCTAAAGTGGAAGACGAGCTGTTACACTGTACACTCCCCACCCCTAAGAAAACGTCTGAACGTGTGATGGATCACTTTTGGTCTTAGGGGTAGCGTACCACGTTCGGTTATGCTGCACTGACCTGTTTACCAAGTAACCCATAAGACTGCCAGCTTTGACGGCCTCCGGAAAGAGAATGGTCAGCAGTGGGTACAGGCTGCAACGTGAAGCAGTCTGGTGTAAGACCATGAAAATCTAGTGGCGAATGAGGATACAGAGTTATATACACTGAGACAAGTGTCCGTAAGAGAATCACAGCACAGGGCCTTAGGATTTTGGAGTGAAGCCATGCTATTTGTGGCAACGGCTATTCTCTTCCTCCTGAGACCTGCTCCGTGATCTGGGGGGACCGGCTGGGCACTCGTAGCGGTTAGATTGCATCAGATCCCTTCTGTCACAGAGAAAGCAGCCATTTGTCCTCACTGGAAAAGACATTCATTCAAGATATGGATTGTTTCCATGCATGCCAGGACTAAAATATTCACAAAGAAATTTTAAGCAGAAAAAAAAAAAACAATTATAAAGCCAAACATTTCCCCCATTCCCTATTATTCTAAATTTGATGATATGTTCACGTTGAGAACCATGGTGGCTAAGAGGGTAGACTCCAGAGCCAGAAAGCCTGGGTAGGAATTCTAACCCCATCATTTAAGTATCTTATGACCTTGGTTAAATTATTTAACCTCTCTATTTCAGTTCTTTACTGGGGACTGTGAGCATTAAGTGAATACATATGGTAGTGCCTTGCCTGTAATAAGTGCTATTCGTATTAGCTAGTTTCATTTTCACTTAGTATCATGATCATCATCATTCTATTGTTTATCAACTTACTAAATGCCTTGTTCATCATGGGGTGTTCCACACAACACTGCCTCTCATCAAGTAGGCAATGGGCCAGGACCCACGGAATCATCCCACAGCAGCTGGCCTTACAGAATAATCACATGGCTTACAAATGGTTTACAATTCTCAACACCCACAAGAGAAATACTTCCACCAAGGCACATAATGAGTCCATTGACTAGAAATTTTCTGGCCAGTGTGGGTGGGTCGTCCACTGAACCAATAGCCTAAAAGGGGCAACAGGGTTAGGTGGAGTGATTGATCCTGATCACCAAGGAACACAGTTTACTGTTGCACAGTGGGGATGGGAAGAGGCATGCCTGGAACCTAAAGGACTGTCTGGGGCTACTTCTAGTACTACCGTATTTAGGAGTAAAAGTTCTAAAAGGCGAAACCACTGAGGGCTCAAATCTTTTAGGAATAAAGATTTGGGTCCCCACACCAGATAAAACACCTCATCCAGATGAGGTACTAGCTAGGAGACAAGGAACTTAGAATGGGGTAGTGAAGAAAGTTATGAATATAAATAATTCATGAAAACTTGAGAAATGAGGACTACATTAGCATTCCAGTTTTTGCTGTACTGTGTATATGTTTTATAGCTATTAACCTGTTTTTTTCCCTCCTCCCACATTGTCCCTAGAATTATAAGGTGTGTTATTGTTGGTGACTTTTTTAAAAAGGGATTTGATTTATTTTTAGAAAGATGAGAAGGGAGGGAGAAATAGAGGGAGAGAAACATCGATGTACAGGAGATACATCGGTTGGTTGCCTCTAGCACACCCCTAGCCAGGGACCTGGCCTGCAACCCAGGCACGTGCCCTGACTGGGAATCAAACTGATGAATTTTCAGTTTGCAGGCCAGTACTCAGTCCACTGAGCCACACCAGCCGAGGCTATTGTTGGTAACTTGATAATGTAGTTCTTTGGCTACAGCTGTTGAGGCAAAATTATGACTCAGCCAGAATGGACATCACTCATAGGTGGATTCATGACTAATAGGATTTTTAGTCTCTCCTCTTAGGGAAGGGAGTAGATCCCTGAAAAGCCAAAGGATAAATTGATGTAGATATGATGAATTTGCTGTCAGCATCCATTCTACTCTCTTTCTCATACTGCCAAGGCTGCAAAGTTAAACACTACATTTCCCAGACTCCCTTGCAGTTAATATTCTGCATAAAAATTAGTGTCTATAAATTGCATCCATTTATATAAGAATTGGGAGGGGAAAGTGAGATCAAGGCCATTTCCCTCCCAGCAGTAGTCCAATGTCCAATCACTAGCTTCATGCTGTTTAAAAGCAGTAGTGATAGTAGCAGTGATGGCTTTCTGACCTTTAGATTGCAGCTACAATGCTGTATTTTTTTTAATTGATTTTGAGAGAGAGACATCAATTTGTTGCTCTACCAATCCATGAACTCATTGGTTGCCCCCTGCACGTGCCCTGACTGGGAATTGAACCTGCAACCCTGTTGCACCAGGACAATGCTCCAACCAGCTGAGCTGCCTGGGCAGAGCATGTTGTGTGTAGTTTTTAACCATCCCATTTTTTTTTATTGAGATATAACTCACATAGCATAAAATTCATCATTTAAAAATATACAACTCAGTAGATTTTAAATATATTCACAAAGTTGTGCAACTCTCACCACTAATTCCACAACATTTGCATTATCTGCAAAGAAATGTATTAGCAGTCAGTCTCAATTCCTTCCTCCCCCCAGCTCCTGCAACCACTAATCTAATTTCCATCCCCATGCATTTGCCTATTCTGGACATTTTATATGCGTGGAATCACACAGTGTGTAGCCTTTCGTGTCTGACTTCTTTCACTTAGCATAAAGTTTTCAAGATCCATCCTTACTGTGGCATGTAACAATGCTCCACTCCATTTTATGGCTGAATAACATTCCATTGTGTATTGTATGGCTATACCACATTTTGTTTACATAATCACTAGTTGATGGACATTTAGGTTATTTCCACTTTTTGGTTATTGTGAATAATGCCATGTGAATATTGGTATACAAATATCTGTTCAAGTTCCTGCTTTCAGTTATTTTGAGTATATATCCAAAAATAGACTTGCTGGATTATATAGAAATTCTGTGTTTAATTTTTTGGAGTACCACCATCCTTTTCCACAAAGGTTATACCATTTTACTCACCAGCAATACACAAGAGTTCCATTTTCTCCAAATCCTTGCCAACACTTGTTATGGCCTGTCTTTATCGTTATAGCCATCCCAGTGGGCATGAAATGGTATTTCATTGTGGTTTCGATTTACATTCCCCTAATGACTAGTGATGTTGAGCATCTTCTCATATACTCCTTGGCTATTTGTATGTCTTCTTTGAAGAAATATCCATTCAAGTGCTTTGCTCATTTTTAAATTAGTCTATTTGTCTTTTTTATGGTTGAGCGATAAGACTTCTTTATATATTCTGGTTACGAGTTGCCTAACAGGTATGTGGTTTGCAAACACGTGCTCCCGTTCTGCGGGCCATCTCTTCACTTGCTGTTCTTCAGTGCCAGAATTCCAGTAGCGGCCTCCTGACTCACGATGGTGTCAGAGTTAACGGCTACTCCGTGGTCTTGTTCTGACAGTCTTTCTTAGAGGCTTATCCTAGAGCCCCTCCTTTAGGCCTTCCAACTGTTTTTTTAAACACCTGATTCCTTGTATTAAATCCTTTTCTGCTTAAAAATAGAGTGTTTTCTCTTCCCTGCGACTGACCTCTGAGTCAGAAATGGCATAACTTGAAACCTTCAAGCTGGGATGTGACATGTCATTTTGCTAGAGCTGACGTGCAGCCAAACAATAATAACAGTAAATCCCTGGAAAGTCAGATTTGGAAGCACCTTTGAAGACCAACTGGTCCAACTCCTTCATTTGTGAAATGAGGGGAGGAAATTGAGACACAGCTAGGAAGACCAAAAAAAAAAATCACGAAGCTGAGTGCGTGCAACTCCCTGAGCCTCCTCCCAAGGCCAGCAGACATGAACTGATGTTCAGGAAATCGCTGTGATCTAGAGCATGTAAATCCAAGGAGGCCACCCTGCCAGCCTCACTGCAGCTGATTGGACACAGAGTTTGGGCCCGGGCCAGATGCTGCTGTGAACAACCTAGATGTGATGGAGGCCAACCGCCAGGGTGAGACTGTCTGGTACAGGAGACGTGAGTGCTAGGCGCACACCCAGAGCATGTCAACAGAATGTCACCGGATCACTGTTCCGGTTCTCCAGGGACCTGCTTGGGCAGCTGAGATGGCTTCCCCTGATAATCTCCCTTCCTCTGTGTCCCTCTCGTAGCCCCCATTACCAAAAGTCATCTGAACATAGCTGCTTTAGAGGTGCTGCTTAACCTGACCTCTGTGGCCTGCCTTTGTGAGTAGCTTGGGATCGAATTCCACATCTGGATACTGGTTTGCCATTCCTTAGGCACCCGCCTTGGAAGAAATCCATCCATTGCTCACTGTATAAAGACAGCTGCCCTCTTTGGGCTCTGTGCAGGGGCACAGAAACTGACCCCCAGAGGCAGAACCAGGCCATGGAGATGGGAGACCACCAATATGGAAAAGTGGCACTTGAAACCACAGACGTGAATGAAAGGAGAAATGGCTTTCTCTTCGCATAAACCTTTAACCAAAGAGTACCAGGAGAGGAGCAACCAGAAAAGGGAGTGGGGGAAGCAGGAATAAACAAAAAACTGGAAGCCAAGTGAGGTGAGAATTCAGGAAGGAAGGCGTGATCATCATACCAGAATGGGGACAGCACCCAGAGCTGGCCTGCCTAAGGCCAGCCAGTAGCATGTGGGTTCTTGACTTTGCATAAGATTTCACAGTGGGTCCAGGTGACTTTGAGAGTATGTTTATTAAAGCTGGGGACAGTGAGACAAGGAAGGGCTTAGGACAGAAGAAGCAACAGGAGAGAGCCCAGGCAGGGCTGCTGTGGCTCTCTGGGAAGGTTGTGGGGAAGAAGTGAACCAAGGTGGGGCTGCTGTCAGCTCACTGGAGAGTCAGAGAAAAGGTTAACCTGGAACACGCTGCCACTGCCCATTGCTCCCCTGGTTGCAAGTCTCATGGGGGCCCCTCAGCGTTTAGGAGATGCACACCTGTGGGGAAGAAGAGCGGGAAGGGAAAGGCGTGGGCCTGCTCCCCGGAGGGAGAGCTGCCCTGAGTCCTTCGTCTTGAGGGTTTTAAAGGCGGGGGGCTTAGGGGAGGTCTGAGGGGGATCTCAACAGAATAGTCGTCAGCTTTTCCAGGTGTGCCCTTTCAGGGTCATGGTCTCCACTGATTGGTCAGTGCCAGGGCAGGGAGTCTAAACCAAAAGACCAGCAAAATGCCAGGGGAGGAAAGGCCACTCCAGTTTTGCCCATTGCTAGGCACCTGGCACTTTCTGCCCAGGTGACTTTCTGTATCTGGCTGTAAATAGCTCTGAGACAGTTCAGCTGTCTCAGTTTCCCCATTCTACTTGCATGTGAATTTTCCTAGCTTCTTACTAACCTGCCTCAGTTAGCTGGCACATGAGATGGGTCCAAGTGGCCGAGGGCTGGATTTGCCACGTGGGACATAATTGGGGAGCACAGCTTCAGCAACAGAAAACAGATGGCAGCGATAGAAAACGGATTCCATCTAGTTGGGATGTGAGTGAAAAGTGTGGAGGTAGAGATGGTAGTTAACTCTCTTCTAAGAAGGGGAAGAGATTTGTTTTCTTCAGCAGAAGAGACTTAAGCCTGTTTGGAAGCTCAGGAGAAAATAAAGTAGAGAAGGGGAGAGTGACAATAAAAAAGTGGGGAAGGGACTTGACGGTGCTTTCTCTCTATAAGAAGATAGATGGATGGGATAGAGGGGACAGCAGTGGACACAAGAAGGGGCCCCTTTCCTCTCAGCTTGGAGGGAGAGGGAGATGGCCGTGAGTTTTAGTGTCCTTCCCAAAAGGGGACAGTCTTTGCCACGAGGAGATAGAAAATGTGTAGAACAGAACATAGTTGGTAAATACCAATCATTCCCTCTCCTCCCCTCCCCTCCCTGGTGGTGCAGATTCAGTCCTCTGAGGCCACTTGCCATGTCACTCTTGGATGTCACAAGGCGACAGCTAGAGAAATTAAAGACAATCCCAAGCTCTTCTGGAATCCAGGGAGTAGCGGCTGCTTTGTCCTGAGGTTCCTAAGCGGAGAAGATGTAAGCGTGGATCTTCCACGCGTGGACAGAGACGGCCTGATACTGATACCAGGAAGGGGAAAGCAGGGCTGAGAAGCGGAGAGGGGCCAGAGACAGAAACTCCACCTGAACATGCCGGATGACGTGCTCTGAATGCCGAGAGCTAACTGTGCCTGCAACACCCGGACTTGCCTGTAATCCAACAAACCCCTCCCCGCTCCCCAAAGCCCGTGTCTGTTAGGATTCTGTCACCTGTGACTGAAGAAGTTCTGACTGATACGGGGTGTCGCTAGTGATGTCTCTACACATGTAATTAGCTGAGTTGAAGGGAATACAGATGGGTGAAGGTTTCCCCACCCAGGCCGGGGGTCAGCATTCTCCATGATGTGGCTGCATAGCCAGGGTGCCCTGAAGCTCAGACCATGTACCTAACACAGGTGAAAACTTGGGGACTTGGTAGAAATATGTCAGGAGGTTGTGTTGGCTATTTTTCCCAAGTCTTCAGAGTCGAAGAGACAAGTTTTGCCAAGAGAATAATGAAAGCTAACATTTCTGAGGCACTCCTCACATGCCCAGTTCTAATTGCTTTACTAATATTCACAGTAACACAAAGAAGTGGATGCTGTTGTTATTCCTCAGTTTACACTTTAGGAACTGAGATGCAGAATAATTTGCCCAGAGTCACAAAGCTAGACAGGGTTAGAGCTATGACCTGCAGCAGGCGGCCTGGCTACTATACCTTTGCTGAGAGAGAAACTGCCTGTAGACGCAGTCCAAGCTGATGGTTGTCTGGTGGTCAAGACAGGAATGGCAGCATCTCTTGCATCAAAGCTAAAGTAAGGGAGGCAGCAAACAACCCCTCCCAAGCTCTTCCTACTTGCCCCCACGAAGAAGACGGTTACCCTGTGTAAAGAGCCTTCTACGGGTGTAGCCTAGTGGTCGGGGCAGCTGGCTGTGCCTCCCCCACATGCCCGTGTTCACAGTTGTTCCAAGGGGTGAAGGTGGAGGCCCTGAGCTGAGGACTGGGATGTCCTGCTGCTGCAAGACACTCCTTCCCTTTCCCTGGCTCACCAAAACCGAGGTCTAGATTCGAGGGCCATAATTCACAATTCTTCTGACTTAGTTAATAGCCCATAGATTATCCAAACGTGAATAGTAGAAAACTTATACATCTATGAAGGGAATGGTTTTGTCAAAGAAACCCCAATCCTGGCACATGGAACCTATTATTGATCAACCCCCTAAGGCAATGTCTTGGCTTCAAACAATACCAGCAGGAAACCCTCAGGTTTTTCCTTCTCCTTCTTCCTCTTCTCCTCCTCCCTTTCTTCCCCACCTCCTCCTCCTAACCCCCCTCCTTCTTCTTCTGAAATTTTATTCATTTACTTTTAGAGAGAGGGACAGTGAGAGACAAAGAGAGGGAAACATCAATGTGAGGGAGAAACATGGACCTGCTGCCCCTTGGGTGCATCCTCACTGGGAACCAAATCCACGACTCTGGCGTGTGCCAGACCAGGAATCGAAGTGGCCTCGGTCTGCCAAGGCAGGGACCCCTTGCTGTTCTTGACACACCGGGTGCAGTCCATACTGTAGACTATTGGGCATCGTTTCAATGCCTCTCTTTTTCCAAATGGGGTTGCTTGTTTATAATTATGTCTCTTTCTTTTCCCTTCACTGATGCACCAAAATATTAGGGGCCAATTAATTTTATTATTGATTTATAGGGGTGTTTCCTAACCTTTTGGTCTCAGGACCCCTTAACACTCTAAAAAATTGAAGACCTGAAAAATCTTTTGTTTATGTGGGTTACATTGTCAATACTTACCATGTTAGAAGTTAAAATTAAGAATTTTAAAAATATATTTATTTAAAATTAATAAACACATTAATGTTAACATAAATAACACATTTGTCAATGAAAAACAACTCCATTTTTCAAATCAAAGTAGTAAAAATAATGACATTGTTTGAGATTTTGATCATCTAGGTTCCCATCTGCTCCTTTATTTAATCTGTTGAGATATGTTGTTTTGATTGAAGCATATGAAGAAAGTTCAGCCTCACACAAATATATAACTGGAAAAAAGTATGAGCATTTTAGAACCCTTTGCAGATAATTGTGGGTATTCCTCCTCGATGCTATACCAAAACTTGAGAATTGATAGTTTGTAAAATTTAGTTTCAGTATGGAATCTGAAACCATATCAATCAACTTTTTTTTTTAGATTTTATTTATTTATTTTTAGAGAGGGAAGGGGGAGAGAGAGACAGAAAGAGAGAGAAACTTCAATGTGCGGTTGCTGGGGGCCATGGCCTGCAACCTAGGCATGTGCCCTGACTGGGAATCGAACCTGCGATGCCTGGTTCGCAGCCCGTGCTCAATCCACTGAGCTACGCCAGCCAGGGCTCAATCAACTTTTCATTAAATTAAAATCCGCTGGTCTATCTTTCACTTTGAATGCATCCATTATTCATTCATGATTTTATAACATCATGTATTGGTCACTTGGAAAATGTTAGCTCACTAAGTTGTATAGATCTTCCAAATGTTGAATTTTTCAAATATCTGTTTTCACTCAAAGCTCAAATTTTGTCATTCGCAGAAAATATTTTCTCTTTTAAAATTTATTGATTTGAGAGAAAGAGAAACATCAATTTGTTGTTGCACTTATTTATGCACTCTCTGGGGCCTTTCTTCTCTGTGCCCTGACCGGGGATTGAACCCACAACCTTGGTGGACTGGGACAATGCTCTAAACAACTAGGCTGCCCAGCCAGGATGGCAGCAAATATTTTCAGTTTTTTCTCTTGAATTGACAGGCTCACTTCCTTCATTTTAGGGAAAATGTCTGCAAAAACCCACATTTGCATAACCCTAGTATGTCTTTCAATCAGTAGAAATGGTGTTCATGAAAAAAATGCAGCTAGTTCAGCCTGCAACTCAAACAATGGCACCGGCGCTTTTCCTGGAGACAACCACGGTACTTACGCATCCAGCAGAATGCTTTTCATTCTGTCAAAATATTTAAAAGAAGTATGCTCAAGGGGAGAGATTTAATAAAGTTAATAATTTTTACTGTTTCATCAAGTCATGCTTAAGTGATGTCTCTAACCGTGTGCGCGTGGTGGTGGCAAGGCAGTGCCTTGGAAGTATAGCTTGTGCTCAGGGGCTGGCTGTTTTACCCGCCGGTGCCTTTTCTCTACCAAAAAGCAAAATAACATCTAGATATGATTGTGAAAATAGTTTTGACTTCATAGACCTTCTGAAAGGCTCTTGGGGAACCCTCATGGGTTCCCAGACCATACTTTGAGAACCACCATGTGGCCGCTGTAGGCACTGAGTAGTCGGTGGGGAGCTGTATAAGATACTTAAGGCCTCTGCTCTTAATGCTCTTGTTATGGTATCTGAAGCACAAAAGTTTTTCATTTTGATGAAGTAGAATTTACGCATGGTTGTTTATGGTTTTGGTGTCATACCTAAGAAGCCATTGCTTAATCCAAGGTTACAAGGGTGTATGCCTATGTTTCCTTCTAAGAGTTTTACAGTTTAGCTCTCATATTTAGGTTTGTGGTCCATTTTGAGCTAATTTTTGTATATGGTATGAAGTAGGGATCCATCTTCATTCTTTTGCATGTGAATACCCAGTTGTCCCGGCAACATTTGTTGGAAAGACTATTTTTCTCCCTTCAATCATCTTGATACCCTTGTCAAAAATCAATTAACCACGTGTGTACTTTTATTTCTGGTTTATTTCTGGTTTCTTTACGTTTGGACTCACAGTTCTGTTCCATTGGTCCATATGTCTGTCCTTATGCCAGTATCACTTCGTCTTGATCACTGAAGTGTGACTGATTCTTTTTAAGGATTGTTTTGGCTATTCTGGATCTTTTGCATTTCCATACAAATTTTAGGATCAGCTTGTCAATTTCTGCAAAAAACCAAAACCAGACGTCTTGGAATTTGGTAGGGTTTGCATTGTATTTGTAGATCAGTTTGGGGAGAATTGTCATCCTAACAACATTAAGCCTTACAATCCATGAACCCAGTATATTTTTTTTTCATTTGTTTATCTTCTTTAATTTATTGTATGCTGCTTTTGATAAGCTGAAGTGTAATGTGATCTGATTGATACTTTAGGAAGGTTACTTAGTGTAGAAAAATGACTGGGGGTGGCAAGAGATGCTGCATGAACAAGGGCAGTAATAGCGGGATGGTACTTGTTACAGCAATATCTGTTATGTAAATCAGCAGGACTTGATCATGGGCTTTATACAGAAAGACAGGGAAGACCACAGAATAGGTCCCAGGTTTTGGCTTAAGAACATCATGAAGCCGCCAACTGCGACAGAAAAACATGAGAAGCAGTTTGGGAGAAGAGATGAAGCCGTCCGTTGGCAGGTGTTGAGCCTGAGACGACTGCGAGACGCACAGGTGGAGAGATACGGTGATTGGACAGTTGAATCTGATGCTCAAGGGAGCTGTCTAGTCTGGGGAGTGATTTGAGAGTCGTCATATAAAAGGGGAGCTGTGACAATGCACGAACCAACTGATGGGAAAAATAAAGGAAGCAGATGGGATGCAAAGGAACACTAACGTTTGAAGGTTTAGCGGATGACCATGGAGACCGAGAAGGAACAACCACAGGGGCAGGAGGAAACAGCAGGACAGAGTGTTGGGGGCGGGGGGGCAATGGGCCGCAGCGCTTCCGTGGGGTTCATGGGCAGACCCTAGACGAGGGCTCCTCCAGCAGAGGGCTGACCCACACCGCTGCGGACCGAGGAGGTGGGAGCTGAGAAGGTGCAGACAGCATGTAAAGATAACCCACTCTGGAAGCCTGGAAGGGCATGGCAAGGAAGGGAAAAGGAGTAACTGAAAGTGTAAAGGGAGTCGAGAGGAGAGTGTGTTTTTGTAGGATGAAGAGACTTGGGTGCATTTATACGCTAGTGGGAAGGTCCTGGCAGAAAGGGGGAGCGTGCGGGATGGAGCGGTGTCCATGTGGGGCTGGGGGAGCGACTGGGAGAAGTGAGGAGGTGAGTGGGTTACGAATAGTGGCTTCCAATTTTAACGTGCACTCAAATCTCCCTTCTGCTCTCCATCTCCATAGCCACTGTCCTGGTCCAAGTCCAAGGCCCCAGACTTCTCATCTCTCCCCTAAACAACTGAACTGGCCTTTAGATGCTCCACTTTGTGATGCAGATTTGGGGGTGGAGAGGCCAGCAGGGGGCTAACCGAACAGAAAACAGAACCGGGCCAGTCACCTCAGTGAGGCCAGAGGATGAGGCAGTGGGAGTCCGGAGATGGGCGTGCTATGGGAGAGGCCTTTAGGGATATTGGGGTTGGGATATCAGGGTGGGGGGTGTTCAAGACATGGCCCCAGAGAGGATGGCTGGGGTCATGATGAAGGTCACTGAGGAGGTCAAGAAAGTATTGGAGGGTCATTCACATGGATGAGCAGGACTGCGGCAGAGATTGCCTGATGGAAATCTGGAAGCCCAAGCCTTTGGTGGGTGGAAGTGGGTGACGGGGAGGGAGACCGGTAAGGCGGCGAGAAGGGGTGGCAGTGTAGAGCCCGGTGGCAGGGGTCCCAGGAAGAATATGATAGATGCACAGAGGAACAACCTTCCAAATTGGAATGGTGGTTTTCTGTGGCAGCAGAGAGGACTGTGGTTCTGACTTGTTTCTTTATACTTTCCTGTTTGTCCTTCAAATTGTCCACAATGAGTCTTCTCTAGAAATGTAAAAGATAGAAAAATACAAAGAATAACAAACACCCCCATTCACACCATCTAGAACTTGTCATTGTAAACACACGAAGCCCCCTTAACTGCGCCTTGTCTCAGACAAGCACAGTCAGCTGGCTTTAGTTTTGTGGACAGGTGTACAAATACCTACATGAGAACATGCAGGGTCTGTGTGTGATTGTTTTGTTCACCTGGAGGAACTGTTCCTGTAAGGGTGGGGCGGGGGGGGTTAAGGCAAGGAGGGATTGCATGGGGACAGGGCCCCAAACCACCATCCCCAGCTGAGCAGCCCTGGGAAGACCCAGCCTCCAGTTAAGCGCAATACGTGGTTGTAAAAGTAGCGTACTACATACATTTAACAGGAAGAGAGAGAATTACTACTTGTATTTCTCTGGCTAGGTTTCAACCAGCTCTCACCTCACTTAAGTTGGTCAGTTGTGCCTCAGAAATCTGGGAAGCAGGAAGGCGATCATTATCCCTATTTGACGGATGGAGAAACTGAGGCCCCAGGAACGACAGTGAGTTGGTGGAGGACAAGTGACTAGAGCTTTGGCCGGAGGTGCTTCCTGGAACCTAAGGCCACTGTGCAGAGGGGTGGGGCAGAGGCAAGGAACACTGTGTGGCTCGGACTAATGGACTTTGACCACTTGGCAATAAGGAAAAGAAATGGCAATAACTTCAGGTTGCTAAGGCTGGGCCCTGGCCAGGAAACTGTGTCTGGGGAGAAGTAGGTGGGCAGTTCTCCCTCTTCAGAGGCCCCAGAAAGCAGGCCCACTCCCTGAGGGCTACGGCTCCCCACTGTCCCCAACCACACCAAGAAGTCAGGGGCAGCCTTCAGCTACACGGGCCTGACTCAGGTCTCAGCTACCTCACTGATAACATGCTGTGTGATCTCTGAGGGGCCCTTTACCTTCTGCCTCAGTTTTCTCATCTGTAAAACGGGGTGATGATCTTTCACTGTCGGTATTGTTCCAAGGCTAGAAAGAGAGAAGCCTCATCTATGCATCTTAAAGCAGAGACATTTAAAAGGTTTGCTCCTCAACCTGATGCCAGAAGGCCCTGGCTGGGCTCAGTGTCAAGGGGACTGCCTGGCACTGACTGATGGAGAAGCCTCATGCATGCACACACCTGAGATTCGAAACCAGCTCTGCAGTGACCACACGTCCTCTCCAGGGCAGCCCCTGAAGGTGGCCTTTGTCATCACGGAGTTGTTGGTGGAGTAGGGGCAGGGTGGCGGTGACCACCCAGGAGGGCTTTTTTCCTTCCTTTCTTACAATAGCAGGACACGAATAAATGCTCATTGTCAGATTTCAACAGTATAGCCACGCGTGAAACAAAAACCACTTTCCCCGCTCCCCGCCAGCCCACACCTCTCCTGGTTGCCAGTTCGGTGCTCCTGCTCGCTGTGAGGAACAGCTGGTCCGTAAACGCCATTAAAGGCATGTGCGTGTCTGCACTCTTTGGTGCGCGGGGTGCGGATCCAGAAATGGAATTGCTGGGTCGCAGATGTGAGTGTTTGACCATTCACAATATGGCTGCATCCTGGCCAGTGGCCCTACTAAAGGCTGCCACATGGACAACCACATTCAAATGGCAGCTGATGGCTTGAGGAACCGCCCCCACCTTGCCTTTCACCTCACAAGTTTTTCTTCCCACCCTGCACCTGTCACCCACTGTCCCCCCTTCAGAAAGCGTATGACAGGGAAGCACGTCTGCCCAACAGTGGTGGCAGAGAGGACCGGGGGCAGTCCCTGTTCCAGATGGCTCCACTTCCTGCTCTGGTGGGAATGTGCTCCATTAGCACTTCAGAGGCTCTGTGTGTGCTGACCCAGGCGCCAGCGCACGGCAGGCACGGGTAGCTGTGGAAAGCAACACATTCAGCAGACATCCAGTATGCCAGTCTAGACTGAGCACCCAGGGGCCATAGACACCAGCCCCTGCCCCCCGGGGCCCTGGCCAGGGAGGCAAACGGTGCGCTCACTGAAGAACATGGGCACGGAGACCTGGGTGGGAATCTCCACCACTTCTAGCTGGCCACTCTTGGGCAAGGCCACCTCTGGATGCTGAGGATGGAGCAAGGGAGGGCGCTGGTCTACCCTGGAACACTAAAGAGGCTCAGGAACCAATAGCCAGGATCACTAAAGGTCCTACTATGTGCTCCTGCCAGGTCTAAACTTTGTCAAGATACTCCAGAGAATTTTCAAAGCATTTTCTTATCTTTTTATCTCACCACGATCTTAGGGGGCAGAAACTATTATCCCGGATTTTCCAGTGAGGGAACAGACTTCCCCCCACCCCCACCCCCACCAAGGCAGAGGTGAATCTCAGGCCAGGAACAGGAGAGAAAGCAGCTCGCCTGCGGTCGTACGGCCTGTTAGGGACAGACCCTGGTTCCCAGGCAGTGCTGCTTCACCACCCACTGCTGCGTCCACGTCCTCTAGAAAGAAGTGACTTCCCGGCCTTCACCCTGGAGATTTCCGCCCAGTTGCCTGCCAGGTCACAATAACCATAGCTAACATGCACACAACACTCCCACACACACACACTCCGCCCTACTCCCCAGCCTGGAGGGTCGGCTCCTCTGAGCCTCAGTTTCCATTTGTAAAATGGGCATCACCGAAGTAGGGGTGGGCTAGGAGTGTGTGGGCAGGGGCCAGGTGCCAGCCGCGATCGGGGGAGGGCGGGGGAGGGTGGGGCCTGCGCTGTGACTAAGCTGGTCCGACCAGGAAGGGCTGCCCAGCCGGTCTAACCGGCTCCAGATGCAAGCAAGCCGCCAGGGCCCTCCCGGGGCAGGGCCGCCCGGGGGGTGACGGGAAGGGAGGCTGGCCGGACGCCGCGAGTCCAGGCTCCAGGCGGGAAGTGGGCGCGAAGCGGCTGCGGGGTGCGCGGCGGCGGCAGACCAGGATGGGAGCGGGGCCCCCATGTCACCCTCCGCCTCTGGAGCCCCGCTGAGCTGGCCTCTGAGACCCTGCACAGAAAACAAGATGTGTCTGCGCCTTGGTGAGCCACGGGGGTACGTCCCGGGAGGCATGAACCCACCCGACTCCGCCGGCAGGGGGCGGAGCGCTGTCGGGGGAGCCCCGAACCCCGGGGTCCAGGCTCCAGGCCACCTTCTATGCAGGTCACTTTCTGCCATAAGCCTCAGTTTCCCCAGCAGTGATATGGAGGGTGGAGGGCTGCTGGTATCTTATCCATACCCCTCCCCACTCTTCTCTACTTTCCTTTCTTGAGGAGATGGGACCCCCAAGCCCCTAGGGAAAAATGCTGTAGAGACCAGCCCCTACCTCACCCAGAAGAAAAAGCAGAGAAGGGGTCCAGGGCCCAGGGAGTTCTGAGCCAGAGGTTGCCCTCTTTATGCTTCCTCAGCCTTGTGGAGGGTTCCCACTTCCACACCCTCTGCTCCCCCAAACAGGCAGGGAGAGAAGGACCGTTGGCAAACAGGATCCAGACAGGGGAGAGCCCTCACTCCCTGGGCACAGTGGTGCTGCTCTTGGGCATCAGACAGACCCAGGGAGTCCCTGCTCTCTAGCTAGGAGACTTTGCGAGCCTCAGTTTCCTCATCTGTAAATGGGGATGGTAGCCCCACAGCCTTAGAACTACTGTGAGGATGAAGTGAGCTCTAGGAATAAAGTGCTTACCACAGGGCCAACCACACTGCTAAGCGCTCCAAGAAAGGCGACTTGGAAACAGAGAAGTCCGAGACCGCCCTCCCTCTCTGCCCAGTGCTCCAGGCACAGCCACCGTGGCGCAGTAGCTCCAGTCTGACCACACTCCGGGGCCTGGGATGCTGCTGGTTTTCGTGAGCCCCGTCAACCCTGAGCAGTTGGTGTCTGGGTTGCCAGGTGGGTGGGCGGATGGGGTGCGGTGGGTCGGAGCCCTGGAATGAAGTTGCCGTGCCCCTTCCTGTTGGACTGGCCGTTTATCTCCACATGGCCAGTCCAGTCCCACATGCCTGTCCAGCCTGGCATCTGCCCTCAGACTCTCCTACCTCTGGTCCAGCTCCAGTTCCAGAGGGTCCTGTAGGGTCCAGGTCCTCAGAAGAGCCAGACCAAACCCTCCCCCTTTTCCATCGGAGGACCCTGGGCCTCAGAAAGGAAAGGGGCTGGCACAGGTTACACAGAGTCTCTGTGACTGGATGCCTCCCCACCCCCGATTCCTGGGAAGTGCCTCTTGGCACAAGGTCTTCAAGAACATTTAATCTACTGATTTCATTTTTTTTTTAGCTGTAAAGTTCCCATATATGAAATATGATCTAGAGATGGGGAGTCCCTGCTCCCCCAGGTGCATAAAGGAAGAAGGAGCTGTTTAATTCTGGGGACTTGGCCTTCCAGCATCACAGAGCTGGCTAGAGAGTAAGGGGTCCAGCTAGGCCAGGGGACCAGCATGGTGTGTCTGCGAGGGTACAGCCAGGACCCATGGGGGAAGCTCCAGAGAGCAGATCTGGAACAGCCTCAGCTGCCCAAGCAGGAGGGTGCCCTGCTCCTAGGGGTGTGCAGAGAGGGGCTTCACAGCCACTTGGCCACTGGGAAGTGGCTTGAGTCCCTGATGTTCTTTTGACCCCAGCACCCCCCACCACCACGTGCCAGTCCCTGCCCAGTGCCCCTGCAGCTAGACCTTGTTTTTCCCAGAGCCCCCAGGGTATGCCCCTGCTTTCCCACCGGGAGACAAGTTTTTTCCTTTCCTCTTTACAGATCGGGAAATAGGGACTCAGAGGCTTGAGTTTCCAGCCCTGACTCACCCACCTCTAGGTAGTGCAGTTCAGCAGCTGTGAGCTGAGTGCCTACTGTGTGCCAGGCCCAATCCACCCAACTGAATCCCAGCAGGACCTGCTCCCTGCCCGATGGTCCAGGACAGAGCCTGTCAAGCTCACGGTCCTACCTCACGGCCTGGCACAGAGCAGGCACTCCGTGGGCATCTGTGTAAATCAGTGTAATAAGCACAGGGAGAAATAAGTCAGCGAATGGGCACTGAATGGGAGGGTTACGGAACCAGTGAGTAGGGTTTGATTGCCCGCCGCCGAGAAGCATCACTCCCAGTGGACAGTCTGATGAAAAAGGAAAGGGGCCGTTTATTCAAAGGTTATACAGATTTGGAATAATGGCCGATTTCTGCCGCTAAGTCCCACTCCCTTTAAAATCACCCAGAAACACATGTTCCTGCCTCCTTCTGCCAAACCAGTTTCAGAGTGCGCCACTCAGAGGTTCCACCTTTCAGGAAAGCGGAAGTCTGCAGCCCAGCACTCCCAGTCCCAGTTCAGCTCCAAGTGTGTCTCACGAGTCTGGGGGGCCAGGCAGGGCCCCCGCAGCACCAACAGCTCTGCCACTGTCTTCTCCCCACAGACTTCCAGGTAGACCTCCCCGGAGCCTGAGCCTCCCACCGCCCTTCAGACCTCTGACAGGCCGCTCTGGCCTCATGTTCTCTCTGTGGGACCTTCGGGCCTCCTGCTCCAATTTTAAGTGCTCGGCTCAGAACTCTATCTGGCCCTTCCTGTGGTGCATAAGTGTCTGCCATTTTTGTCCGTTCCCCAGTGTCTCTGACCCTCCTTCGGCTGGCCTGGGCCTGGCCTGGGCGGCAGCCCTCTTCCCTTCAGGAAGGCACAGCTATTAATTTGCCTTTTGTTATGCAATGTTATCTTAAAAGCTGTACCATCCGCTCTCCCTGCCTCCAATCCTGCCTCACATCCTGCCTAAACGAAGGCAGGATTGTGAGCATGTCCCTCTGTTATCAAGGGACCCATGCTCTGTGTCCGGACCCAGAAGGATCATGGGTCTAGAGCTAGAGAGCTACGTTCAAATCCTAGCCTGGCCGCTCATGACCTTGAGAACTGACAAGGACTACCATTCTTTTTTTTTTTTTTTTTTTTAAGAAATCTGCAGCATCAGATCTTTTTTTTTAAGATGTTATTTATTTATTTTTAGAGAGGAAAGGGAGGTAGAAAGAGAGAGAGAAACATCAATGTGCAGTTGCTGGGGGCTGTGGCCTGCAACCCAGGCATGTACCCTGACTGGGAATCAAACCTGTCATGCTTTGGTTTGCAGCCCGCGCTCAATCCACTGAGCTACGCCAGCCAGGGCTACCATTCTTTATTAAGTACCACTTGGTGCTTTTCCAACCTTAGATTCCAAGGACTCTCGAAAAGGTATTGTGAACCCCTTTTCTGGATGAGGAAACTGAGGCTCAGAGAAGATAAGTTAATAGCCCAAATTCTCCAGAAATATTTAGAGCCCAGTGTCCATCACTCCTGCCGGGGCCTTGGTTTTCTCTGCCCAGCAGAGTGAGCCCCACCCATGGCCCTGACACAGCTGTCCCCCACAGGTGGCCTGAGTGTGGGTGACTTCCGGAAGGTGCTGATGAAGACGGGGCTGGTGCTGGTGGTACTGGGCCACGTGAACTTCATTGCAGCCGCTTTACTCCATGGCACCGTGCTGCGCTACGTGGCTGCCCCCCACGATGCTGTGGCTTTGCAGTACTGCGTGGTCAACATCCTCTCTGTCACTTCCGCCATCGTGGTATGACCAGTCTGGGAGGGGGCTTGAGAGGTCTGACGAGTCTCCACCCAGAGCCTGGAATGGGCAAGCAGAGAGCTGGAGCACCGGCCCCTGCTTCACACACAAGCTGCTCAACCTCACTGCCTCAGCTTCCTCATCTGTGAAGTGGGGATCCGAACAGCGTCCCCCTCAGAGGGTCCTGCTGAGTGCTGAATGAGATCACCCACATAAAGTGCCTGGCCCCGTGTCTGGCACATGCTCAGTGCTCGCTACTGCGAGCCAGGATTGCTATTATAGTACGGAAACAGTCAGGGCTCTGTTGGACAACAGGAAGGAGCACCCATTCTTCCTGGGAAGGCTCGGGAGGGCTCACGGAGGTAGAGGCCCCTGAGCTGGGACCTGACGGATGAGTAGAAACTCAAAGGTGGGCTGCAATGGCCATATCCCAGGTATGGGGCATGCTGGGGCCACAGCTAGTGGAGGACGCTGGGATAGCATTCCAAGTACAGAGAGTGGTAGGTGCAAAGGTGTGGAAGGGGAGTGGCTAAGATCTCTGTTCTGGAGACACTGAGAAAACCAATTTATCGGGAGCTTAGCATCATTAGGCCTGGTCTGCAGTGGGAGCTGAATAAATGGTAGCCGTGGTTCGGGCTGGATGTCAGTACCTATTAGATGAATACGCGAACGAAGGGGCTCGATATTCTCAGGTTCACAAAGTTCTTTCCCACCTGGAAGCAGAGGTGGCCGCAGCCTTGGGGCAACATCTGCACACCGGTGTCTGAGTTCCTTTCCTGCCACCTCTGGCTAAGGGACTTGTTTCTCTGTCTGAGCCTGTTCCCTGCCCTCATAATGAAGCTCGGCCGGCCTGCTGGGCTCCAAGGCTTGGATGGAGAGGAGCACAGGCCCAGGGAGTACAGGAGCCTCCGTCAGTGGGACAGGGCTGGGCCGTGCCGATCGATGTGCTTGGTGCCCCTTGGACTTACTGTTACTGTCATTTGTTCCTCTCACCAGCCTGGGTGGAAGGCAGGGGAGGCAGTAAGCTCAGGGGCAGGAGGTCCGCCAGGGACGGGCCGCAGGCGGGACCACTCCTGCTTTACCCTCACGTTCTCATTTAACTCACTGTTCGTAGCCATTGCAGGGGGCCATTGTCATCCCTACTTTACAGAGTAAAACCAAGACTCAGGGACTCAGCCTCCTGCAGATACAAAGAAGCCAAGATGGATTTGGAATGACTGTCCAACACCAAAGCCAGTGTCTTTTCCATAAGCTCATCCTGCGGAGCGGCACTTGGCCCAGAGAGGCAGAGGCACCTACTGGCGGCTGCGCAGTGAATTAAAGACGTCGCGGGCCTCCTGTCACGCCGCCTGCCTCCTATGGTCCCAGCCCGTGCCTGATAGAGCGAGGGAGCTCAGGGAGGAAGCGTGGCTGAATGGAGCCCAAAAGATCCAGGGGGCAACTGGGGGGCTAGATGCCCGCCTCTTGGGGCTGAGGGCTGAGGGTGGTTGGGGGGTCCCGCAGGAGGACGAAGAACCCCAGCAGGTGAAGAGGAGCGGGGAGGGTGTTCCTGGGAGGGCACTACTTGGGCAGGTCCGTGAGCAGCTCCGTGAGCAGGCTATGTGTGGGTGTCCATATCCAGGGCAAAGAGGGAAGGGACTGGCCAGGGTCGGGTGGGGTTGAGAAGCTGATGGGACCGAGGCCAGGTCACTGAGAGCCTGAGATGATTTACTCCTAAGATTCTGAATACTCCATGAAGGGTCCTGATTGGTTTATGTATTTATTTTGTATTTTTTAGTTCCTTGCCAGATGAGTTAGTTTCTCCCCAAATCTCTTCCACTCCAGGGAGGCAAGTCATATGCATCCTGGTCCATGCCCCTGTGGTCCTGGGATACACAGGCCATTGTTTCGGATACACAGCTGTAGGCAGTGGGGGGTCATGGCAGGCCGTAGGCAGGAAGTGGTTGTGTTTGAGAAACATCACTTCTGGGCTGGACCGGGAAGAGGCAGGGCCTCCCTGCAGATCGAGGTCGAGGCCGAGGCTACGCTGGGGAGGAGGAGGTGGTCTGGAGAGCGCTGGCTGGCACCAGTGGAATCCTTATCCCATAGTGGCCCTGACCCCCTTGCCCACTGTCCCCCACAGGTCATCACCTCGGGCATTGCAGCCATCGTGTTGTCCCGCTACCTCCCCAGCATCCCCCTGGTATGTGGCACCTCCTGGGATGGGGCCAGGGGGAGGAAGGGCCTGGCCTGCTTGGAGGGGGTGAGCTGCCCCCACGGGGGCCAGAGCTGCCCGTGGGAGTCAAGCCTGATATCCGCTGACCAGTGGCCTCTCCTATCCAGCGTTGGGCAGTGTTCAGCTCGAGCATGGCCTGTGCCCTCCTCTCTCTGACCTGTGCTCTTGGCCTCTTGGCCTCGATCGCCGTGACCTTTGCCACCCAGGGCCAGGCACTGTTGGCTGCCTGCACTTTCGAGAGCCCCGAACTGCTGGCGCTGGCGCCCGACTGTCCCTTCGACCCCACGCGCATTTATGTGAGTGCTTAGACCAGGGATGGGGCGGGGGTCATCCAGGCGCTCATCAGAGGTGGGAAGGGTGCTCTGAGTCAGTCCCACTCTCCACCCCCAACGCCTGCAGCCATCTCTGCCCCCTGTGCCCCTGCAGAGCTCCAGCCTGTGCCTCTGGGGCATCTCACTTCTGTTCTGCGTGGCAGAAAGTGTGTTCGCCGTGCGATGCGCCCAGCTTGCCCACCAGCTGCTGGAACTGAGGCCCTGGTGGGGGAAAAGCAGCCACCACATGGTAAGACCTGTCACTCCCTCCACAGCCTTGACTCCCCAAATTTTCTGGGAATTCGGGCTAGGCAGCCCCCATCCCTCTGCATGGGGCTTCCACTTGAGAACTAGGACAACAGTTTCCTCCCCAGGACCAAGGGAGAGACTTGGAAGCTGAGAGGTCAGATCTCCCAGCTAAGTCACACAGCAGACACCTGGTTCCCCCAAGGCCCAGGACCTGAGGTGGGGGGAGGGTATCTGGGTTCCAGTTGAGGGGCACTCCAAGGGTGTGTCCTGGCTCTTGCCTGGTGGGAGGATGAAGCGATGCCTTTGCCTCAGAGACCCCCCCAGCCATCCCCTCCTTCCATTTCCCTGGGTGTCCTGGAGAAGGAGACCCAGACACAGATCCCACAGCCTGGCAGCCACCTGTCTCCACCGATGCAGGAGATCCTACAGCCCGTGGAGGGCCAGGACCTGCTGAGCTGCTCCAGCTCTGGGCCGCTGACCCTCTGATGGCTGATGCCGCACCCAGACCCCGTGGCCACCGGGGCCCTGCAACCAAGTCTGCACTGTGACCAGGCCGGGAGTCCTGGAGCCAGCCCAGGAGGACTCAGTGGCCATTCCTGGGCATAGGCGGGGATTTGAACACCCCCTACCCCAGCCACCCAGCCATGCACTGAAACGAGACTTTATTCTGAAGTTATTAAAAAGAACAGAGATGCTCCACAGGGACGCATGCAGTGGGGGAGGGGCTCGGCCAGGGGGCCTGTGCTTCTTTCCCACGCAGGATGCAGTGGGGGGGCGGGGCTCCAGGGTGTGTCTGCCCATCTAACTGTGGGCCTGTGTGTGTGTATGTCTGAGGGAGGCAAACTGCACAGAGGGGTCCGTGGATCTGTGTTCATCCAAGTGCTGAAAGGCAGGCCAGGGGGGCAGAGGACTCACGGCTGGGTGCGGGAATTGGGAGGTTTTTCCTTTGGCAGCATGACCTCCAGGCCAACAGAAGCGGAGCAGGAAGGGCCGAGCCCCTCCTGCAGGAAAGAAGGACTCAAGCTTTTCCCTTACTCCTCCCCACCAATCCTCTCCCCTCCAAATAAAAAGACCTCTCCTCACCTGTGCTTGTTTCTCCCCTCTCCACCCTGAGGCTGAGACGCACAGGGGTGGGAGAGCTAGCCTGGTAGTTGGGGGAGGGAAGTCTGGCCTCGTGGCTGTGCGTGTGGTAGGAGGGAGGCAGGCGGATTGAAGGCTGACTCGGAGGGGAGGACCAAGCCAGAGCCTGTGTGTCTCCCTATCACTGCAGAAGGAGATACTGCCTAATTGGATTGGAGGGTACTAACCGCTTGCTTGGGCGTTGGGGGGTCTACAGGGTTCCTTTTTCCATAGGCTCCCCGCAGAGTGCAGACCCTGGGGGGAGGTCCAGTCTGCCCCTAGCCTGGATGGACACAAGGGAGAGGAAGCTGAAGAGCCGGGAGAGAGCTAGGGAAGGCAGGGAGGAAGGGGAACCTGGCTCCTCACTCAGAACTGGGAGGCGCTGCTGGGGTCGCACTGCAGCAGACGCACGATGGACGGGTCGCTTTTGGCTCCGCGGATGAACTCCTCCAGGGACAGCTTGCCTGCAGGGCGAGGGGAACAGTGATGAAGAAGGCAGCCCCGAAGCAAGGGGAGGCAAAGCCGAGCGGAGGGAAGGGAAGGGGTGTGACGCCTGCCCGCCCCAGCCAGGCCTCTCACCGTCGTTGTTCGTGTCCATTTGGCGGAAGATTTTCTCAGTCCTCTTTTCCGGGGTCGACTCGTCCTCCGGCATCTTCATCACCGACGAAACCATTTTGTAAATGGCCTGGGGATCGGGAGTGGAAGGCAGGGAGTGAGAGGAGACTGCCTGAGCCACCCCCCAGCCCCAGTCTTCAAAAACGCCCCCAGGTACACTGATGATTGTCGTTCCCGCCAGGGCGAGGGGGGGGAGGGGGCACGGGGGCGTAGGGAGCCGGAGGATTCACGAAAGAGTGTCTGGGAAAGCTTCCCAGAAGAGGGGGGCGCTATTGGAGTGAGCCCTGGACCAAGTTCCCTCTGAGCGCTAGGTGGGGAAGAATTGCTGACCGAGGGACCTGCGTATACAAAGGCCCACAGCGGGAAGCTCTGAGTGGGCGCCGAAAATTTGGGGGTGGCTGAGTGCAGGAGATGTGTAGAGATGTTGGAGGACATCGAGGCCGAAGGTTCCGAGGGTCAGTACGGAGTTAGCACTGCTTCTCAGAAACTCCTGGCCGCCAGCGCTAGCTGACGGACAGGAGGCGTTGCGCTGCGGTATCGCTGTGGCCGGCAGGGGGCGCTGGGCAGCACCCCGGGCTGGAAGGCCGGAGGCAGCTGGGCCAAAGGGGGCGGGGATCATTATGCAAATAAACGCAAATGAGCATCTGCCAGGGGCGGGGACAGCCTGGGTCCAGAGCTGCAGTCGCCACTTGCTGGAGGCGACGCTAAGGCGACGCTAAGGGAGGTTTTTGCGCTAAATGTATACAGAGCACGTAGGGATGGGCTGAGTCCTGGACCTCAAGGACCGGACCGACTCATCGTATCCATTTTCCAGCTTTTTGCTACTGAAACCATCTCCAAGGAGCCTGCCTCCCTTCTCCCATACCAAAATTTACCCTGCCTCAGATTCAGCTTTAGCCTTCACCCTGTCTCTTCCAACCTCATTTCCTTGGTTCTGTCCCCCACTCTGCCTCTGAAAGCTCTTTCCAAACACAGATCTCCACCACCACGTCCCCCGCCCAGCAGACCGCCCCCTTTTTCCAGTTATACACAGGCCTCCCCCCAGGCCTGCCGTGCACTCAGCTGCTTCTGGATGCTGCCCCACGCTTCTTCTGCTGCCTCCCACTCCTCCTTGTGGCTCAGCTTACATAGCGCTTTCTTAGGGAGTCCTTCTCTGATCCAAGCTGGGTCAGGGCCCATGTGCTGGCACAGAGCCTCCTGGGCTTTTCCTTTGGGGACACCTCTCTGGAAATAATTACGCCTTTGTTGGATTGTTCCTAGTCTCCAGCATACAAATAAGGACCGTGGACATCTAGCTAGTGTGTATATCCCCAAAACTGAGCACAGGGCCAGGCACCTGGCAGGAACGTCCCTTTTGAAAGCGGTTGGCACCTCCCATTGCCCTCTGTACCAAGTCCAAGCCATTTGGCCCTTAGCATTCAAAGTACTTCACACTGTGGTTCCTTGACCTCTCTACCATCAGGTCTCTTCTGGTAGGTGATTCTGCCACAACCGATATTACTGCACATTTCAGATTTCCTAGCATTTACGGCCTCTGCCTGGGACAATAATACCAGCTACCATTTACCAGGCACCTACTACGTGCCAGGTACTTTACATGCATTATTTCTAAACCTCACAACAGCCCTGAAAAGTAGGTATCATGATCCCCATTTTCCGGATAAGAAATGGAGGCTCAGAAAGGGAGTTGATGGCAAAGACAAGATTAGAACCTGCTCCTTCTTAGTTGCTGGATAGATGCTTGTGGGGTGGACCTGGAGTGGCATCCTGGTTCCAATGATCACTTCCTGTGTAGCCTTGGACAAGTATTTAACCTCCATGAACCTCAGTTTCCTCATCTGCAAAATGGGAGCAGTATCTCCCTCATGAGGATTGTCTAGAGGATTAAATGAGATCCTGTGTGTAGAGCAGTGACTGGCTAAAGTAAGTGGTCAGTACACAGCAGCCTGTATATAATTATTACTCATCCGCCACATCCTCAATTCTTCCCTGTCGCATTTATACCCCTGTCATCAAGCTGGTCGGGGTGGCCTGACCAGCTTGGGGCTCTCACCAGAGTGAGAGCCCCAAGATGCAATTTCTTCCCTTCTAGGAGACTCACCTCTTGGCCACAGGGCAGGGTCCTGAGAAGGACTGTGAGAGTGACTTAGAGAGTAAATGCTCCCCTTGTGACAACTGTACTCCCAGGCCTCCTAATTAATTGTCTGGAATTGCTGCTCATTCATTGTTTCACTGGAGCCGACTTGTAATTAATCGGTCACGGGGTTTGCAGAGCTCTGTCTGCACTGGCCGGCTGGGACTGACTGATGGGCTGTGGTGAGGAAAACCAGGGCCCAGAGAGCAGAGACCAGCCAGGGAATCCCGAGGATGCCCAAGGAATGGGGCTGGCTGGCACCTCCAGCAGGCTGAAGACTGACCAGTCCATACCAGTGCAAGCACACTAAGTGGTAAAATATGAACACCCTGTTCACACTGGTTGGTATCCAGCTGCTGCCCAATCCCTGAATAATCTGCCACCACCCTGGCTACCCCAACCCTTCCACCAGGACCCCCAGGACTCCCCACTGTCCATCAACTACAGATTTAATGCCTGGGCCACGGGAGTCATTGACGAGTGTAAAGGCTTTCCCCTAGGGAAAGGCATAGGGAGGGGATCGCATCCCACGGCAGCCCATTCTACTCCACCTGCTGAGAACAGACCAAGACCGTTAGTGACAGAGAAGCCAGGTGTCCAGTAGGGGCTGGATGAGTTGGAAGTGGGGAGCAGTCAGCAGAGCTGAGGGGTGGAAAGAAAAAAGGATTCAGAGAGGTGGAGGGAAAGGGAGCAAGAGCCCATGCAAAGCTGTGCAACAGGATTGCTCAGGGCACGTGCCAAGGACGTGGAAAAGGCCATTCTGGCCACAGCAGAGAATGTGCAGAGGGGAAAATAAGGTTTACCGAGTGCCAACTGTAAACTGGGCCTTTTGCCAAAGTGCCTACCCCACTGTATACCTATAGTAGCCTTATGGGTTAGTTACCATCCTCACTTTACAGAGGGTCAGGGAAGTAGTGAACAAGAAACTGGATAGGTAAAAATAGAACCAGAGCCTTCACAGTCTTTAAGCTGGACTGAGGGGATGGATGCTTTAGAAGCTTTTTGAGATAAAGCTGACATGTCACACTTAAATTTGTATTCAAATGGTGTTCATATCAGGTCTTTGAACCTGTGAGATCAGAATCACCATCCCTATTTTTCAGGGAGGCCATCTAAAAGTTGAGGCCAGCTCCAGAACTGGGAGCCTGACCTCTTTCAAGAGGCAGCTCTGAGTGGTCAGCTTGAGCCTGACCCCACTTATTTGCTGTGTGACCTTGGGCAAGTCACTTTACCTCTCTGAGTTTGACAAGGTTGTTGTAAAGATGCTTGGAGCTTACAGCTCTAAGCATCTCACTCAGCATGAGGCTATTAGTGGGCCCTCAGTTGGGAGGTGGCTGAGGGTCCAGATGGAACATGGACCACCGATCCAGGCGGCCCACTCAGAGGCTGTGTGGCCTCAAGCAAATGTCTTTACCTCTCTGAGAACCTGTTTTCTCTTGAGTGAATGAGGAGTGATAGACACAACCAGCCTGTACTCTGCAGAAATGTCAAATCTCGCAAGACAAAGAAAGGCTGAGGAACTGTACAGACGAAAAGAGACTAATGAAACATGGAAACAAAATGCGGTGCGTGATCCTAAATGAGGGCAAAAAAGAACATTTACAGAGACAGTTGGCAAAATTAGAATATGATCTGTAAGTTCAACAATAACATTGTTTCTATGTTCAATGTCCTGACTTTGACAACCATACGAGGGGTTACATAAGAGAACGTCCCTGTTCTCAGGAAATACATCCTGATGGGCTCCGGGGGAAAGCGGCCTGCTCAGAACAACAACGAAACATCACACACATGTCATGTGTGTGTCTGTTTTGTCATTACACACACACACGAGAACAGAACAGAAGTGGTCCAATGATTACGGGTGAATCTGGGAGAAGTGTACACAGGAGTTTACTCAACTTTTCTTTAGATTAGAAAGTATTTCCCGGGAAAAAGTGTAATGAATGGGTTGGGAGAATAGCACCTGCCACCACCTACCCACAAGGGCTGTCAAGAGGCTAAAAAGAGTTGGTGGGGCAGCTGCCGGGCCCCGCGCCTGGCCTTGCAAGGGGTCCGGGGGCCCACCTGCACAATCTCGAGCATCTCCTCGCGGCTGATGTAGCCGTTGCCGTCCAGGTCGTACATGCTGAAGGCCCACATGAGCTTCTGCTCCAGGCGGCCGCGCGAGGTCACACTCAGTGCGATGATGAACTCCCGGAAGTCGATGGTGCCGTCACTGTTGGTGTCGAAGGTGCGGAAGACATGCTCAGCAAACTTGGAGGCGTCACCGTAGGGGAAGAAGTTGGCGTAGATCTTCTTGAACTCGTCCACGTTGAGGATGCCTGTGGGGCAGTCCTTGAGGAAGCCCTTGTACCACTCCTGCAGCTCCAGCTCCGAGAACTCCGTGTTCTCCCGCAGGTCCTGCAGCATCTCCGGCCGCAGCTTGCTGTTCTGCTTGCCCATGGCCACTGAGCCGATCCCACCTGGATCCCCCCAAAAATCAAGAAATGGAGAAGAGGAGTCAGGCCCTCCTGGTCCCTTGACACCACTCCAGGAGGGGCCCCAGACACCAGCGTCCCCAGCCTCTCTGTGGCCCCAGTGAGAGAGAGGAGCTGGCCCAGGGTCACACACCTTGTGCCCAGGCATCCCATCTCTGTGACAGGCTCCACGCCATTTCCCCAGACCCTCACTTCCCCATGCTGCTGGCCTGGGCCAGAGGAAGGGAAGGGGGCTCAATTTCCCTAAGGCCCTTCTTGGGGCCAGCTGCTGAGCCTTCACAGAGAGACACGATTTCACCCTCATAAAGCAAAGCCTAGGGATTAGTCCCATTTTACAGATGAGGAGACAGGACCAAGGACGTGAGGTGACCTGGTTCAAGTTACACAGCCATGGAGTGACAGGGCTGACTCCCAGAGCTGTCCTCGAAGGTGAAGAAAGGCTTCTGGTCCTCCTCCCTCCTGTGCACTGCCCCCTCACTGTCTCACATGTGCCTGAGTACCACAAAACACACCTGCAGCCCAGACTCGGGCCTGCTCTCCCCCACGCCTGCGCCTGACAACAGGTGGCGTAAGGCAGTTGTTAGCCTGGGTCCCAGAACCCAACCTCCAGGGTTTAAATCCCAGGTCTGCACCTTCCCAGCTACGTGACCTGGGGCGATTTCCTTGAACTCTCTCTGCCTCACCTACAAAGCAAGGGTCATAGTACCTACCTCCTTATAGTGGTGGAATTAAATTAGTTAATACATAGAAAGCATTTAGAACAATGTCTGCCCATATAAGTGCTGCATAAGTATTAAATAAACAGACGCCGCAAGACTCCTGCACAATAATACACAAATGAATACACACTGACACAGGCTACACAGCCCCCCACTCCACACACCAGCGCCCATGCCACTCACATGCCAGCCCACACCCACCATGGGTCGCCATGCCTCCACACATGACAACATTCCTTCTGCTGTACAACTCACATGTACTGACACAGGGCGCCATGCGTGCACAACTCCCATGCCCTGTGCATCAAGACACACCAGCCCACGACCCCACATGTCCCACACATGCCATCACGCTCCCATGCCGACACCGCTCACACGGCCATCTGCACGTGGGACCCCCAGGCACCCCTGCCATCTTTCTCTTCCAGAGGGAGCTGCAGCCCTTCTCAGACCTACACGGGGCCCGTCTTCCAGGGAGACCTGTGGCCGGCCAACCCTCCCCCAACACTTACCTTTCCTCTAGTCCACCCAGAAAGGTCCCCTCAGTGCAGGAGTGTGGAGGGCTAAGGGGACGGCAATGGGGAGGAGACAGCCGGGCGATTCTGGGCAAGGATGTGGGAGTGTGTGCAGGCAAATCTTCCCTCAGCTTGGGTCTCTGAAACTGGGCAAGGGGGCTCCTTGTGTGTGCATTTGCACACAGCTCAGGGCACACGTAGGTGAGTGTGTGCATGTGCTCACGGATGCATGTGCATCTCTGGCTTCTGCATCGCATTCTCTGGCCTCCCTGTGTGTTTCGGTGCATATCTATGCATGTGACCGGGTATGCACCCATCACAACGTGAGGGGGATGTGCCTGTGTGGCCATTTGGGGGACCTGTGTGTGTCCTCGGCAGTATCTCATATGCATGTTTCTGCAAGTCGGTCACCCTCCAACCTTTCTAAATCAGCGCCTTCTGCCCCAAGCTGAGGACCCACAGAACAAATGTGTGGGAGGGCGCTGAGGAAATGATTGGGGCTGGGGTAGCGGAGTGTGTCCCTTAGTCCCTTCCTCAAGGTCCAAGGAACTGGGTCATCGGGGAGGGGACAGAGAGATGCGCTGGGCAGGAGGGATCTTCCAGTGCCCCTTCTTCCCTGCCACCCTCAGAGTTGCCCCTCCCAGTGGAAGACTTGGAAACCAGGGTGGCAGAAAATTCTGTTGTCTTGCACAACATCCCCCTCCCAATCCCCCAAATGGCAAGGACCCCACTGCTCTACCTCAGAACCCCGCCTCGAGGACCTTCCGTGAACCTCTCCCCAGCTCTCGCCCTGGGCTTCTGCCTCAATCCTCTCAGCACTGGAAGAGCGCCGGGCTAGTGGCCCCTCCTGGAGGGGGCGCTCTGAGTGGCCGAAGCAAGACTCCTGCGGGCTGGCCACGCGAAGGTCAGGACCCTGGAGAGCTCCACGCATTTTCCCCGGAGAGCCCCCACTCCCTGTGCACCCGGAGGGAGGATTCCTGCGAGGCGCAGGAGCCGCAGGGTTGGGGAGCCCTGGACGTGGCCCCCTACCTCCGGCATGCCCCCTCCCCGCATCCCCCAGCCCGGGTCAGAGCGGCCCCCACTCACCCAGCAACGCGGAGACACCGACTGCGCAGGGAAGGCGGCGCTGCAGCAGCGCGCGGCGGCAGAGGCGGCCGGAGGGGCGGGCGGGGGGCGGGGGGCAGGGACTGCGAAGGAGACGCCCCGCAGCGTTCGCCCCGAGTCCCTCCTCTGGGGGGGGCGGGTCCCTCTTCCTCCCTTTCCCCTCCAGCTCTGGGGGTGGAGGGAGCGATGACTAGGCCCCGCCCCTGCCCGGGAGAAGGAAGGGGATGCCCTCACTTCCCCGCCCCCCTCACCGGGGAGCACCCGCAGGGGGGAGCGGGGAGAGGACCGCGGTCCCCACGTCTTCAGCATCTCGACTCAGGTGGCCAGAACGGGGTGGCGGGGGTCAGTGCCCAGACATCTCTTTCCGAGGCCGAGGCCAGCAACACCCGGCCCCTTCAACGCCTTCCTCCCCGACCCCTACCTGGGCGCTGAGCCGCACGTCGAACCCGGATCCTGGCGGTGCGCTAATTGCCCTCCCCGCCCCCGCGTCTCCACTCCGAAACATAACTGGGGGCTCTTCGGGGAGAAGGCGGCGCCCACCCCTCCATCCTTGAGGTCCTCTGGGACCAGTCACGCCCCCATCCCACCTCTGCCCCTGAGAGCAGAGCGCACCCCCATATCCTGACCCCCCTTCAGGATCTCCCTCGAGCCACCCCTCTCGGAATGAATCCTACCTCCCCACGTTGATCTAAAGTGCTCCTCCCCCCACCCCGATCAAGGAACACCCGCCCCCCCCCCCCCCCCCGCGCCTCCCTCGGCCGGGTCTCTGCCTGTGTGGGTTGGGGAGCATCTATCTCCAGCCCGGGGCGGGGGGAGGGGGGAGGTTCTGAGCAGCTCGAGGTCCAGCCTCAGACACAATCCCCTATCCTGAGCTCGAATTTTGTGCTTGCTCCAGCGCTTGGAAGTGGTCCTTCTCGTCCCCACTTCACAGGTGAGGAGCCGGGTTCAGAGGGGCGAGACGGTCTGTCCGGTGTCTGACCGCCCCCGAGCGGAAGGCCTGGACGGCAGTGCACGCGCCCGCGGCCCTTCACGGCGCGCAGGTCCGTCCGGCGCGAGCTCCGTGCCCAGCAGGCTTCTCGGCCGCGAGGCTGCAGGAGCAGGCGGTAAACCGTGGACACGGTGTACGAGTGCAATCTATTATGGGGTGTTTGGCAAGTGTTTTCGGAAAAGCTGAGACCCGCCTGCCGAGGCTGGGGTGCTGGTGGCAGTGCTCAGGGCCACGCCTAGGACTTCGGGTCCCTTCCAGACGACCCGGGAAGCTCTGGGGGCCTTGAGCAGAGTGAGGGGGTCCGACTTCCAGGGCAAGCTTCCTCAGGCATTCTGTCAAGAGCAAACTTTGAGGACTGGGGACCAGGGTGGGACCAGGGGACCAACGCAGGGTGAGACGTGACCGGGGTAGCATGGACGGGCCTAGTTTCCCGAGGCCCCTGAAGGCGGGCCGACTCCAGTTTGCCTCTGACCGCATAGCTCCTCCCAATTCCGTGGCAGCAGCTGGGACCCTCCTGGTCCCCGGAGGCTCAGACCAAAGCTCCGCCTCCAGGTTCCCAGACCAAGCTGCTTAGGTGGTTCAAGTGCCCGGCCTGGAGCCCCTCTTGCTTGAGAACAAGCTGGGAGGGGAGGTCTCAGCCGGAAGAGCTGGGGGGCCGGGCTGTGGAGGACTGGGAAGGCGGCTGGGCCCTCCAGAACACCCGCGCCGATGTGTGCCTTGGCGCTGGTGTTGGGACCCCCGGTGGAGGCGTGAGAGACGCCAGACACGCGTGGGTGGTTCCCAGCTGCCTCCTGCGCGGGGACCTGGGGGTGGGAAGAGGCTTGCTGCTCAGCCTGCACCTCAGGCCCTTTGAGTGACAAGCTCTCGCCCCGGTCCCCAGTGAGCCGGGAGGACCTGCTGTGCTTGGGCAGGGAGAGGGGCCTGCCCCGCAGTCATCGCTTGGGGCCCTCCTCGCGCTCCCCCTCCCCCTCGCCCTCCCGCCCACCGGAAGCCAGAATCCTCCCCGTCTGTTCTAGGTTCCCTCGCCCACCCTGCGGGTCTCAGGCAACCCTCCCGTGGGCTGCTCAGCCCCTCCCTCTGCTTCCCCCACTTGGCCGCCCCGGCTTCATCTCCTCCAGGCTGACTCCTCCGCTCAGGAGCCTGGCAGGAGGCCACGTCTCCTAGCCCCACGGGCTTTCCTCTCTGCGAGGGGGGCTCTGATGCCCGGCCCTCAGGGCCCCCAGTCTTCACCCTGCCTCTTCTCTCCGGACAGGGGCTTCTGGAGGCTGAACCATGGCTGCTCCTCAGCCTGGGTACCTCACCCCCCTTTGCCTCACCCTGCACCTCAAGTGAGTAGGTGGATCTGGAGGTAGAGTCTGGGCCCCGGTAGGCTCTGCTGGGTGCTTCCCCTCAGCCACCTCTCCCCTCCCAGGAGCCTGAGGAGCTCTGGGAGACCCCTGTGAGCAAAAGAGGAAGGCTTGGGGCTCCCCCCACTGCACATCACGGTTCTTGGCTCAAGACCTTGTGCCTTGAGATTCAGCTCAGAGTGGGCGGTGGACAGGGGGCAGTTGTCCAGAGGCCTGGTCCCTCGCTTCCAGATGCTTTGCAGCAAGTGTCTTCCCTGTCTGAGCAGAAGGTTTAGGCAGGTGACTTGGGTGCCCTGACATTTCCAAGATCAGAGCAGAGACAAGACAGACCTCATTCCCTGCCTCAGTGTCCCGCTCGGGCCTGAAGTTCTGGACAGGAGCACACACACATGAGGCCCCAGCGGCCCTGGGACCCTCCATGTGCCTCCCATGAAGGTCTTTTGCGCAGGCAGGGGTGTCCTTGCTGATGATACGCAGCCCCTTCCACCCCAGACAGAGGCGTCCAGAAGGGAGAACAGGCCTATCTTAGGGGAGATGTGGAGGGTGGCTGGGAAAAGACCCGAGCAGGGGGCAGGGGCGATGGGGACAGAAGAGAGGGCAAGTCCCAGGGGAGGGGATGTGTCCAGCACCCAACGAGTGAGGGGAGGGCTGGCCAGCCTCCCCTCGCACTGGAAGAGGAACCAACAAGCTCGAAGGATGCCAGAGAGAGAAGCAGTGGGGGTGAGGGGCCAGGGGACCACTTGGCTCCTGAGCACCTACTGGGTGCAGAGCGCTTTGCAGGTGTCACCTCATCTGATCGGCACGAATCCTGAGGAGTCGGTACTATGATTGCCATTTTACAGATGTGGAGACTGAGGCTTCAGAGAAGTGGAGTCACCTGCCTGAGGTAACCCAGCAAGAAAGTAACAGCGTCAGCATTTGAACCCGGTTCTGTCTGACTCAGGAGTCCTTGGCCCTGCCTAGAAGCCTCTCAGGGAAGTAGGTGGAGGTAGCCCCTCCCCAGCCCCTCAGTGGCCCAGCCCCCACCCTCCCTCTTTTGGTCCCAAATGATTTGGAAAATCCTGATGGGAGCAGATGGTGGGGACAGATGGAGGGAAAAGCATCTCGGGGCTGAATTACACAAACAAACATTGATAAAGTGATTAAAACCTCAAGCCACCCTTTTCCAAAGGGCCCTGCCTACCCTAGCCCAGAGCACAGTGGACCCTGGGGCGGAGGCCTGCGGGTCTCCGAATGCCCAACACCTTAGCCCAACGGATCCCAGCTTTCTGCCTGCCCCCCTCACCGCCGGGGACCACCCCCGGACCAGAGCCCAGGGTGGCAGAGCTGCCAGGAGCACAGCCTGGGCCTGGCTGTTCCCGAGAAAGTGTGGCCAGGAGGCACCCGGCATGGCGGCAGCTGGGGGAGCAGGAAAGTCCTGGGAGCCGGGACTGCGGAACTGGAGTCAGGGGCGGGAGGGGCATCTTGGTGGGGCCGGGGTCCCTGAGTAAACTTACTTTATAGACGGCGTTCAGGGAGATGCCATGCCCACCCAGGTCACCTAGCAGCCTTGTAGCTCCCACAGGGCAGGGCAAACCCTGACCCACCCCTCACCCCACCCCCAGGGGACAGGGGCAAGGTCCTGGAAGCTTCTGTTGGTTCCTTCATCTACAAAATGGAAAGGATAGTAATATAATAATAGTGCCCCCACCCAAGGGTCACCGTGAGGACCGAGAGAAAACCCGTGAAGTTCGGGCGCTGGGCCTGCTCAGTCTGCGCCCAGTACGTGTGGGCTCCAAGCAGATAGCAGGGAAGCTTGGTGTCGGGGGTCCAGAGGATGGTTGGGGACGTCCCTCTACAGGGCCCCGGGGCCTCCAGGCTCTGCAGCAGAGAGACGCCTGCGATGCCCCCCAAGAACAGCACTGATCCCCAGGAAGGCAGCTGACCTCTCAGCCAAGCGCAGAACCTGAGAGAGAAAGGGCTGCATCTTTGCTGGTCCCTGGATACGAGAGCACCGACTCTGTAGGACAACAGACCCAGTGAAGACCCCGGGGCGGCCCCTTCCCAGCTTGGCAAACGCTGGCAGAGACCCTCTCCCCCAACCCTCCGGCTCCTTCTCAGCAAAACCTGTGTTTCCAGCTGCCTCCTGGACTTGCTCCCAGAAGCCCACAGACGCCCTGCACCCAAGCCGGCCGGGATCAAACTCGTCACCTCCCATCCCAGCCTGCCCAGTGCCTGGGGCCTCCGCATCCATGAAACAAGCCCGAGGCTCCACCCGGTCCGGGACCCCTCACCTCCACACCTGCCACTTTCCCAAGTCAGCCCTTCTTACTAGAGGGTGTCTCCCGGACGGCTCCGTCCTCGCCCCAGCGCCTCCCCTGCCCCTCTGCCTTGTGAGATGGCCCTGTATGACCTCTCTGGCCCTTTCACAGCTCTCCCCACCTTCAGTTTCTCCAAATAAAATCCCCTTCCTCTCTGCTTAGTAGCCTTCCATGGCTCCCCATGGCCAACCAGAGTGAGCAGACAGGCAAGCCTCTCTGTGGGACATGCCCCAACCCTCCTTCCCACCTCAGTCCTACCTGCCTTTAGGTTCCCCAGCAGCCCAGCACCTCCTGGACCAGACGGCCAGGACCTTCCTTACACCGAAAGGAGGGAGCTGGAGTCAAGGCTGGGGAAGGGGCTTCCCGCCCTCCACGTGCCTGCATGTGGGCCTTAAACTGGAGGGGGGCAGTGACGCGGCACAGGCAGCTGGAGTCATGTCCCACCAGCCCTTGCCGCCCCAGCAGTCCCTCTCAGCCTCCGGGGGTGAAAGAACTCTTGGCCGGAAGGGCCTCGGGCTCCACCAGAGAAGGACAGGGACTTGCTGGAGGTCCCCCAGCCAGGCTCACCCACCTGCACGCTCCCCAAATCGGAAGTGACCCCTTCACAGCTCTTCTGACAGAGAAGCATTTGAGTCTTTTGTTCACATCCCCTGTGCTGGGGAGTTTGCTCCTGCCACTCCCCCAGTCTGTCTCTGACCCTTTGGAAGTCGCTCCTGGGTCCACAGGGCATGGAAGTGGGACAAAGGGCAGGAGGCTGCGTGTTCACTTGTAACCTCATATGAGGTGCTGTCTGATGCGTTGCAGCCTGCATATGGGACATCTGAGACTCGAGTCAAAATCTGGAAGTCTCTGGCAGCCCAGCTCTGCCCTGGGGGTTTGCCCATGGCCCCAGGGTGACTCTTCTCCCAAACCAGAAAAGTGGTTGGAATCCCAGGACCCCTCTGTGGTCATGTGGTGCCGGGCTGGGCCGGGGGCGGGGGCAGCAGGCCTGACCCCCCACTTGCCATCTGTGTCCTCCCAGAGCTTCAGTTCTGTGAAATGCCTGCTTCCCAGCGCTGCTGTGAGGAGCCCCGGAAGACTCTGTGGAGGGCAGTGCACATGAAGGAGGTTGCTCTGTGACCCTCTAGGGCCCTGGGGGGGGGGGCACTCACGCAGCCTTGAGGTCAGGTGCCCCCTGGCAGAGCAAAGGTAACATCCCAGCTCAAGGCTTCTGCTGGCACCTGCTATTATCCTTATTTTACAGAAGGGGAAACTGAGGCAAAGAGAGATCAAGTGCCCTGCATGAGACTGCAAGGGGTTAGAGCCGGATCCAAGATGGGACTCAGCTCTGTTTCTCGAGCCCTTTCCAGGGGGCCAGGTTGCCTTGAAGACGGGAAGGCTTCCCCGAGAGTTCAGAGGGACCCAGAGTCCCAGAACCCAACCCCTGGAGGCTGAGATTGCCATGTCCCAGGGGCCTCATGCTCCGAATCTGTCTCCCTTGCTGGGAAGACTGGGTCAGCTTCTCATTTCTGGAACCTTAGGTTCTCCCTGAGGCTGGGGATTGCCTCTTTGTTTCCATAGTAACCGTGAACAGAGGGGCCTCCGGAATCAGTGCAGAAATACTGCACAGAGACCTGCAAGCACGCATGTGCCCAGGGAATCCCTGGATGGGCAGCCTTGGGTGTGTGCACACAAGCACATGCACGCTCGCACACACCTTTGCACATGTGTGCACGCCCAGTGCACATGTGTGCACCCATGCCTCTTGTGAGCACATGTGACCAAGCTGAGATTTGAGCCCAGGACTGCTTGGCTCCCGCCCCATCCACCAGATCCCTCAATGCCAGACCCACAGATGCAGACGGGGAGGCCTGGCGCAGGGGGCCAGGAATGCGTGGGATCCCGGACGTGTGACGGGGTCCTCAGATTCCCTCTCCGGCTTCCTACCATTCCTGAGACTGAGGCGTGCAGGGAGCTCCAGAGGACAGCAGAGGGCTTTCCTTCCAATTATTTGCTCCCTGTTAGCAGGAGAGGAACTTTGAATAGCAAGAATAAGACCCACTGGGAATTTCCTGCTGGTGAAGTCACCTGGGTTCACTTGTGAGCTCCCTGCCCTTCTTGCAAAAGCAGGAACGCAGCTGCTGGGGGTCGGGCTCTCTGACCTCGTGGGCCTCTCAGGCAGGGAGCCCTGGGGAAGCAAGGGGACTGAAGGCAGAAGCTAGGCCAGGGGTCACCCTGAGCCAGGAGTATGTCTTCCAGGAGGCAGCTTTCAGCAAGAGGACGTTCTGACAGTGAAAATGTGCTGCTGAGAGGTAGTGAACTTCTTGTCCTTGGAGGCATCCCAGGCGAATAGGCCCTGGATGCTTCTGGGCTAGAAAATTCAAAATAAACAATGACCGTGTCCTGTATCATTATCATCGTCATTGCCGTTGTCATAGCTACCACTGATTGGACACCCTTTGTGTAGGGCACTTTAAGATATATTACAACTGCCACCACTGCTATTAAAAATAGCAGCTCCGGCCCTAGCCAGGTGATTCATTTGGTTGGAGCATCACCCCTTATGCCGAACGGTGGAGGTTTTGTCCATGGTGGGGGCACATAACTAGGTTGTGGGTCCAGTCCCCGGCTGAGATGCACGCAGGAGGTAGCCGATCAATGTTTCTCTCTCTCCCTTCCTCTCTCTCTAAAGTTAGTACATATCCTTGGGTGAGGGTTAAAAAACAATAGAAGCTGCTGTGTATTCCGCCCCATATGTGGTTGATCTTCATTGTCTCCTCACAGAACTGTTGAGCACAAGCCCATTTACACATGAGGGCACTGCAGCTCTGGAGGTTCAGCGACTTGTGCTCAGTGCAGCAGCAGCAGCAGCAGCAGCAAGATTCAGGCTCTGCCTGGCTGCTGAGTCTGTGGTCTGCCCACTTGTGGACTGGCCAAGGGAGCAAAGCAGGAGGCTGGGCAACCTCTCCCAGCCAGGTGCTCTGTCCCTGGAGCCTTCCCTGTTCTGGGCTACAGTGGCTTCACGATGACCAAGGTGGGCGCCCTCTGCTGGCCATGCCCTGGCTCTGCAGAGCCCTGTTCTTTCTGAGCAGGGGAGACCCTCCTGTAACTGGGACATGGGAGGTGCCCTGGGCCCTGGAGACCTGGAGCCCTGAAGCCTTGGAGCCTTGGACCCTGCCTTCAGACAGTGATACCTGAGGTCACCCAGCCACTCAGGGGCTGAGCTGACGCTTGAGCTTAATGGCTGAGCGATTCCCAGGTTCTTGGCCTTCCACCCCTCCCTGGTGAGATGTTACTTCAGTTGCCTTCCCTTCCTGCCGCACGCCCCTCCACATCTTGGAGACTGTGGTTTGTAGCTGAGAATCTGTCTCCAGAAGCGAACCTGGGGTCCAGGGCTTGAGGCAGTTTGAGACAAGGAGCTGCCACTGACAGGCTGGGTGACGCTGGGAGATTCTCAGCCTCTCTGTCAGGTGGGAGTCAGTTCCAGCCAGGCTCTGAGGAGGTGCCCTTCTCGCAGTCAGAAGGCCCCGCTCCCCCACTTCGGATTCCTCCCTCCTCCTCTCTCCACCCCCTTTCTTCCTCTCTTCCTCCTCTTTCCCAGCCCCCATCACCACTCCCACCCCTCTGTGGTATGGGTGTTACTATTATCTTCGTTTTCAACAGGCAGCACCTGAGGCTCAGAGAGGTAGAGTCACTGGCCAGAGGCACCCAGCCAGGTGTTTCTGGTTTAGAAGCCAGACTTTGGACAGCTGGCCCCTGCCCTGTTTGCTCTCCGCCTCCTCTCTCCTCACTCCCCGAGTCTCATCCCTCAGCTCCTCCTACAGAAAGTGTCCTGGAGCCTCTATCGACCCCTCTCCCTGTCCTTTGCCACCACCCAGACCAAGATCCATCCTTTCTAGCCAGGCAGCTGGAGCAGCCTCCTCTCCCCCTCACGGGTCACCTGGCCCAGTTTTCTGCAGTCCCGTCTACACACTGCAGCAGGCACTGGGAACCATTTATTTGATATAAATCAGATCACACCATGTCTCTCTTTAAGGCTCCCCACTGCAAGTGGAATTAACCCGGACTTTTCCACAGCCCTCCCCGCCCCAGGCCCTGTGCCCTTATTTCCTCCTTCTTGCTCATGCAGCCCCAGTCTCACTGGTTTCAAGTTTTCTTAACATACCAAGCTGGCCCCTGCCCCAGGGCCTTTGCACTTGTGGTTCCTGTGGCTGGGGCACCTTTCCTGTGATGTGTGTTGTACCTGCCTCCTTTTCCTTCCTCAGTCTTAGCTCATCTGTCACCTCCTCAGGCCACACTACCTAACATTACCCCATCCATTCTCTACCACATTACCCCGTTTTTTTTTTTTCATAGCCCCTGTGAGTCCCTGCAGACATTGTATTTAGTTAGCAGCTCACTTGTTTATTGCCTGTCTCTCCCACCGGAAATCCATAGGGGTGGGTGGCCTTGGTTCACAGCTGTGGCCCCAGGACCTGGCGTAGCGCCTGACACTTCGGAGGGGCTCCATAAGTATTTGTTAAATGAGAAAAACCCTCCCCAGCCTTGACTTCTTTTGCAAGCTTGGAACAGTCTTTCAAATCAGTCCTATTTTCCCACTGTCATTGTCACAGCCCAGAGCCTGTCACAATCCCTCCCACCCACCTCACCCACCCTACCCTGTTTCCCTTCCACAGAAACACAGCTCTCCCAGGCCTCGGGACCAAATATTCTTTTTTCCCCTCTGTCCTTTTCCCCTGGTTTGACTAATCCTCACCTGACTGTCAGAAGTCATTTAGCTCAAGCATCACCTCCTCCCAGCAGCCCTCCATGCTTTTCCTTTCAAGTTAATGCTTCTGGCCCCTGTAGAATATTGGTGCCTCCTGGTCCAGAGGGTAGTCCACTCTCTCTATATTTTAAGAATGTGTTTCTCCTTCTCTACGATGGGAGCCCCTCAAGGGCAAGGACCAGTCTGGCCCATCACCAGTCTGCCTCAGCACTCAGCACCAGGCTGGCCCGGCACAGGTACTCAGGACACGTGGAGCTGCACTGGTCCCATCACTGCTGTGAGGGGGGTGTGGGGGATGAGACGGGTCACACCAGTGTCTCCCAGCCATGTGACTTCCTCTCTTTGAGCTCATTTTCCTCATCTGTAAAATGGATATAACAATCCCGACTTCTCAGGGTTGAGAGGATTCAAAAGAAGTTTCTCCTGTGTATGTAATGGGCTGGCACAGGGATGGGGTTGGAGGAGTGGCGGGTTCCTTCCCAGCTGTGGTCTGGACCCTAAGCTTAGCAACTGTCTCTATGAGCTGCAAGCCCCCTCAGGCCCTCCAGGGAAGGAGGACGCGTGTCTTCTAGAATGCATGTCTTCCCTGGCCCGGGGCCTCTGCCTTGAGACACCCTCAGAGGTGAAGGAAGGAGGTGGGCAGACTGGACCGAACCCTAAACTTGGAGCCCCGTAACCGAACTTGAGACATGGCTCTGTAGTTCCCCGGCCGTGTGGCTCAGAGCAAATGCTCACACATGTGGGAGCCTCAGCTGCCTTATCTGGAACAGGAGCTAATAACACACAGCCTAAGACTCAACATTGCGTGGACAAACAGGCAAGTCGTTAGTGGGGGCTTGATGATTATATCCCCAAAGCAATGTCCTGCCCTTCTCCTGATCCTTCACGTGGTTTTGGGTGTGTGCATCCAGGGGCCTTCTACATAGGGCCACAGACATCCTAGGCAGCAAAGAGGAGCCTTCCCATGGTTACCTGGGATCTGGCTGCGGTACCTGCAGCCTGGGTTAGGTGCTGGGACTCTGGGAAGCTCTGGATGCTCAGGGGCATCCAAACGCTCCTGACCTCACCAGGTGTCAATGTGTAAGTGGCCGGCCAGCCCCCTAGAGGATGTCTGGGGAGTCCTCCAACTGGACCCACATCGGTGCGGCTTGGGAGGGCAGAGGCCCACCTGCCAACCCCCCTCAGATCCTCATTCGTGCACTGATCCATCCTTCCACGGCTGTATTTCCAGAATAGGTGTTAAATAAATGTGTGCTGAGAGAGCAAAATTGTTCCACGCATTCAACAAGCACTCACGGGCACCTGCCGCTCTTTGCTCTGCGTTAAGAGATATGCACAGAGTAAATGGCCTTGACGACTCCTTCCTGAGACCAGCCAGGGTGCCTCTAGATCTCCCCAGTTCCCTCCCAGCTGGGAGAGATCCCAACCCAGCCTCCCAGGGTTGCCACACTCCGAGCGTCAGGACTTTTCCCAGCATCGAGGTCATGCCCAAGCACCCCAAGTGTCATGGGGTCTGGGGAGGTTGTGCCCCCACATCCTCCCCGTCTTTCCTGTCCCAACTCCAGCAACCCTTCCCCATCCCTCTCAAACTCTCAGACATAACCATCTCCCCCCTCCCAATGCCCTACATCTACCTGGGGTTATACCGAGAGCGACCAGCAGGTGGTGCTGAGGCTCCTTTTTCCCCAGCGCTGGACCGGACTCCAGACCCCACTAGGACCCTGTCCCTCCCTCCTTTCCCCAGCAGAAACAGGAGTGGGCTCTGTGCCCTCTAGATGACCCCTTTCTTTTCTGCTGGCCCCTGAAAGGAGACCTAAGGAAAAGCCAGTTGCTCCTGCAAGCCCTGGGTTGTCCTTTCCTGCCTGGTGGGTGAGGGGGTCCCTAGGGGCCAAGCTGCAGCTGGCTGGGCGGGGCCGGGTAGGGTGGGGCAGAAAGCAGCTGCCGGAGAGAGAAAGAGAAAAGAGAAAGGAGAGAGAGAAGAAAAAAAAGAAAAAGAAAAAGAGAAAGAAGAGATAAAGGACAGAGAGAGGCGCTCTGGTTCCCAGGCTCCTATCCCAAGTAGGCGGACCAGGGGACTGCCCTCTGGATCAGGGCCACGACCGAGAAGCACTCCAGAACAAGGTATGTGGCTGAGGAAGCCGATGGGACTGGGGGAGTGCCAGTCTGCCAAGCAGAGCAGGCCTGGGGGTACTGAGGGGCTGGCCAATGAGATTTCACTGCTCAGCAAGACCCCCTGCCCCCCTCCCTTCTCACCCCTCCCAAGGTGATGAAGTAGGAACTCCGGACCCAGCACAAGGAGTTCTGGGGGTGAGCATTACGAGATGAGGGTTCTGTTGGTGCTCTTGACTCACGGTGTGAATTTGCACCAAGCTCTTTCCATCTCTGGACCCCAGTTTCTTAACCTAAAAGGGGGAGTGGGGAGATCTTGAAGATGAGTCTGTGGAGTAGCTTTGCAAGGGGTCCCCTCATAAAGGATTAGCCCTCCCAGGGGCCTCTGGAAGACCAGGAGGCCTTTAACGTCCAAAGGAATGCCTTTCTAATGGTGAAATTTCAGAGAGCGGGGAGAGGGGCTCATTTGGAGAGATGGGCAGCCCCTCCATGCTGCGGGCCCTGAGCCCCCCCCCCCCCATCTGTGCCTCTCTCCTCAACCTGTTTCTCAGGCACTCGGGTGGAGAGTGTGGCAGGGTGGGAGAAGGGAGTTTCCCTAGCTGCCCAGTGTTCAGAGACCCTCCTTTGGTCGAGGAGACGGCAGGTGCGGGCGAAGGCATTTTTCTTGCACTCCAAGACCTGAAAAGAAGTGGATTGGGTAGAATGGGGTGTGGGACTGAGGTAGGGACAGTGGCAGGCATATGGGTGTCCCAAGGTAATGAGGGAGGGGTCATCCAGGCCCTGTTCTTAACGGTGGCTGCTTGCCAGGGCTCCAGAGCCCCTGCCCTTTAGAGCCATTAGCTTCTTCACTGCTCGCAGCGTTCAGCCAGGCGGTGAGGGAGGGGTGGGGGCACTGGAGCCGCTTGCTCCTCCCTCCCCCTGCTCTTGGGAAAAGATTGTTCCAGATCGTTCTCCGGGTGGGAAGGAGCTGGCACAGTATTCTAGGATCTCAGGGATCCCAGGGTGACCGAGCCCACTTTAGGTGGGTGGCAGTCGTGTGGAGCACGGGTTCGGGAATCAGATCAGCTTGTGTTCAAATCCTGGCTCTGCGGAGGGTCCTTGGGCAAGTCAAGTGACCGCTGCAGTCTCCTCCTGTGCAAAATTCGAACAGCAGAGCAAGGCCTCATCGGTGAGATGTCATGACATAATGCAAGTAAAGCCCTTCGCACAGTATCTGCCGCCCAGTAAAGGCTCATTGCCGCTCTCCTTATGGAGATAGAAAGGGAGGCCCCCAAAGGGGAAGGACTGGCCAGAGGTCACAGAGCCAGAGGTCACAGAGCTAGGCCCTCCAGTGAGCCAGAGCCCCTACTGTGTGCACTCAGCTCCTACCCTGCACTCCACAGTCACCCCATCCCTGCTGTGATTATGCCCCCAGCTCACTCCTGCCCCACCCCTCCCTCTACCCCTCGGGTCTGGGGTAGAGGGAGGGGTGAGGACCCCCAAAGCCGAAGGATGAAAGAGGCAGAGAGAGGCATCTCCACAGCACTTGTCCTTCTCCCTCCGTAGAGAGCAGAGGTGGGGTCTGGGTCCAGGCTCTGTGAGGGGAGAGGGGCAGCGAGGTTGGGGCTGAGCAGGTGGGGCACGGAGAACCCGGTTTGCGCTCCTGCACCGGCGAGAGGGTGGGAGTGGCCAGTTGTCGAGCCCCGCGGCCGAGTCGGGAGCGGGGTGGGTGGGGGCGCCCTCGGCCCTCCGCCCTCACTCCGCCCCGCGCCTCTCCCTGCAGCGGGGGGCGCCCCGCCCCCCGGGTGCCCGACGTGGACGCGGCTGCCGCCGCCGCCACCGCCGCCGCCGCGCGGGAGTCGCTGTCCGCGGAGCCGACATGCAAGCGACGCGGGGCGGCGCGGGGCGGCCGGGCCGCGGGCCGGAGTGCGAGCGCCAGCGGCCGCTGGACACCAGAGCTGCGTCCCCCTGCGCCGCCCCGGGCCGGCCGGCCGGAGCCGCCACCATGCACCCCGGGCCGCCCCGCACCACACTCCGCCTGTGGCTAGGCTGCGTCTGCCTCGCGCTCGTGCAGGCGGGTAAGGGGGCCTGGGCTGGGGCTCGGCGCGGGCCGGGCGGCGGGAGCCCCCACTTCCTGCTCCCCGCTCCCTGGAAACCCGTCTCTACCCTCTTACTGCTCCCTAACGCCACCCTCAGCCTCTTCCCTGCCATCTTAACCCCCGTCCCATCCTCTAGCCCCTCCCCATCCTTTCCAGCCACCCCAGCCCTGGGGCATGAGTCTTGTGATCCTCAGTCGCCTCATTCCATTGCCCTGAGCCTAGGCCTTTGCCTCAGTTGCCCTGGCTCCCTCCTATGGGCTGCGGGGGCATCTGAGGACACCAGTCCCCCCACCGTGGGCCTCTCTCCCTGTCCCCAAAGACTGCAGGTCAACTCTGCAGGTCAGAGAGGAACGGGGTCCTGGTGGGGTCCTGGTGTGCGTGAGCCTGTGTGTGAGGACGTGTGCCAGGACTGGCACCAATGGCACCTGGCGGGCGAGGGTGGTCCCCTTAGCCTGGTGCCCTCAGCGTCTGGCCTGTCCCGTGAGGCCTGGCCTCATCCTCGCTCAGCCTCCCTGAGGCCCTGTCTCGGGCCCTTCTGGCTGCCGTTTCCTACTTGGTGTCTCCCTCTGCCCATCTCTCCACGGCCCAGCACTGTCTGTCTCACTGCTTCCATCTGTGTGTCTGTCTCTGCTGCCCCGCTCGACTGTTCTCTAGTCTGTGTATGCCGCCACCTGTCTGTGTCCCTCTGGCTCCGGGTCCACGTCTGGCTCTGTCTCCTCGTGGATCTCGGATCCACTCGTCTGTGGGGTGAGGGTGCAGCTCAGGCCCAGGTCTTCCCCCGGCAGCCCCTGCCCCTTGCGAGGCAGAGAGGCTGTGTGACCCCACTGACCTTCTCCTAGAAGGTTCTTCCTTCCCCGACCCCACTGCCCCACCACTTCCTCCTGCTCCCTTCTCAGGTGACCCCTTCCGTCCTCGTCCCGCATCCAGAAGGCCCTCCCTACCCTGTGTTCTTGATTCCTGCTCTGAGTGACCGGCCTCCCCGCCACCCCCACCTGCCCCTCGAGCTCACAGAGGCCCTCTCGCTTCACTCTGCCTGGGTCACCCCAGTCCGGGGGACCCCCTCTTCATCCTCTCTCCCATCCCAGGGCTCGCCCCAGCCTGCTGCCTCTTGACCCATGCGTCTCACCCCTTTCCTCAAGGTCACCCACTTGACAGTGCAGCACTGTGGAAAGAGCACTGGACCAGGGTTCCTTTGACTGCTTTCCATCAGACTAACCTTCAGCCCCTACAACCCTGGCTACCTGTGTCCTCCCCAGACAGCCCCCCCACCTCTTAACGCCCCTCCATTATAGCTAGCTGTGGCCCCGGCCCCTCAATTTCAGCTTGGACCCCTGGCAGGGCCAGTTGAGGGGTCATCTGAGGCTCCCACCCTGAACACAAGGAGCCTGGGGCCTCTCCAGCCCCGCCCTGCTGCCCACCGAGGGACTGAGGCCCAAATGCCACGGAGGCCTCTGTTTCTTCCTCCCTCCACTGCACCGCCTGCCCCAGGTTTCCCCTCCCGAGGCTGAGGGCCTGGGCCTCCCAGCGGGGGGCGCTCAGGCTCAGGTGCCTTCCTGCCCCCAGACAGCCCCTCCGCCCCAGTGAATGTCACCGTGAGGCACCTCAAGGCCAACTCCGCGGTGGTGAGCTGGGATGTCCTGGAGGATGAAGTTGTCATCGGATTTGCCATCTCTCAGCAGGTGACCCTCGGGGAGGGGAGAGCACACCGAGAGAGCAGTGGCCGATGGGGCAGGAGAAAGGGGGAGGACTGAGGAGCAAGGCGGACAGGCAGAGAGTCGCACATAAGGCTTGAAAGGGGGGCCCCAGAGGGGCTCAGTCAGGGAGGGAGGGCTCTAGAGCCTTTGTTTGGAGCCCGAGAATTAGGAGTGTGGTTTTGATGTTAAATAGACCTGCGGTTTGGACCCGGCTCCGGTCCTCATGAAACATGCAGCTTTGGGCTGCTCCCCTGCCCTCTGACCCGTCTCCCCATCTGTAAAGCGGCGATGGTGGTATCCGCAGAGATGAGGGAAGGCAGAAGTCAGGTCCTATGGGCACAGGGCTTAGCATGGCAGCCGGGCAGGCCCGCTGTCGCCACCAGAGAGACGTGGAGCGGGGTGCTGACTGGGCCCTGAACCGGCGGGGGGCTCTTGCCTTGGCAGAAGAAGGACGTGCGGATGCTGCGCTTCATCCAGGAGGTGAACACCACCACCCGCTCGTGCGCCCTCTGGGACCTGGAGGAGGACACGGAGTACATCGTGCACGTGCAGGCCATCTCCATCCAGGGCCAGAGTCCGGCCAGCGAGCCGGTGCTCTTCAAGACCCCGCGCGAGGCGGAGAAGATGACCTCCAAGAACAAAGGCAGGCTCCTTCGCTGTTAGGAGGTGGGGAGGGCGGGGAAGGGCTGGTCAGGGCCACAGCAATGGGAGGTTGGGTACATAAACACTTAATTCTGGACTGTCTTATTGCTTCGACCCCAAGTAACTATCAGTACATTCTAGAACTTTTTTTTTAAAGATTTTATTTATTTATTTTTAGAGAGGGAAGGGAAGGAGAAAGAGAGAGAGAAACATCAATGTGCGGTTGCTGGGGGCCGGGGCCTGCAACCTAGGCATGTAACCCTGACTGGGAATTGAACCTGCGACACTTTGGTTCGCAGCCCACACTCAATCCACTGAGCTACGCCATCCAGGGCCGTTCTAGAACTTTTTAAAAAATATTTACTTATTTACTTTTAGAGAAAGGGGGAGAGAAACATCGATGTGTGAGATATACCTCGATCGGTTGCCTCTTGCACACCCCCAACTGGGGACCTGGACCACAACCCAGGCATGTACCCTGACTGGGAATCGAACTGGCAACCTTTTGGTTTGCAGGTCAGTGCTCAGTCCACTGAGCCACCCCAGCCAGGGCTACAACTTCCTTCTGAGAGATTCATGGGCACCTATAGAAGCCAGCACTCAGTGTCTTGGGCTTGGCCACAGAGGAGTGGCTGGCGGGGGCCTGGGGCTGGGGTGGGGGGTGGGGGGGGGCGGGGAAGGAGCCCAGCCCTGTTGTCTCTCCCCCACAGATGAGGTGACCATGAAGGAGATGGGGAGGAGCCAGCAGCTGCAGACGGGCGAGGTGCTGATCATCGTCGTGGTCCTGTTCATGTGGGCCGGTGAGTCTGGCCTCTGAACCTCTCCACTCAACCTCCGGGCCGGGGAGGACCCTCAGCAGACCCCAACTCTCATAAAAACAAACGGTACAGGGCTTGGAGGGAGCTAAGAGGTCAGAAGTTTCCAAGTCCTGCCTGGGACAGCTCTGGGGACCGGATCTGAGCCCTTCTCTAACTCAGCCCCCACCAACAAAACAGCAGATGGAGAACTGCCTCGTGGCGACACAGCCGCAGCCCCTCTGCCCTCTGGCCACGGCGCCTTGGGTTCCTGGGCCTCCGGGCACTGCAGGCCGGCGCAGCTCAGGCCCGGGACACGCGCTTACCTGCTCATCCCTCAGCACTGGCTCGGGAACCGCCTCCATCAACCCTCCCCAGTCTGTGCACCAGCGTGTCACCCCTGCCTCAGTGTCTCCGCAGCTCAGTTTCCCCTCCTCACGTTTTTTTTTTTTTAAAGGGAGAATTTTTTTTAAGATTTTTTATTTATTTATTCTTAGGGAGGGAAGGGGTGTGGGGGAGAGAGAGAGAGAGAGAGAGAGAGAGAGAGAGAGAGAGAGAGAGAGAGAGAGAAACATCAATGTGTGGTTGCTGGGGGTTATGGCCTGCAACCCAGGAACGTACCCTGGCTGGGAATCAAACCTGGGATACTTTGGTTCCCAGCCCGCGCTCAATCCACTGAGCTACGCCAGCCAGGGCTCCCTCCTCCCGTTTTTAATCCCCACGCAAGGATGTGTTCGCTGATTTTAGAGAAAGAGGAAGGGAGAGAAACTCGACGTGAGAGAGAAACATCTATGGGTTGCCTCCCACGTGCACCCCAGCCGGGGATCGTACCCACGGCCTTTCGGCGTACGGGACTATGCTCCAACCAACTGAGCCACCCGGCCAGGGTTGTTTGCCACTCTTCAGCCCATCTTACATAAATTAGTTGGACTTAATAGCTCTTTTCCCATTTATCTGTGAGCTCCCTGAGGATACAGATCAAGTTTCATTTTTGTACTCAGCCAGCATGGTCTGAGCAGCCGCCCCATTCTGTACAGTGCTGCACTCCAGACAGTGCGCTCCCGGTAGTGCTACAGCTGTGACGGAGAAGAGAAGCCTCGTGTTCCCAAGCAGCTCCGTCTGGGAGCAGCCGGGGCCCGTACTTACCTGTAATTCAAGGGGACGAATGCTGAATAGAACCAGGATGGGAGCAGAGGAGAGGGAGTCAAAGCAGCGAAGGCACGAAGAGCGGTACCATGAATTTGAGCGTGGCAGGGTGAACAGGAGTTCGCCAGGCAGCCAGAAAGAGGAAGGAAGGGTGTTCTGGGCACCGTGTGTTCAAGAAACAAATTCAGTTCACTCTGGAATCAGTGCAGCTGGGACCCAAGGAAAAGGGTGGAAAGTGGGGGAGTCAAGGATGGTGAGGCGGTGCAGTGGACTGGGGTCTGTTCTGAGGGACCCGACCGCCGTGCCGAAGCTGTGTGAGCATGGCGGGTGGGAGGGCCGGCTCTCTCAGGTAGGGGAGTTTGGAAAACAGTGTTCCACAGGCACGTAGAAAAACAGGCACTTGGGAAAGAGCAGGAAGAAACAAAGGTTTCCACAAAAGAGGAGGTTTGCTTAGGGTGCAGTATTAGACTTAACACAGATAGCATTACATCCTCACAACAATATTAAACATAGTGAATTAACTTACAATTGTCACGTAACTCTGTGAGGATGACAGGGAAGGGAGCGGGGGGAGTTGTGAGGCTTCATAAGCATGTAGCAGGGGGCAGGCCCCGGGGCGCGCATCCCAGCTCCGCCCCTGAGCGGCCTCCCGTGAGCTGTCGAAGCCCCGAGTCAGCACCCTCCCTCCTCACCTGGGCACAGTGACGGGCCCTCCCCGTGCTGTGAGGGGCGAGTCAGCTAGGGTAAGCCAGTGCCCGACACAGGGCTTGGCATGCGTGTCTGTTCTCCCCTAAAAGAAAAGGGGAGGATTCCGAGATTTAAAAGGGGGGAGGGGAGGAGACACGCTCACATGTGTGTTGTAGAAGGCCAACCCAGCGGCAGCGAAGGGGCGGGTGGCAAGGGCACAGGTTGGACGCAGGAGCCGGAGGCCAGAGGCAGACTGTTGGCAGTTGTGCAGGTGAGAAACCATCTGGAGCTCGGCACCTAACAGGAGCTCAGCAAGTGCTCATGGGAGCGAAGCAGGTGGTGAGGCCTCTGACTGCTCTGCCTTGTCCCCCCAGGCGTCATTGTTCTCTTCTGCCGCCAGTATGACATTATCAAGGACAACGAACCCAATAACAACAAGGAGAAAGCCAAGAGTGCGTCAGAAACCAGCACGCCCGAGCACCAGGGCGGGGGTCTTCTCCGCAGCAAGGTGAGGGCCAGGCTGGGACCCCAGTGGGTGGCCCCAGGGCTCCTGCACTGGGAGTCCCTGGACGGCAGAAGGGGTCAGCTCGGGGTCTGGCATGCCTACAGCTGGACAGAGCCAAGCCTGGCTGCTGCCTGTGTAACCCAGGGGATACTGCAAATTGATTTTGGATCCTGTCCTTCTGCAGGGAGCCAGGGGCCAGCCGGGGTTAAGAGTGGGGGCCGGGGAAGCGAATGGGGAGGGCAGAACCCTTGATTGGTGTGGGATGAGAAGAGAAGGGCTTTGGAGCTCATTTCCACTCCGGCTGTGCTGTGCGACCTTGGGCAGGTGCTTCATTACTTTGTACCTTCATTTCCTCTTGTGCAAAACAGATATGAACCCTTCCCAGTTCTGGCTCTGAGCAGCGCGAAGACAGGCAGTAGAGGATGTGAGAGGATCTCATGGTTCTGACGATGATTATCCAACAAACACCTGGCCCTCTCTACATTTCCTCCTCCCTGCATCTCCTTACACCCTCTGGCGCTCCGTCCTGTCTCTTGGCTTCTCTCTTTCTGGCGCATTTTCCTGAAGCCTCTTATTAACCCCCATCTCCAGAAGCACCTCAACAGTGTCTGTGGCTGAGGCTGTGCTGAGAGGCAGATCTGCAGGATGCGAGAACCAGCCAGCAGGATGGCTCTGTGGGGGTGGACTTGGTATCAGGGACTGTGGGTCCAGGACCCGGACTTGGCCATTCGGCTGAGAGCGGCTCAAGGCTGGGTTTGGAAAGGCAGAGATGAGACACCTGGGTGGGGCCGCTCCCTTCCTTCCAGGCAGGACAGGACGAGAGCTGGGCTTCTAGGCGGAGGCCCTGCTGCTCCCTTCCCTCTCCTGCCCTCTCTGCTTCCAGCCTCACAAGAAGTCGTTCAATCAGCCCTGGCCGCTTCTCTCACGTTTCCCTCCCAGGTTCCAAACAAGCTCTCGGGGAACGTCATAGAAGTGTGACCCCGTCTGCAGGGAGAAGGATTTCATTTTTCTTCTCTGCTGGTCCCCAGGCCCACAGGCACAGGGAGGGGGGCGGGGGGACTGCGGTGGAGGGAGTGCAGTTAGCCGCACCTTCGTCTCTCTCTCCCCCACCCGTGTCCAAGTCTGGTGAAGGAGGCTGCACTACAAACCCTAATTCTGCAAAAAAATAAGCAAGCCACACTACTCAAAGGCCTGGCCCCATTCTGCAACAGGCAAAGCTGCATGAGACACGGCCTTCTTCCTGCCTCCTCTCGTCTCCTGGACTGGATCTCTCCCGGAGAAGACGCACAAAGCTTACGGGAGACGACGGGAACCTAGAGGGACCGAAGCTGTCGTTCAGACCGAGCATCCCCAGGGACGCCACGGGGTGCCCGCTGGCAGGGTCACGGCTGCTGTCAAGCCTTCTCTGGGTCTGGCCATCGAGGACTGGTCTGTGGTGTGAGGCGAGACTTTGTGAGTGTGTGACACGTTACCTGTTTTGTCTCTTGGAAGACACGATCGAAGGGCTTCCCTCCTGAGGGTGGAAGGGCTCCCCGCGCCGGCTGCCTGCATCCTGTCTTCTCCGGCCCGTATTTGGACTGTAAAACCCTTGGTCTGGGGTTTTAAGAAGGAAAAGTGGGAAAGACACCTGGAAGGTATGGGCCCCATTTCTTCTTGGGAAAAGTCTCTCGGAGTTGTTTCAACGCTAGCTTGGACGACTGAAAAGGCACATTCCCACGGGGCATCCCGAGGGCTGCTGAGTCACGCACGCTGTCGTGGAAGCTGCTGGAAGGCAGGCCTGGCCTTTGGGGTCCCCATACCTTGCCATCTTACCCAGGGTTCTGTGAAAGCTACCCAGGGTCCTCATGTCCTTCCCTAGAGTCTGTGTGGTGCGAGGTGACAGGTGTCTCTCCCCACTGCCCCCCCCAAAAATGGTGCTTGATAAGGGAAGACAAACTCTTCCCTAGACAAGTTATGGCTGCTGAGCGCCTGCACGGGAAGAGATGGACCTCTGCATCTTCCAGCAGTGGCCAGACAGGAGTGTGGGAGGACTGCGCCTAGCACGAGCGTGGCGCACAGTAGGTGCTCTGTGATACCTGTTGAACTGAATAAGAGCAATAGCCCCCAAGCCAGAGAGCTGAAAGCCATCACCCAGTGACCACCCCTTCCTTCTGGTCTACAAAAGCTCTCCTGGCCGGGCCAGCCACCACTCTGCTTTGCCCGAGTGTGAAGCATAGGGAGGGAGGAGGGACAGGGAAAAAGGCAGATGTCGGCAATCCTAAGGGCTTCCTCATGGGAGGGCATGAGGCTTCACTCATTGTCTTGTGACTTCCATCCCTGCTGAACGGGGCTGCAAGGCCAAGGCTCCTTAGGGGAGAGGTCCTTACCTCTGATCCAGTTAGAGCAATAACCACTTTTTAAATGTAAAATAAAAGATAAAATGAAAAGGCACATGCTTGTTGTCTGGTAAATGCCCAAACGTTGCCCTCTTTTTCTGGCGGTTGGCATCCAGTCAGTTCTCTCTCCATTTTGGCCTGCAGCTTCCTAGGGACATGCCTGCCAGCCAAGCTGGAGTTGGAAGGGAAATCTTGAACAGATGGGGGTGCACGTGTAGGAGGAGAAAATAGCTGCTCCATCCCCGCCCCCCAAACCAAGCTCAGGCTGCCTCACCACAGAGGTATGCAGGCTGGTGCTCAGTTTTTAAAACAAAGGGCTTTCCCCTCGGCTGGTGCTGGGTGCTTTCCTTGGCCAGAGGAATGCCGTCCGTCCGTTTCTCCCAGGGGTGAGGAGGGAAGCAAGGAGGAACTGCCAGAGCCGCCTGCCGCGAGCAGCCCAGTGTGCACAGAGCAGCTCAGTGTGCGCAGCATGCTGTTCTGGGCTGTGAAAGGAACATCATTCCGATCCCAACAGCAGGCTGCAAGGTAGAGTGATGGTGCCTTTAGCCAAGGAGCAAGCCATGTTCAGGGCACCCAGAACATTCTGGTCAGAACCAGCAAGAGCTCCGGCAGAAAATGTCTGAGCTCAGGGAAGGCTGCTGGGAGAGCAGAAGGAAAGCAGGTCTTAGAGGCTGAGTGGGAAACCCATTAGCACACGGAGCGCTAAGCCAAACCTCCGAGCGTTACTTCCCAGGTCCTCTGCCTGCACAGCGCCAAGTGATGGAGAAGCCCCCAAGTCAGCACCAGGCGGAGACAGCCGTGGGTGGGATCCAGGAAGCACTGCTCATGGCAGTTTCCTGTCTCCCCCAATGTGTCTGCAGCACATCAGCGGAGGGGATGAGGGGAGACGAGCGAACACCACTCCTGGCTCCAACTCCACTGCCTTTTAATTAATTAGCTCCCTCCACTCCTGAGTTCTTCTAACAGTTGAACTTTTCCTGAATCAACGTAATGGCGCAGAACCCCACAGCTATGATTTGGGAAGTGGTCCTTTCTGTACCACTCACTTAGCTCCGCAGACTCCTCACTGTGGGAGGGGCCCAGGCAAATTCTTTTGAGAGGGAGACCTGACAGCAGGCCTGCGGGGAGAATGCCGGACTGACAGGCAGGGATTCAGTGTGTTACTCGCCTTGGGATGCACCTAACACTTCAGGCCAGTTACTCGGGGAGTAGGGTGGTCTCATCTGTGCAAAACAAAGGGTGAGAGCAGCAGACTCCGAGGTGCCCCCACCACACCTGACTAGGGGTGTGGGCAGGAACAAGAAAGAGCCCAGGGTGTAGGGAAGGCCCGTGGAGTCTTTCTGTGGGGGCAGGGGTCCCTTCCTCCTTAGTCCTGTCCCCTCGAGCACTAGCTTTTCAGGATGCATGACCTCTAGAATCCACTCAAGATCTCTAATTCAGCTCTTTACAGAAATAGGTAAATTCAGACTTCCACTTTACTTCTCACCTCCTTTAAACCTATTTCAGTTTTTGGATTTTGATTTCAAGTGGCCTCCAGGAACAAATTGTGTATATAAATGGGATGCCGCCCTCCACCCCCCATCCCCAGCTCCAACCCCACCGAGCTCCAACAGTATATTTCCAGACTCTCAAATGTTACTTGAAGCTAAATTGAAGATCTTTGCATACAAATAGTTCCTTCATGATACATAGCAGGACTAACACATGGACTGTTTTGGGGATTATCCAAATGATTGCATTCCATCCGCTTCTTAATGGGTGCTAGGGAGGGTTAGGTTTTCTGTCTATGGAATGTTCCAGCTGTCACGGGGGAGGGCAGGTGGGGAGGACTGAGGAGGCAGGGGCTTGTTCATTGAGGAATTCCACCCCGGACCAGCTGACACCTCCTGTGACAAGTGGAAATCCGCCCCCCCCCCCCCCCCCAAGAGGTGCTCTGGCACACAAAGCAGGCCTGCTTTGGAATGGGCCTAGGAGTAATTGTTTTCTCTTAGAAAAGCAGAACACCACTCAGAAGAGCAGGGAACTTTTTCTAGTTTTAGGTGCCTGGGTATTTTTTCTCCCTATAAAAGCTCAAAACAGGAGAATGCTTTAAAGAATCGTTACAGAATGAGCCCATCCCTTTTAGAGAAGGTCTGTTTCTCCTCCCTTCCCCATAACATGGAACCAACTAAGGATAAGGGAGGGACACACCGTTTCAGAGACGCCAGCCTGGTCTCTGAAGCCCACACTCACGTCGCTAAAAAGGAAATACGCAATTACTGGACACGGGCTCGTCTACCTGACTGCAGCAAAGTAGAGGCGTGCGGAGCAGACACCCCTCAGGTCCAGACAAGAACACCAAATAGTATTTAGCAAATTTAAACTGAACCTTTTGCTTGGACTGTAAAATATATACTAGATAAAATTTATAGAGCAGCAGCACAGAAAGCCTGCCCAAACATGTTGCCACTTATTTTCTCAGCAAGAGCTGAGATTTAAAAAGCACTGGCTGACACAGGTGCCGAGCTATTACTGCCGTCCCTTTCATCCTTGCCCCTGGGGGGTGAGTCTAAGAAGCTCGGGTTCACAAAAGGATCTAAGGAACAGTGTGCCTCCCCCATCTACCCGTACTTATCCAACCTTCAGCCCAGATTCTAGGAGCACTTGATTTCTAAAGAACCATCCATTTCGTACTATCAATTCTGACTTCACAGCCCTTTCAAAGGGAGAAAGTCCCAGGAGAGCATCTTCCTTAATCAGGGCGAACTCTGTCTGGGTGGCAGAGACACGGAGGTCGGCCACGCAGACATGGGAAGAATGCAAGGCGATGCCTGTCTAATGGGCCGAGCCCTCTCTCCCCTCCGCAGGAATGGCAGCGCAGCGGTATTTCAGGCTCTCCCCATGTCAGGCTCTTGACGTGCCCTACATGCAGCTGCAAATCCCCATCACTTTCAGCCTCTCTCCACTGCTGGAACGCCTTTCTCAACACTGTAATTTACCCTCCGAAGAACAGGGAGCGCACACCCTTGCCTCCCCAGTACCACGTTCCACTAATTGCCACCCCCTCCTATATCCCACTAACCTACCTACGCAAAGGAGGAAGGAACCGCCCTTCAAAGCCTGCAGCAGACGGTCCCAGTACATATGCCACTAACGAGAACTTTTATTTCTTTTTAATGACATTAAACACAACTGCTACAAGAGGAAAAACATGATCAAGAGGAGGCACCAAACTTGTTTCATAATTGATCCTGACAACAACTCAAGCAGCGCAGGGTCTGCGTTAGAGGCAAAAATACAAGTAAACCACACGAACAGTACATTTTTACTCTGCTTTATCAACCAACCCCCCTGTGGTGAGAATGTCTTCATGGATGAAGGAAGCCAGTCAGGCAGTTAAATGTACACAACGTAAAATACAGCAAGAATTCCCCATGAAATACTAGGCTTAGAGGCCAATGCCAAACATGAGATATGCATCTTTAAAAACACTGAAACTCCAGATTTTGCCCACTACCACCTTTAAGGCGAGCATGCCTGATGATGAGTTTCTTTAGCTTTCTTCCTCTTTAAAGAATATCGTGCAAACTGCTTGAGAACAGTTTTTCCTCCTCCAGTCCAACAGATTTAATTAAGCTGCTAAAGCTTTGGAAAAACAGAATTATGTGAGCAAAGAGGAAATGTGATTGTCACATTTTAGAGTTAACCTGTCACTCATTTGATTGGCAAAGGCGATGCCCCCATTACACATTCAGAGTGAAACCCTTTTGCACCAAGAAAGCAGAAACACGAGCCTTAGGTTTTTGCCGAAGCAAAGCACTGCCCCTTTACGGCTTGGGTTATCCATGGGGAACCAGCCAGCTATAATTATAATAGAAAGTAACTATATGATTATAGCAGCCACGCTGTGCTCCCAAAGGTCAATGTTTGTCTCAGTCTCTCTCAAGCTAATTTCGGGAAACCTGGAGAAGTGACTCATGGCTGACAACGGCAAAAACAGATTTGACCCTTGCCTTTGAACAGAACTTTTTAGCATTCTGGTCTCAGAATTAAACCAAATGTCCAAAGAGTAGAGAATCCTTAACTGCATAAAAACAGTAAATACTTAAGAGGCATCCATCTACATTTATTGGTGGCTGAATGACCAAGCTTTCCCCAAGCCCGTCTCCATAGCAGGGCAGGATGTTTCAGATGGGTCCCTCACACACGGAGACGGGGCCGATGAAACCACCAAACCAGGCAGAGGCAGCTAGCCCAGTGTCACAGGCTGCACTTCGGCGACCACGTGCAACCTTCACAGAACGAGAATAGCAGCATGAAGGCTGGACTGCAGGATCACCCAGAAGATGCCTAGAGCTGTCCATTAAGAAACAGCAAGCTGCTAAGACATGCATTAGGAGGGCTGCACAAAGCCTGTCCCTCGGGTTAGAGCACCAAGATCAGGCCACATGTAGGGTTGGGAAGCGCTTTGTGCACAGGCGTCCTCATAGCTTTACGAGAGCCGCCTCAGCAGCTCGGCGAAACCTGCCGGGAAGGACCTCGGAGTCTTTTTCTGTGGGGGCAGGAGTCCTTTTCCCCTAATCCTGTCCCCTCAAGCACTGGCTTTTCAGGACGGGTGTCCTCTAGAGTCCACTTTTTAGGTCTCTAATTCAACCCTTTACAGGAATATGTAACATCTCACCAAACACCAGGGGGCGTTTCAGAGGTCTGACCAAATGAGTAGGTAACATCCAGGGTCCAAGGCACGTTTTGCTGAGTTACAATGGAAACAGGAGGGCCTCTCCAAAGTCTCTCTTGTAGTGGGAGGCTCACTAACACGTGACCTCGTACCTCAAGTTAGGGTTTGGCAGATGACACTGAGGATGAGCGGACACCTCACTGGCACTGGCTTTCTGGCCTGCCCCGAAGTTAAGACCCTAGGAGACCAGCTCTTCAACGAAGAGAGCAGGGAGACTGTGCTCAGGAGGCGCACCCGCGGCTCACAGGAGCGCGCCTGTCGGACCCCAGAGCACAGCGGTCACCGGGAAAAAGGAAAGCCCTTGAAGGAAGGCAGGAGAGTTATGAGACCACAAACCAACACAGGTTAGCCAGCAGTCTGCCGTCGGTTAGCATGTGTAAGGTCTGCAAACACAATTGTGCAAAGCAAATTCAATGAGTGGAATAAAAGCCAAAAAATAAAGGCAGGTAGCAGGCACAAAAAGGAGAGAAGATTTACTCTTTTAATGTGTCCTTTCAACAGGACTTTGGTCCTGCCCCATCCTGCTTCAAATATCTCAGATTACCAACTCGAACATTTTGACAGGATTGAGAGATTCAAATAAGAAAGTAAGAAGGGCTGGTAAAAGTGACTTGTATCCATGTACACGGGGTGAGCAGGAGCAACACCCCCCTGCAGCCCGACCAAGGATCTCTTCCTCAGAGAGTAGAAGATGCTTTCCTTTGGGCACCAGTAAACTTTCCTCCTGCACGAAGGTGGGGCTTTGTTAGGCCAGGGGTGTTTTGGCTTAATGTTGGCTTTCAGGAGGCGGCCACATTCAACTTAAAGGAAAAAACAAAAACTGTAACAACTAAACACTGCTTACACACACACACACACACACACACACACACGAACTTTATACAAAAAATTCAAGTCAGTAATGGGCATTTCCAAAAGGCGACAAGTTCTTTAAATAAAAATATTGTGAAAAATAGAACTCAAAATCTCCAAAGCACGAAAGAGCAGGAGAAGGTGAGCTGCAGCTCTGGACAGGACGCTGAACAGGGGAGCCCACTGCCGACGGGCCGTGGCAAGCGAGCCGCCCCGGACGCCGTCTCAGAGACTCTGGAACCGCGGGTGGCTGCGCTGATTCCTGTCCACCCACTCAGTCAGGCTGCACCTTTCCAGAGGCTTCGGTCGGAGCCGGGCGTAGTTTCTGTCAGGGGAGGGGGGAAGTAAAAACAGAAAAGATGAAGGTTTCGGCTGGTATGGCTATTTGTATACAACTATTTTAAGAACATCATTACTTTAAGAAATCAAGTATTAATTTTGTATTTCAATTCTCACAACAATTATAGAAATTTTATATGAAACTTACAATAGAACTGCTATTTCCTTCCAAATTCCAAAGCTACCTAATTCCCAGGCAGGCAATATGGTGATAAGTGCCACACCCGCAAATGTCCCAAGAAAACCCCACGTACAGTGTATACTAATGATGAAGTGGGGAAAGTCTCTCCCTCCAGAAACACTTAGAGCAGGATCTACACTCCGCTGTCTGCATCGGAGCTGTATTCCAACAGGGCCTCACTGTCTGGCACAGCTCAAGGTTGCTCAGGACACAGCGGTTAAAATTAGAATAAAATTCCCAGAGAAGGTAAGTCGTCATGTGAGTATCACATTGCAAGTTTGGAGACTGAACAATTAATAGCACAGACTTAAGAATTTCTTGAGAGCCTCTTTCAGTCACGTGCTGAGCTGGGGCTCCAGACATGACCCGATGAGATGACGGGAGTCCAGTCTCAACTCCAGCTGCTCCTCACAACCACCCGGGAGGCTTTTTAAAGACATAGACTCTTGGCCCCTCCAGGAATCAAATCATTAAGTCTTGTCTCACCACCAGACTTAAGGATTTAGAATCCTGGTAGTCAGAGCCTGGACACCTGTATTTTTAGACATCCCACAAGTGATTATAAGGAACAGCCAGGATTGAAAATAATTATACCTAGCTCTGTATGTAAGCACTTGTTGAATTCTTGAAAGCACCTCCTCTCATTTAATGTTAATGGCAATCCTATGAGAAAAGCACTCTCATTAACAACTCATACACTAAGGAAACTGATCCTCAGGCGAAATAACTTGCTCAAGGTCATGGAGGTCATAGAGTGAAGTAGAAAAGCCAGGATGTGAATTCACACCTGAATCCAGAATTTATCTAATAACCATTACACTACACTGTCTTTCTGACAACCATGAGGGAACACTGAGTGTGTACAGGCTGAAGTAGGAGTGTCTAAAATACCCAAAAAGTAGCAAGCTCGCCAGTGTGACTGGAGCAGAGTGAACAAAGCAAAAGTAACAGGAGATGAAGTCAGCGAGCTAACTATGTCACCCGAGGCCACCATCCTTACAGGAGATGCAGGGGGTCATGAAGACGGGAAGATGTGAGATGAAAAGCCGCTGGAAAATTCTGAGCAAAGAGGAGGATCTGATTCATGGCTTATGCTTTGAAGACCTCGCTGACTGCTGAGCTGAGAACGGAGGGCAAGGCAAGAGCAGAAGCAAGGAGGCCAATTTAGGAGATTTGCAATAATCCAGGGCACAATGGTGTAAAATGGCCAGGCTTTAGGTATATTTCGTATGTGGAGCTTATACGACTTGCAAATGGACTGAATACAGGGTAAGAGAAAGGAATCAAAGATGACTCCAAGGTTTCTGGGTAACTGGATTTTACTGAATAAATCTGTAAAATAACACTACATCAAGAATCCAGAAGATTTCACAACTAGAAAGGCCCTTTGACATCCATTAGTCCAACATCTTCATTTTACTGATGAAGGAAAAGTAAAGTGATTAGGACCAGAAAAGTAAAGTGATTAGATCAAAATCATACAGCTAAGCCCTGGCTGGTGTAACTCAGTGGGTTGGGTGTCATCCTGCAAAATGAAAGGTCGCCAGTTCAATCAATTCCCAGTCAGGGCACATGCCTGGGTTACAGACCAGGTCCCTGCTTGGGGGCATGCGAGGGGCTACCAATCAATGTTTCTCTCACACATCAATGTTTCTGTCCTCCCTCTTTCTCCCTTTCTTCCCCCCCTCTAAAAATAAATCTAAAAAATATTTTTTAAAAAAATCATACAGCCAATTAAAAAATGCAAGGCTAGTATTAGAACTACGTTTCCTGAACTTCGGTCCAGTTCTTATCCATTATACTGTACTGTTTCTTTTTCCAGCTCTGGAATTAACAATTATAACCCACCTCCCCACCACATCCCTCCTAGAGCTAAACTCCACCCTGTCCTCCTCCTTCCTAATCACCCACTCACCGAATGGTGAGGTCCGAAGGATGTGAATGGTTATGCCTATGATGAACTTGATCCATCAAAGAATACAGTTCCACCAAGGCACCTGCGAGACAAAGAGATCAGTGGTTAGGAAGCCACTCAGCGAACTTCCATGGCAGCCTAGGTCAAAGCTTTCAGAGAAGGAGAAAACAGGCACTGGTCCTAATACTGTCTATTTATGACTATTACAAGCGCTCAGCACAAAACTACAAACTAGAGAGGAAAGCTTGTTCTTGGATGATGATGATGACGACGATGATGAATAACAATAATGACAGCCATCATTCATTCACTCATTCAATATTTACCAGCCCCTACAATGTGTGAAGAACTTCACTGGCCCCTAGAATATGGTGGCCTATGAGACGATATACCTGCCCTCAGGTGATTCCAAAATTTGTGATATGTGCAGTGACAAAAAATACAGGTCGAAATGTGTGCAGAGACTGGGGGCTGGGCGCTTAGAGAAAGCCCCCTCCAAGGGAAGGAAACTATAAGCAAGGATCTAAAGAAGGTAAGAAGTTAGTGAGATAAAGAAGGGTAGAAGGTGGGAGTGTCCAAGAGAAATTGCTAACACCAAGGCCTAGAGGCTCAAGACGGCAAAATACATTCAAGAAAGAAGAAACTGAGAAGAGAAGGGGGGTGGAGGCTTTTTGCTCAACAAGAAAAATTGCTGGAGGCAATTTCTCAAGTACCCGGGAGTCTAGCAAGGTGCTAGTATGCACTTTACACATTACCTTAATTCTAAAAAATACCTTAATGTGGAGATAGATGTTATTAATATCATTTTAGGGATGGAAAACTATAGCTCAGGGAGGTCGACTTGCCTTAAGTGCTTATTAAACTGGACTCAAAACTAGCTCCTGTTTGAGTCCAGCTTTGCCACTATTCGATGACACTAATTTTGCACTTAAGGGCTGAAACTTAGGCTGAAGCTCACAAGAGGAGAAATTATAATTAGAATAAAATAATTTCCCTAGACCAGTGGCACTCAAATTTTAACATGCATCGTAATCACACCGAGGTATTATAAAACAGATGGCTGGGCCCCAACCCCAGAGTTTCTGATTCTGAAGGTCCAGGTGGGACCTGAGACTTTGCATTTCTAACAAATGCCCAAGTGATGCTGACACTGCTGGTCTGGGAATCACACTTTGAAAACCACTGCCCTAGACTGTGGAGACTTTCCTTTCAGCCAGTTTACATATTTCTCATTATCTTACCTACTGTGCTCTCCGGAACCTACAGCACTCTAACTAGGCTACAGACCATCTTTTCAAGTTCTCGTAAAAAATATTTACTTAGCCCTGACTGGTGTGGCTCAGTGGATTGAGCGTGGGTCTGTGAACCAAAGGGTCGCCAGTTCAATTCCCAGTCAGGGCACATGCCTAGGTTGTGGGCCAGGTCCCCAGTAGGGGGCTCAAGAGACACAACCACACATTGATGTTTCTCTCCCTCCCCCCTTCTCTAAAAATAAATTAAAAATTTAAAAAGTATTTACTTAACTTTTAGGACCAATTTAATTTATTTAAAGCCTCAAGGAGTTGAGCTTTGTACAAAAAGTATATACTTTGGAGTGAGGCAGATGAATTAAAATTCCAATCCAGTCAGTAACTAGCTCTTTGACCCTGGGCAAATGATTTCATTTCTTCTAGCCCTACTTTATTCATCAAGGAACTGTGGACAATAATATTTAGCTTGAAGCTGAGTACTGAGAACATAGTACATAAAAGACTTAGCACAGTGCCTGGCACACAGCCCGTGTGCAGTAAGTAATAGCTATTATTACAGTGTTATAGTCTCAGACCTATGTTGGTTTACAATGTCTTTAAATGCTACAATCAATGACCTACTTGTAAGAAAAAATGCTTTTAAATCTATCAGTCCACATACGAACTATGATACTCAGCAGCACTCAGCAAAAATTCTCTCTAACCATAATGAGATAATACTTTTCAGGAAAAATGTATAGATTCATTACATTAAAAGTTCCTGTGCAGTTAAAAATAAAAAAGCACGACCAAGGGCAAAAGATGACAATTGACCACATGAAAATATATCTGAAACATATTTGGCAAGGGTTAATGTGCCCTTTCTAGAAAGATAATCACAAGCACAACAAATAAAATACAAACAAAATAGGTCAAGGACATGAACAAGCAATTCACAAAAGTAACATAAGTGAACAATAAACATAATGAAAACATGTTCAATATCACTATATGGAAAGAAAACATTAGTCTCACGTCACGTTAATATAAATCGGGATCAAATCCCCCCTTTAAGAAGGGGTGTAACATTTTATTTTTTAAGATTTTATTTATTTATTTTTAGAGACAAGAGAGGGAGAGAGGGAGAGAAACATCAATGTGTGGTTGCCCCTCACACACTCTACTCAGGACCTGGCCCACAACCCAGCCATAAGCCCTGGCTGGGAATTGAACCTGAGACCCTCTGATTCACAGGCTGGCCCTCAATCCACTAAGCCACACTAGCCTAACTTTTAACTAGAAAATCCCTTACTTGCTAGATTTTTTCAGCTAAAATCAAAGGTCTTGATTCAAACTGCCCCTTTCCTATATACCCTACTTTTACATCATGGACATCCATTCCCTCTTGCCCCCACAAAAGGACATTGTACTGGGGCAAAAATCAGCTTTGTATCATCAAAGGAGTGCTGGCAAGATATGCCCTGGCTGGTGTGGCTCAGTGAACTGAGCACCAGACTCTGAAGCAAAGGACCAATGGTTCAATTCCCAGTCAGGGCACATGCCTGGGTTGCAGTCCAGGTCACCAGTGGAGGGTCTGAGTGACAACCACACATTGATATGTCTTTCTCCCTCCCTTTCCCTCTCTCTAAAAATAAGTAAATAAAATCATTTTTAAAATAATTAAAACAAACAAAGGAATGGGAATCCTGGTGTCTGATCTCAAAATGAAACAAGATTATCTATAGGTCATGCCCTTCAGTTCACTCCTTTCTTACCAGAGATTCTATAAAATTGCCCAGAAACCTATACACTTTAAACTAAAAGAAGAAAAAGACTAGTCAGTTAGGCCAAGGAGGCTTCACGTATTCAACTGCTAGGTATCATAATCTAGCAGCAGCAACTTACATATCAGGCACTGTCCTATATGTTTTATATATATTAACACATTTATTCCTTATAACAATCATAGGTGGTATTTCCCCCATTTTACAGATGAAGAAACTGAGACACACAGAAGCAATCTGTCCAAAGTTAAACAGCTAGTGACAGAGTCCAAATTTCAACAATACCATGGTTTGAGTGTCCTTAAAAAATTTTTCTGAGACTGCCCTGACCAGTGTGACTCAGTTGGTCATACTGCAAAGCAAAAGGTCGCTGGTTTGATTCCCAGTCAGGGCACATGCCTGGGTTGCAGATCTGGTCCCTGGTCAGGGTGTGTGAGGCAACCAACTGATGTCTCTCTCTCAAATCAATGTTTTTATCCCTGCCTTCCCCCCTTTCTTCCCCTCTCCTTAAAAAGAAATAAAATCATTAAAAAACAACAACAACAACCAAGAAAGAAAGGAAAGAAGGAAGGAAGGGACTTGTTTACCTGGCACAGCACTATGTAAACAAGGGCTCAGTAATTAGGTCTCAGCTCATGCACAAAAAATGTTAGTTTCCATTAGCACTTACAAATTAATGACGAACTATGGTAACCTTTATTATTAATAAGACTTAATGACCTAGAGATAATGAGAGCTAACATTTAGCAAGCATTTATTTTGTGCCAGGCACTTCACTGACTGCTTTGCATGTATGCTATCATTTAATCCTAAAAATCACATACCATGTGGAGGCAAATACCATGATCTCCACTTTATTCATGAGTAAATGGAAGCTTAGAAAAGATACTCCTCTCTCTTCTAGTAAATGGGAAAGCCAGGACTCAAACCCATCTGGAGCTAATAATCCAGAGACCTTATTTCAGCTCACGCTTGCATCTCTTCTTCCTCCAAATTTAGAGATGCTAACAAGAATGGAAACATCATTTTTGTTTTGAATTTTTGAATTTTCTCTTCCCTTCATAGTCTCTAACAGATGGGCTGCCTTAGACCAACAATCAGTACCATGAGCTTATTTTAAATTGTGGCTAAAAGGTGGTGAAGGCTGCCTTGTTTGTGGCTAAGAACGAAATTCACCTAAGAATGAAATTAGGAGGAAAAACCCCTCAACATTCAGAAATGAGATCAGCAATTCTTCTAAACTTTAATCTAGAAATATGTAGCTGACTAGTTTGGGGAAAAATTCAGTCTAATAACTGTCCTTAATAAGTTAAAAGTGAACCAATTGTTATAAAGGAGGGGAAATGATAATGCTGAGTGCTCGCTATGCCCATGGCCCTTGTGACAGGTTTTATGCGGCACCAGGCTTTGTACCACATGGCCCAAGAACAGAGAATCTCTCAGCTGGCTTATCTCTCAGCTGGAAAATCAAGCTGGCCTGGTACCAACAAGTCATCAAGTGCATCAATCATATACTCTCCTCTGTAATGCAGAGATGAGCTTTAGTAATGGGCAGGGGGTGGGGGGGGGAGAGGGAGGGAGGGAGGAGCGCACAGGAAAGAACAGACACTTGAGATAGCTAACAGAGAGCAGAAGCACTCAATCAGCAGGGAGAACCTGGGTAGGGAACAAAGACACCTGTTTCTAGGGGGTCTGGATCTATGGCTGATTCTTTTTACTACGAGGTCTGGCTATGTTGTCGAGCATCTAATAATCCTCATTTTTCCCCCTATAAATCCTTAAACTTAGTTACTTAAAGGCAATCACAACGTCTCTATGCCATGCAACCAAAAAAGTACCAAGCACAGGGGAGGGGAAAAAAAGGAAAGAAAAAAATGAGCTACAGGGGTGTAGGCTTCTCCTTTCATGAATAGATTAATAAAATGGGAATTAAAAGGAAAAAAAGATTAAGTAGAAAGCGAGAATGCAAACGTGTTGCCTGTAGCTCAACAAAACTGCAGTGATCTTAGCACAAATCTTGACTGATTTTCCTTGCAGACAAGGCAAAAAGCAAAAGAAACAGGAATTATTATAAAACTCATTTCTGAAGTGACATAGAGGGGATGCTGAATGATTTATGTGACTGCTCAACAGTAATGGCAAACACAGAATAAGAATTTATGTAACTATTGTTGATTCTGATCTTCAGTAAAAATCAAAGCAGGGACTTCCTTCCCCTTCTAGTCACGACGAATGGGCTTACATCCCATTGTAAGTTACTAGAAACTGGACAAAATGTATGAAATTGTTTTCAGGCTGCTCAGAATTGTGTGATCCCCGAGGGAAGGAAAAAAATGTAGGTGAGCCTTGAAAGTTCTTATGAGCCTGTTGGCCTATAAATGTTCAAAATAAAAAGTTCTTTTAAATGAAGGAAAAAAAACACCAACTTAATAAACAAGAGCAGCCCCGGTTGCTATCACTCAGTAGATTAAGCACCAGCCTGCAAATCAAAGGTCAGGGCACATGCCTGGGTTGCCGGCCAGGTCCCTGGTAGGGGGTACATGACAGGCAACCACACAGTGATACTTCCTCTCCCTCTTTCTCCCTCCCTTCCCCTCTTTCTAAAAATAAATAAAATCTTTAAAACAAACAAACAAATGCAGAGAGACTTCATCACCAGCAGATCTGCACGATAAGAAACTTAAAAGTTCATCAGGAAGAAGGAAAATACCAGATGGAACAAAATAGAGAGTACCAGAAATGGTAAATATGTGCATAAATATAAGACTATTTTTCTCATTTAAAAAAAAATGTCTTTAAAAGAGTATAGAAATACTGACACATGCAACAACATGGATGAATATTTAAAAAATTATTCCAAGAAGCCAAACACAAAAGAGCACATGATTCTGTTTATATCAAACTCTAGAAAAAACAAATCTAACCTACGGTGACCAAAAAGAAATTAGTGTTTTCCCCGGGCTGGAGTGGGATGGGGACAGATTGACTAAGACGGAACAGAATAGAAATTTTGGGGGTGGCAGGAATGTTCTATGAATTTGAGTGCTGTGATGGTTCCACAGGTGTACAAATTTGTCAAAATTCACCAAGATGCGTACTTAAAATGGGTGTATTTTACTGAATGTAAAGTATACTCCAATAAAGTGATTTTTAAAAAGTCCAGGCATGGTGCCAGCCAGACAAACACAGGTTGACTGTATCAGTTTATCTCCTCTTGCTAACCTCTCACTAAATTGGAAAAGAAAGGTCTCAAATCAGTTATCTTAGCAACCACCTAAAGAAAGTAGAAATAAAGAGAGCAAATTCAACACAAGCAAGCAGAAAAAATAAAATATAGAAACAGAAATCAATGAAACAGAAGACAGAGACATAGAAAAAGAAATCAATAAAACAAAAGCCGATTATTTTTTAGAGTAATCATGCTGCCCTGGCTGGTGTGGCACGTAGGCTGGGCGTCATCCCACAAACCGTAAGATCACAGGTTCCACTCCTGGTGGGGGCATGTGCCTGGGTTGCAGGCCAGGCCCCCAGCTGGTGGCCTGCAAAAGTTTAGTTTCTCTCCCTCTCCTTCCCTTCCCCTCTCTCTAAAAATAAATAACTAAAATCTTTTTTAAAAGTGTTGGTAAACTTTCAGCCAGACTGAGTAGAAGAGAAAAAACAAACTGCCAATACCAAGAATGGGAAAGATGACGTCACTATAGAGACTATGTACAAGGATAATAAGGGAATATTAACTTTATGCCAATGTATTTAACAGCCTAGATGGAATGAACACATTTTCTGAAAGACTACCAAAGCTCACTCAAGAAAAGATACTAATTCTACTCTTCCAGAAAATTAAAAAGGTAGGAATACTTCTCAACTAATTCTGTGAGGCCAACATTACTCTGATACTAAGACCAGACGAAAAAATTATATGAAAACTACAGACCAACTCCCATTATGAAGACAGACGCAAAAATTCGTAACAAAATTTTAGCAAATCAGCTTAATACTTTTATTTCAGGATACTACTTTTAGTTTAGCACAGAATGCATAAAATCAGGAATGCAGAATTGGTTAACATTGGAAAGTCAAATAACATACCATATTCTGCCATGTATAATGTGCACCCATATTTTCAACCCAAACTCTTTCAGGAAAAAAAATTTTCATTTTAATTTTTAATCCAATCATTTACTTATTTACATTTATATATTCTTTTGTATTAAAAGGAATTTTAGCACTTACTTTTGAACATATTATGATACAAGAAATTTTATGTAACACATAATTACAAAACACAAGAACAGATACGAGATACAAGAAATTTGGTACGACAATCCAATAATCGTTTTCCAGGGCATTATTTTGCATATGGATATCATTATTGCTTTCTAGAGTTGTACTTTTAATGCATAAGCATAAATAAAAGAATTAAAAACACTTATATACATACAAAATTAGTACTACCCATGTATTATGCGCATCCTCATTTTCCCCTCAAAAGTCTGGGCAAAAAAGTGCATATTAAACACCAAAAAATATGGTAATTCTCTAATTAATAGACTTATTAATTTAAAAAAGTATGATTTCAGTAGATGCAGAAAAAGTATTTGACAAAATCCAAAGTCCATTTGTAATAAAAGCTCTCAAGAAACTATAAATAGGAGGGACTATCCTCAAGCTGATCAAAGGGTATCCAAAAGAAACCTACAACACAGTAGGTAATGGTGAAAGACTGTTGTTTTCTTCCTAAGACCAGGAACAAGTTACTCATTGTTACCTCTATTTAATATTGTACTGGATGTTCTAATCAGTACAGTAAGACAATAAAAGTAAATAAAAGACATCCAAATAAGGAAGGAACAAGTAAAAGTGCACCTATTTAGCTTTTTTTAAAAAACAGAACTTCTCAGAGGATGTGTCACTAAAACAAAAGACCGAGCAAGAGGAAGAAACGGCACCCAGAAAAGGCGGCCACCCCGGGAGGGCAGTTCTGCAGCGCGCCTAGAGGACCCGCAGTGCCGACCGGAGCAGAAAAGAACAGAAGACCCGAGAAGGAAGGTCTCCAGAAAAAACTAAAGAGGAACTGATTGATTACTGTGTATATTGAAGCATTTAAGGGGTAGAAGGAGGAACAATGATAAGGACATAAGCTGGATTTGTAAAAAAATTAAGGATAAATTCATTTGTAGTTTAAAAAACGTGAGGTAATTAAAAACTTCAGAAAAACAAGTAATTCAAGAAAGAAAACAGGACCACAGTGTACTACTGACATTGTAGTGAACACTGTTCACTTAGGTGTAATCTCAACGATGAATATTGATTTAACAACCATCAGTATAACTACCAGAAAACAAAATAACAAGTGCTGGCAGGAATGCAGAGATTCTGGAACCTCTGTTCACTGTTAATGGGGCTGTAATAGTGCAACCAATGCTGAACAGTATGGAGTGTCCTCAAAAAATAAAAAATAGAGCCTTGGCCAGGTAGCTCAGTAGGTTAGAGCATCATCCCAATACACCAAGGTTGTGGGTTCAATCCCTGGTCTGGGCACATACAAGAATCAACCAATGAATGCATAAATAAATGGAACAACAAATTGGTATTTCTCTCACTCTCTTCTTTCCTGTCTCTCCAAAATCAATGAAATAAAAATTAAAAAAAAAAAAAAATAAAGTATCCATATAAAAAAAGAATGTATTAGAAATTAAAACAAAAATTAACAGTAGAATTACCATATGATCCAGCAACCCCACCTCTGGTTACTCAGCCAAAAGAGCTAACAGCAGGGTCTATAAGAGGTATCTGCATGCCTCGTTCACAGCGGGGCTATTCACAATAGCTAGGAGGTTACAGCAGCCCAAAGGTCCACTGAAGAATGCGTGGAGAACAAAATGTCACGTATACATACAATGGAGCATTAGTCTGCCATAGAAAGGAAGGAAATTCTGGCACAAGCTACACAATGGCTGAAACTTGAGAGAGAACACTGCACCAAGTGAAATAAGTCAGCCACAAAAAGACCAGTACTTTATGGTTCCACTCGTATGAGTTATCTAAAGTGGTAAAATTCATAGAAACAAAGTAAAATGCTGGTTACCAGGGCTTCCAGGAGCGGGGAAGACTACCAGTTTTTTTAATGGGCAGAGAGTTGGAGATGTGCACAATGAAGTTTTAGACATCAGTTCCACAATAATGTGAATAAACATAACGCTACTGAACCGTATATGTGTAAGTGGTTAATACAGCAAATGTTATTTTCACACTACAATTAAAAACAAAAGATTAATGGACTTATGTCAGAAGACACAGGAGCTTGTTTGAAGAAGTTGCCATAATCAAATTGGGGACAAATAAAAAGAATGACTACAGTTGATTACAACACACTGACTTTAAAAACAAATCTGAGTTCTGCGCAGTGTCCCAGTGTAGGCCCTTCAACAGCAACAGCCATTGAAGAGCAGCAGCCAAGGCTCTGCGCTACCCCGTGGCCGCGAGCCTCAAAAAGCAACCAGGTGGTTGTTTTAAAATATGCCCTGGCTGGTGCGGGCTCAGTGGACCGAGTACCAGCCTGTGCGCCAAGGGGTCACCGGTTTGATTCCCAGTTAGGGTACATGCCTGGTGTGCGGGCCAGGTCCCCAATGGGGGCCACACGAAAGGCAACCACACGTTGATGTTCCCCCCCCCCCCACCTCTAAAAAAAAAAAAAAGCCACAAGGTAACCAAGAGTGTAAGCAAGCTGAGGTGCAGCAGCTGCAGTGGTCACCTCAGCAAACACCACAAGGTCCACGGGACGTGACCTGAGAGGTGTGCAGCTCTGCCCCTACAAACAGCCCACCATGAAGCTACTCCAATTCTCCAAGGACAAGCAGGCGCTGAAGTTCATTGAGAAAAGGGTGGGGACATACAACCACGCCAAGAGGAAAAGAGACGAGCTCAGTAGCATCCTTGCAGCCATGAGGAAGACAGCAGCCAAGGACTGAACCCCATCCCCTCTGTGGGTAATAAAACCTTTTCAGAGAAATACAATTCATGAGGTAATAACGATACTAATAAAAAATCTATATAGAGGAGTATTAGCTGCAGTAGTAATAACTGCAAAAAAGTGATATGTTTATTTAGAAAATGAACATTTTTCTACCCAACTCTGTGTAATAACTGATTCAGGCAAGGATCATCAATGAATGCTTAAACCATTAGGTGAACAATTGCTGTGGAACAGGATATCTGAATGGTACCAAAGCATCATTTCACAGATGCCTTACTAATCACAAAGGGGGAAATGTACCTTCCAATGAAGAAATGTGACAGACAGTTAACACTTTAACAAAGTGATCAAACTTAGCATCACTTAGTGGAACAACCTGTCATTAAGTGGTACCTCCTGATTTGATACAGGACGAATACATAGTACCTGTGAACTATGCCAGCCGCAATGCTTACTCTGAATCTAACCCCTCCTCTAGACCCAACTTTCAGTTTACAGGAAATACAGGGAATAGAGGAGTAAGTTAAATCACACCAAAAAGGGAACCAAACACAACTCAGTATGTGGAACAATCTACAAAACAAGGGACCTGGACTGAGAGAGACGAAGGAGAGAGACGTGCGTGTGTTGGTTCCTGTGTCCCACCCCGTCCTCACTGGCCCTCTATGCCATTGTTCATGATGAGCACCAACGTGCCCGGCGCCTGTGTGCTGGATGGGTTTCCCTATAAGGTCACCAGCTGGTGCAGGCCCAGCTGGGTCAAGCCAGCCCAGTGTACTGCAGTGCCCGTGGTTCTGAACCAGCTCATCAGCAAGCTGCTCTGTGGCCTAGGCCAGGAGAAATAAAGAACGGCTGGAGGCCAGCAGAGGAGGACATGAAGACATCCACTAAGGAAACAGCTAAACTGGGATTAGATCCTGTTGTAACAATTTACAAGAGACATTTTAGAGCTGGGAAAACTGGAATATAATGTAGATATTAGATGATCTTAAGAAATTAGGTGCCCTTATTATATAAAATGTTAGAGGGATTTATCTAAAAGATAAAAAATATGAACACAGTAAAATGACAGCAAACTCAGTTATTAACAACCACACCTAAAAAAACAAAAGCAAACTAAGCAAACAACTAGAATGGGAACAGAACCACAGAAATGGAGATCACACGGAGGGTTATCAGCAGGGGAGAGGGAGAGAGGGGAAAAAGGTACAGAAAATAAGTAGCATAGATGGTAGGTAGAAAATAGACAGGGGGAGGGCAAGAATAGTATGGGAAAAGTAGAAGCCAAAGAACTCATGTAGGACCCATGGACATGAACTAAAGGGAGGGAATGTGGGTGGGAGAGGGTGTTCAGGGAGGAGGGGAGTGAAGAGGGAAAAATGGGACAACTGTAATAGCATAATCAATAAAATATACTTAAAAAAATAACCCAGTCAGGGCACATGCCCAGGTTGCAGGCCACAGCCCCCAGCAACCACACATTGATGTTTCTCTCTCTCTCTTTCTCCCTCCCTTCCCTCTCTAAAAATAAATAAATAAAATCTTAAAAAAATAAATAAATAAAAATTAAAAAGTTGCACTCATACAAAAAAATAAAAAAAATAATAGGAAAGCAGAGTCTGGCTCAAAGGAGTAACTTCCTGACAATTAGAATTTTCTAAGCAAAGACCGGCCTGCTTCATGAGGTAATGAGTTTTGCATTATTAGAACTCTAAGCAAAGGCTGAATGGTCACTTGGCAAAGATACAGAATTATATGTTTGGCAATTAAAGAGATCTTAGTGGTCCTTTTTACTCTAAGAAGTTATAATTGCATACAAAGTTTTCCATTAGCTGGGATGTCAGAAAGTGGTTGTAAATGCTACTAAAGAGCCAGGTGGCATTAAGCAAAAAGAGATTATACCTATATTAGAATAATGGAGTTGAAGGGTGATTTACATTATTATATTCTGTGTTAATAATATACACATTACTGATAAAATGAAATGAATTATGATGATTAACCTGATGGAGAGGATTCAAAGTGAATTGGCACAAATGGCATTAGAACCTGCCCTACTGATTTCTGTGCCTAATAAAGAACCTAAGACACACTTTTCCAAGGTGAAATAGCACTGAACATCTCAAAAAGAAAGACAGGAGGCACTATGCTCCCTCTTTTGGCTTCTGGCTGCTCTGTAATTCACACATAAACACAGAAGAAATGTAAACTATGCCCCTGGCCCCCTACAACATGGTATAGAAAATCTTTAACTTTTGGATGCACGAATACTGGGCAGTGGGAAGTGACAAAAGAACTTAGTATCGATCGCACTGGGTTCCCAGAAGGCAGAAGCAAGTGCTAAAGGCCTGTGAAAATTTAACTGTTAATGTTAAGACACATTTTTTAAAAAGACTTTATTGCCCTGGCTGGCGAAGCTCAGTGGATTGAGCTCAGGCTGCAAACCAAAGTGTCGCAGGTTTGATTCCCAGTCAGGGCACATGCCTGGGTTGCGGGCCACGGCCCCCAGCAACCACACATTGATGTCTGTCTGTCTGTCTCTCTCCCTCCCTCCCTTCCCTCTCTAAAAATTAAATAAATAAAGTCTTTTAAAAAAAGGCTTTATTTATTTATTGTTTTAGAGACAAGGAAGGGAGAAAGAGAAGGGGAGAAACATCAGTGTGAGAAACACTGATCGGCTGCCTCTTGAACACACGCCACTGGGAGCCCGAACCTGCAGCCCAGGCACATGCCCTGACCAGGAATCCGAGATCCTTCACTTTGTGGGACAGCGCCCAATCAACTAAGCCACACTGGTCAGGGCAAAAGATAAACTTTTTAAAAAACAACTTTTTATTATGGAATTTCTCAAATTCATACCAAAGTATATGCAGTATTACGAAACCCCACATAACCAATCACTCAGCTAGCTTCACTTATCAACATTTTGTTAGGGCTATTTTCTTTAATTTCCCATACTGTTTTTTATTCTTTTGAGATTTAAAAACCAACACCTGAGATCATATTATTTTACCTATAAAAACTTCAGTACGGCCCTGGCTGGCGTAGCTCAGTGGATTGAGCGCGGGCTGCGAACCAAAGTGTCACAGGTTCAATTCCCAGCCAGGGTACATGCCTGGGTTGCAGGCCATAACCCCCAGCAACCACACATTGATGTCTGTCTGTCTGTCTGTCTGTCTCTCTCCCCCTCCCTCCCTTCCCTCTCTAAAAGTAAATAAATAAAATCTTAAAAAATGTATGTTAAAAAAAAAACTTCAGTATAAAAAACTTCAATACACTTTCTTGCTAATACCAAGTATTCAATAAATGATGTTAGCTGCTACAGCTAGGTACTGTTCTATGCATCATACTTGTACTTATATGTAATGTAATTTTTACACAAGTTAAGTCTCATTATCCTCATTTTACAAATGAGAAAACTGAGTTTTTGTTGGTTCAAGGTCACACAGCCAGTAAGCAATGGTGCTAGGATATGAACCCAGAAGTTAACTTTAGAGGAGACTTTACTCTCCCAACCACTAAAGCATGCTGGTTTTCCTCTGTACCAGTTATTCTAGCTGATCCTTATGGGATAGAGTTGTGATAAAATGGGAGAGGGACTGCTGAATGGGGAAGAGATTGGAAAGGATGCTATAAAACAAGCAGCTGCTCATGGCTTTTCTTGTGAAATTCTTTTCTAAATGCTCCACCTGAGAAAGGAAAACGTACATCTGAATATATCAGTACCTACTGCCTAGAATATAAAAGTTACCTCGCCCTGACCAGTGCAGCTCAGTTGGGCGTTATCTTGCAAAGCAAAGAGCTGCCAGTTCAATTCCCAGTCAGGGGACGTGCCTGGGTCACAGGTTCATTCCCCAGTTGGGACACATTCAAGAGGCAACCAGTTGGTGTTTCTTTCTCACATCAAAGCTTCTCTCCCTCTCTTTCTCCCTCCCCTTCCCTCTTCCTAAAAAAAAAAAAAAAACAAATAAAAAAGAAAAGTCACCTCAAGGAGGGAAAAGCAACGACCCAGCCTCTTCCATAGAGGCTGAATACTGACAAACTTCTTTTAATCTGTGCCTCCAGTGACTTGGGGTGTGTGGTGGGGGGAGGAGGGTTCCCAGTTCCACCAGACCTTTAAGACAACTCAAGCAAAGGGATCTCACAACCAGAGGGCTGAGCAATCAGTATTAGTAATATTTGATTGTTTAACGAAATCTTAGAGTAAAAAAGTAAAAGAACCTGGAATAAAAAATTCTTCCAACTGATGTGTCAAGAGTTTTAAACCTTTTCACGCATAGCCTTATCAAACAAAAAAAGAAAAAACACTAATTAATTCAAGATTTATCAAAGAAAGGGGAGATTCCTCTGATCTTGGGTCAAAAATTCTTCTAAAACCCTCTCTAGTAATTTTAGAGTAACTGAACTACCTATCTTCTCTGTGGGGCCCACCTAAGGGCATCCTCCCTCCGCATCTTCCACGCTGCCCACACACAGACAGAAGGGCGCTCTCCCTGCTCCTCCTGCACTTTGCACGTAATTCTATTAGAGCACTGATCAACAGTGCAGCGTCATCATCCTCCCTTCTCTGGGCTCTCCATTCCTGAAGGGTCAAGACTCTACCTCACTTCTCTCTCCGTTCACAATCCCTAATCTTCAAACCTAGCACCAGTGAAAAGTACTTGAAAAAGATTTGCTAGATAAGTAAAGATACTGAAGGTGACAGAATATGGAGTTATCTTCATGAGAATTCTCTTACCAGTATCTTTCTAACCTCTGCACCTTCAGTGCAGCCCACAGTTTCCTTTGAAAGGTTTTCCCATCAGCCAACAGTTCAGGATGAATGATAACACCAACTATAACAGTCTCTTGAGGGCTAGAGGAGTGTAGCAATTTTGGTTTGCAACAGGTTTTAACGAACTAGGAATAATTCAGCTTGAAGGATCTGGAAGGTAGTCAAAGCCCTTCAAGAGCTTTTATACAGATAGCAAGATGCAGGAGGAAATTTGAAATGCTTGCTTTTTTATATTTAAGTGCTAAAGGCAACAGGGAAAATAAATAATTCCAAATAAAAATCAATGATTACTAAACAGTGCCTGGGCATCCACTTCTACCATTTTTCAGAAAAGAAAATCCCTAGCAAAAAGTACAGGTCTGGTTACAGCCATCAGCCATGGGGAAGATAGCTTCCATGTACTGGTATGAGTCTCTGGACCCCTCACTAACACAGCTAGCCCAGCCACTTTGAGGATTATCTGGTTAGGCAATCCTTTGGAATGAAAAGTTTTGGGTAAGGAAGTTATCTTTCTCACCAACTTAAGAAAATTCAAAGCAATCTCCCGATTTAAGCTATATTACATTGGAAAAAAAAGTCCCATCGCATCGTCACATGCCGTACTTTGGTTACCGTGTTACCTTGGTTCGAGTCCATTGAGTCTTTTATATGAGCAAAAACATTCCTGACATAAGTTTGCTTCTTCCGTTCTAGATCTGATTGTGAAAATGTTGGACCATTAGTCCTGGAACAAAGCAAACCAGGAGAAAAACAGTCCATTAGAATTGTGAATAAGTTTTACAGACAGAAGTCATACACTGCTAAACAATTAGAACAACTCACTTTCAGAGGCAAAATACTCTAAGATTCAGTGACAGAAGACTGTTCTAGTCACACAGCACGAAGCTGAAATCAAGTATGGAGCTGGGAGTAAAAAGGAGAAAGATATGCAACTATCTAGTAACGAGGCATAGGAAAGTGGAGACTACCTAGTTCCTAGAGAAGAATCTGTTGAGTAATTCAAGGTTAGTCGGGAAATAGCTAACTTCCTTCATAGAGCCACAGAAAAATTAAAGAGATAAAGATAGAGAAGAACCAGATGGATCTGGCAATTAGAACACTGGTGACCTTGGCAAGAACAATGTCTGGCCCTTGCTCATACTGACTGCACTATACTGAGGAGTCTGCAGGCGATAATATTGAGATAAGTCAATTTATTACTGTTCCAAGTAGCCTGAGTTATGTTCTCTGGTGTAATTTCCATTGCAAGCAATTTGCAAAGTTTCCAAATTATGTAAACAAAAGAAAAAAAAAGAAAAGGGACTTTAACCTTATTTGTAGTATTTTACATTTTCAAAAGCAGAGTATCTGCATAATAAAAAAATTGGGGAGAGGGAGTACAAGGGGACTAAACGTAATGGAAAAAAATACAATAAAGACTAAATGAATAAGTAAATGGAAAGACAAATAAAAAACGTTTAAATATCACTGTAAAAGTCAATGTGACTTAACCCAAAAAACAGCCTCGCTAATTGCTAATCGCAAAGGCCCATGTGGAGACACTGCCATCTCCTGGCAACAAGAGCAGGGACTGAAAAGGTGACCCAAATCTGCAAGCTCTGTAAGAACTTTTCCCCAGAACAGTTGTATGCAAGTTGGGAGAGACGACTAAGTGATTTTCTATGTTGTTACAAAATTATTCTAACCTCCTATCATATCTGTGATCAGGCTTTCCCATACGCAGGAAAAGAAATTTATACAGTGCTTTCACTAATGTCTTTTTTTTTTCACTGCTTTTAGAGAGAGGGAGAGAGAAACTTTGATGTGACAGAAGCATTAAATGGCTGCCTGCCATATGTGCCTGGACCCAGGATCGAACCTGCAACCTAGGTATGTGTCCTGACCAAGAATTAAAATTGCAACCTTTCAGTTACGGGACGACACTGCAACCAACTGAGCCACACCAGTCAGGACACTAATATGTCTTTTTTACTCTTCAAAAATAATCCTGTGAGTCAGCAGAGAAGGCCTCATTAGCCTCATTTTATTGACAAACTGAGGTCAGAGATTATTCGATTTTCCCAGAACTTCAATTATGCTCACTCCTGGGGCAGGGTTTCTGCTCCCCCCGCCCCCGCACAAAACAGAGGAACTGAGAAGAGAAACTGAAGAAGAAACCAGAATATTCCATTAGACAGTACCTTGCTTTGGCTTGCAGAACAGGAATGACTTTGCCTATTCTCTCGGGGACTTTCAGCTTCCCAGAGTCCTTGTCAAGAACATCCTTTTTGGAGTGGAAGCAATGCAGAAAGAAAGATGGTTCTTAGTTGTAAGAGAATAACTGAACACACTATGGAAATATTCTCGAACTAAAGGCCTCAGAGGCCTATCCTTGATCCTCACTGTGTACCAGGCACTATGCTAGTTCTTTAAATGAGAGTGAGTATAATCTTAAGGAAAAAAAGAACCCTAAGCAGTAGGGATTATTACATTTATTTGGGACAAAGGGAAGCAGGCTTACAGTGGTTAAGTAAATTGTCTTAAGACTTTTCAGCTCTTCCAAGGCTGACTCAGAGCTGGTGCTGTACCTAATATGGCAATATAACCAATGACTGAGGTTTAGGCTAAAGCACAAAGAAAGGAAAAATAGTAGTAAAATCATCATCGACTCAGTAATTATTCAATAAGTGGTCATTTAATATCATGTATGTTTGTGTAAATACACTTTATTAATCTTTACTGTATCATGAAAGACTATTTACTCTAATTCATAAATAAGAAATGTGAGGAAACAGAGAGGCTAAATAATCTGTCCAGGGTCACGGTGCTAGACAGGTTTCAAACCCCAATTTGTTTGAAGACAAAGCTCTGCTATAGAGCTTCTCAGTGAAAATAATTTGACTTTTCTTTTCACCTTGGAAAAATATACTTACTTTGTCTGAGGAACTGGAAACGACTGGCAACCTCATTTCATTACTTGACTTATGGGATCCGTTTCTCCAGGACGACCCTGTGCGAGGAGTCTCTGAATGGTCCGGGACCGGAGAGCAGACAGGTGTAGGTTTCTTACTATCAGGCGTACTTTTATCAGGGACAGTCTGTTTAAAGCTATTACTTGAAGGAGAAGGGAATGGGGGCCCATCCCAGGCAGAGTCGCTGGGAATGGTTCCTTCAGAGTAAGTGCCAAGTCTGCTCTTCTTCGGGCTAACACAGTCTTCTCTCACGTCCTCTCCAAGGGAGGAGGGCTGCTCGACACCTGTGGACACATCAGTCTTGTCCTTATCGAGCACGGCATCACAAACCGTTGGGTTAAATGGTGCAACAACGGTTAACTTTACATGGTTCTTTTCTAGTGCAAAGGGTCTGTTTAATGGTTTTGTAGGAGTCGGTCCCTGACCAACTGGTGTGTTTAGTTGAGGTAATCTGGAGAGGCCAGGAGTCTCCGCTGCTGGTGCACAGCTATCCAATGCATTTTCCTCGTCCTTATCCGCCTGCAGTGACTTCTCCTCTTCCTCCTCATCTGACTTCAGTAACTCCTCCTCCTCTTCCTCAGTGACACTGAAAAGGCCATCATCTTCTTCTCCTTCACTTGGTTCCAGCAAGGCATCATCCAAAGCGTCCTCATCCAAGGAAGCCCTCGAGGGCACTAGTGAGCACATCATACCTGGAGAAATAAGAGGCAGTTTTGCTGAGGAACAGGAACCTTATACCAACTCCAGTCTGCTCTATAGCGGGACGGTGTCCTAACATTTCAAATTCTTTACACTGTGAATTATAATATGAAAAATGACTAAGATATTTAAGCTTTATCAGAATCATGGAAATACATATTAGAACAATGAGATACTTTTTTTTTCCTTAGCAAAATGGTAAACATTAAGATAACATAGTAATCCAGTCTGGTAAGGATGGGAGGAAAAAGTACTCTCACACTCTGTCAGTGAGAGTGTAAGTCTGCACAACATTTTGTGGATAATAACTCAGCAATGCCATTTGACCCAGATATTTCACTCCTGGAAGTTTATCCTACAGAAATACTAATACAAACAAGACACATGGATACATTTACAAGCACGTCCAAACCAGCATTATCCAAAACAGCCAAATACTGGAGACCACCTAAATGTCCATCACCAGGATAACAGCTAAGTAAAATCATGGCACATTCATGCTATGAAATAGTTTACAATTACAGGAGACCCCCTTACCTGCAGTTTCACGTTCCAGTTTCAGTTACCTGAGGTCAACCGAGGTTCAAAAATATTAAATGGAAAATCCCAGAAATAATCCCTACGTTTTGAAACACAGACCATTCTGAGTAGTGTGATGAAATCGCATGCCTTCCCACTCCGTCCTGTCCAGGGTGTGAAGTACCCCTTCGGCCCGCACATCCACACTGCACATGCCACCCACTCATCAGTCACTCAGTAGCCATCTCAGTATTCGGGACAACTGTCATGGTACTGCAGTACTTGTGTTTCAGTGACCCTTATTTTACTTAATGGCCCTAAAGTGCAAGAGTAGTGATGCTGGCAATTCGAATATGCCAAAGAGAAGCTATAAATTGCTTCCCATTAAGTTAAAAAGCATGTATATACAGAAAAAAACAGTGCACATAGGTTCATTAGTATCTACAAATTCAGGCATCCACTGGGGGTCTTGGAACACATCCCCTGCAGACAGGTGGGGACAACTGTATTTAAAAAAACAATGAGATCTGTATGCACTATCGTGGAATAATATCCACAACATACAAACAAAACAAACCTGTATTATATAAAATGGTTGGGTTTTCACAGTTTACACTTTTTAAAAAAAACAAATGTGTGCCTGTTGAAGTTAAAACACACGACTGTAAGCAACGCCTTCCACAATGCATGGAGCTGCTAGTGTGAGCTCTGCCTTTGTCATGAGCCCAACTGGAAACGTTTCAGCCCCTGCGAGCTGCGCCTTTCAGGAGACTTGTCAGAATGATCGACTCCCACCTTCCTGCAGGCACAAAGGAAATTAAAGATCTTCTCATCCCTTCAACTCTGCTAATTACAAAGTCAACTGTATTATGCTTTTAAGGTGCTCCATCTATTAATTTTCATCTTGATTTTTTTTAAATACCAGAAAGTTGGATTTTGAGTCAAGAACATCAAAGAAAAACCTTTAAAGGAAAAATTATGCAACTAAGAAACTAGGTTTGCTCAACAATTTGTACTTTCTTAAGGGTACTGCTTGCTCTAGGAGGACAAATACTGGCTTAGGAGTTCAAAGGCCTGGATTATAGTCTTGGTTCTGTCACTAACCAGCTATAACAATTTGGGCAAGCCACTTAACCATTTGGACTTGTTTCCTCTCTTATAAAATGGAGAAGAGATGGAAAGGGGAGGGGCAGGCAATATCTAAGCTAGTATTTTACATATTATATGTCCACGCCTGAGAAGCTGTAAGAAATTATTAACCACCGAACTCAGTAATTTGGAAAACTCATTCTAGCCTTTTGACTGTGAATTCCGCCTACCCCACTTGCCTCCACACCACGCCTGGAATTTTAGCTTTAGTTCCTGCATTCTTATAGAAAACACTTTCTGTGCTCCAATCACCACCCAGCACTGAGCTAGATAACATGTCTCTACGTAATTTCTAAGAAATAAAGATGTGACTTCCACCCTCAAACAATGCATACTCTTGCCAAGGAGACAACAATTTAAAATTATACACTACTATAAGAAAACATGAAATGGTATGGTCAATACAGTGCTACAGAAAGAGTTAGAAGGGAAGGGAAAGGATGACAGAATTTTAAAATTATGGTAAAAGGGACCTGTGTAGTACACAGCATGATGATTACAGTTAACAATACTGTATTTTATACTTGAAGGTTGCTAAGAAAATAGATCCTAAAAGTTCTCATCACAAGAAAAAAATTTTAACTCTGTGAGGTGATAGTCATATGGCAACACGTACATACATCAAATCACTGTGTTGAACACCTTACACTAATACAGGGTTGTGTGTCAATTATGTCTCAGTAAAACTGGGAGCGTAATAAAAGAAAGAAGAAAGCTAGTTAGACTTACTCATCTTAGAAATGAGATGGGACAGAAGGGGAAGAAATATTAACTATTATAAATCAGGCACTGTGAGACACTTTACAACTCTAATTTATCCCTTCAACTAATCCCTGTAACACAGATCTTATCAAAGAAACAAAATTTTCTGTTGTATTTAATCTTAGAGCTGCTAAGACTTTTTCTTTTACTTTACCAGCAATTGTTGTGCAAGTTCCAGGCACTGAAGCAGGTTCCTCTAGGAAGAAAAAAGTAATTTCTCTGCCCGGTGACCAAGTTTTTTAAAAGTTATTTCTTTAGGCAGAAGTTTACTTTTGGAAATTTCTTTTTCACTTCAAGTTTGTGGCTGTCAATCACAAGTACTTCAGACACTGGGTTTAAGCAACTCCATTTCAGAGAAGCCCTTTCTGGGCCCCTACCCCTACTCTCACTCCAACTCCTTCCAAAAGGTCTAGTTCAAGCACCTGCTTGACCAAAGTTCAACAGATTTTCACTCCTGGGAAACCAAAGTTCAGAGGCATAAAGTAACTTAACCAAATACACAGAAGTAGTAATGCTAGAACAAGAACCCAAACTCAAGTCTAATTCCAAAGGCAATGTTGTTTCTTCTTTCACCCCTGTGATAGACTTGCCCAGGGTCAGCCAGCACATGGCAGAGCCTTCTAAATCCACTATACCCTCTAACATACATGAAAGATAGGGACACCAATGAGGGTTTCTGGTGCCTTGGCAAAACTAATTTAAGCCACTTTGTTACTCGCAGGCTTCCCCTGGCTTCCCAGGTGGAATGGAAGAACATGAGAAATACCCCTGAATGGGGCCAAAACTCACTGGAAGAAAAACATCATGACTTTACTATGCACGCACAGGACAAACATCCTCCACAACCACGGAAAACATCAATTCCTATGCCACACTGACATCCAGAGCCACAGAGCTGGCTCTTCTGAGCTTCGCTCCCAGAATGTTCCAAAGGGGCTGGGAGCAAAACCATGTACAACAATACCATATACATATAATTTTTAAAAAGATTTTATTTATTTATTTTTAAAGAAGGAAGGGAGGGAGATAGAGAAACATCAATGTGCGGTTGCTGGGGGTCATGGCCTGCAACCCAGGTATGTGCCCTGACTGGGAATCGAACTTGCGACACTTTGGTTTGCAGCCCGTGCTCAATCCACTGAGCTATGCCAGCCAGGTATACATATAATTTTTAACTTGCACAAATCATTCTCCTAATTTTACTCCCTCATTTTAAAACATGTTCATAATTTAAAACATACACAAAAATAACATAATAGCATAATGAACCCTCACATACCCATCACCCAACCCTAACAACTATCATCGACATATCGCTAATTTTACCCCATGGACCTCCCCACTTGGCGGGATTATTCTGAAGCAGATCCCAGGCATCACATCATTTCATTTGTAAGTAATGAGAAGTCCTTATCATAAAATATCTGGCTTAGATTTCTAATTATTCTATAAATATCATATATTTTTAAAGATTCTTAAAAATCAGTATCCAAATACGGTCCTTGCATTGCAATTGGCTGATGTTTTGTATTTTAATCTACAGATTCCCCATTTTTTGTGATTTGTTAAAGAAAAACTACTACAAATTGTATATGCATAGATATATATTATTGAGTTATAAAAACATGTATACAAAGAAGAAAAGCCAAATTCAGGATAGTGGTTATCTCTGGTCATGGGGAGGGAAGAGGAATGGCTGGGGGCATAAGAGGTTCAATTCTACCCGTTTTCTTAAACAAAACAAAACAAAGCCCTAAAACAAATGTGGCAACGGAAGATAAAGCTAAATGGTGGGTATCGTAGTATTCATTACTGTTGGTATTCATTCCTATAATTTTTATATGCTTTAAATATTTAATAATAAAAACATTTTTTATCATAAATTCCTAAGGGCAGATGATGGTGGGTAGTCACATCTCAGGTCTGTAACTTCTTTTTTTAAAAGAAATATTTATTTATTTATTCATTCATTTATTTTTAGAGAGGGGAAAGGAGGGAGAAAGAGAGAGACAGAAACATCATGTGTGGTTGCCTCTCACATGGCCCCCACTGGGGACCTGGCCTAGCAACCCAGGCATGTGCCCTGACTGGGAATCGAACCTGTGATGCTTTGGTTTGCAGCCTGAGCTCAATCCACTGAGCTACACCAGCCAGGGCTAATAATAACATTTTTAAATGAGAAGCCAGTGGGGATACAATGATTATATTCTGAAGTTTCAAATGTCCTCCCCGGTAAAACGGGGTCCACCATAACACCTAGCTCATGGGGTTGGAAGAATGACATGAGATCGTGAACACAAAGCACTCAGCACACCACAGGCACCATGTAAAGGCTGTATAAGTAGTGGCTATCAATATTACTTCACCCCATGCTCATCACCTCTCTGACCCGTTAAGGGTGTTAAGAGAAGCATACCAATGACAGGAAAAAGAAAAGTGCTAAACTGGTACGGAACGTCTCCTAGTCCCAGCTTGTTAAGAAATGATCCAGTATGCTCTAGCAGAGTGTCTAACCCACAGCTGCCAGCTGCATGCAGCCCAACACAAAAGTCACAAATTTACTTAAAACCTTTTTGTTTGCTCATCATTTTTTGTTAGTGTTTGTGTACTTAATGTGTGGCCCAAGACAACTCTTATTCTCCCAGTGTGGCCCAGTGATGCCAAAAGGTTAGACACCCCATCTCTTCTAGTTTAACCCAGCATTCAACCATTCTGACACTAAATTAAAGGCCAGGTTGTACAGACATCTAAACTGCAGGCAGAGTCTGCAAACTAACAATGAAGTATCTTATAAAGGGGGGCTAAACTAAAATTCAGAAACGTCAGCAATTCACTGGAAGTCTCTGAACCTTAATACAGATGAGAATACTCATCTGAAAAAATGGGAATTATTCACTGTTAACTTCAAACACAGGTTATCATGAGATTCAAATGAGGACAAGTTTATGAAAGCAGTCTAAACCCTAAAAGCCCTATACTAACGTAAGTTGGTATTTAATGCATTTGCACGGGGGGAGGGGAGCGGGAATCTCAGATAAAACTGAAGTTCTGAAGTTCAGTTCCACAAGACTGCCTTAGTACTTCTGTCTGCCATTGTACCATCATCACCTGCCCTTCTTGGTACTTACTTTGTAAGCTCCACCAAAAGTATGAGGATCGCTTTATTTTTAAGGGAAGAATATTTCCCATCTCCCAACTCTCTCTCAATTCCTCTGCTCCCCACCCCTTCTGTGACCCTATTCTGTCCTTCCACGTCTCTCACTTGTCCACCCCCTTCTTCACACTTCAGTTTACCACGCCCACCCTGCCTGTTCTCTAACCTCCCGGTTGCAACCTCAGAAACTGGTTCCCTTCCTATTTTTATCATACCTAAGAAACCTACTGCCTTAAAGCACAAAGCTTTATTTTATTCAGGCCACTAAAACTGCAACACCAGACACGACCCCGTAATTCCTCTCTCAACTAAGAGCGCTACCAAGCTGGATCTGACAGATATGAGCAAGGACTATTTCCAAGGGACAGGACTTCCCCACTGGCCTTTCATTCCCAGCCTTCCCCAGTATGCCTTGCACTCCGTAGGTTTTACCGCCCTATAAAAGGGACAGATATAAAGTTTAAACAAGATCAAAGTGAGCTGCAATTATCTGTAAGAATTGTGCAACTCCCTCTGAGGTATCTGAAAAGGCTGTAGGACAGAAAAACAACCCAGAGCTGGAAATCTCTGCTAAAGGGCCCCAGGGCACTCCTCCCACACAGACATGGGAGACCAATATCTAAGCCGCAGCAACAGGTTTCTTTTTAAAAAAGAAAATTTAAAAAATTAATTCAGACACGTTTGCTAAAGCCTGGAGCCTGTAACATATCCACAAGAAACTGGAAGTCAGGTGGGGGTAGCAGGTGGGCAATTCAATCACTTTCTGGGTTCATCCTGCGTTCCAATTGCCCTCCCTTCGGCCCAGGAAGGAAATAGTGGGCACCTCCAGTTCTTGAGAGCCAGGATGAAGAGTGGCCCACATCCACCCTTCGGCGGTTGCCGCTTGACCTCCCCCAGCACTGCCTCAGAAATGCCACAGCCGCCAGAACAGCATCGCCCCGGGACACGGCCTTCGCACTTCCCTGCTCCCAGCTCCAGGAGACCAGTAATTCCCGCCTCCCCGCGGAAGGCGGGAGAAGCTCTGGCTTGATCTCCGCCCCTCCCCCAACAGGGGCAAAACCGGACCGTCTGCAAGCCCGTGTCAGCACCAGCACCCGCACCCTTCTTCCTGAGGACGGCTACCCGCATACACACCGCAGCGGGACCAAGGCCCCCACTCCCCCGGGTGGCAGGTCGTCCTCTCCTTCCCCCACCCGGCAGAAAGACCACTATCTCCTCCCCAACTACAACCACCCCCCCAGTGGTCCAGGGGGGCAGCGGCACAGCGGCATCACCCGCCCGCTTACACTTCCATCCCTCCCCATCCCGCCTAGGCTGGGAGAACCGACGTCACTCCCCGCCTCTCAGGCCGCGGAACAACCTCCCTTTTCCTCCGCAGGGTGAGGGGCACCTATAGCCCGCCGACGTGGAGGTGGGGGCAGGGACACTCCCCTCCTCTTCCCTCCCGCCGCCATCACCTCAAGAACGAAAACGAGCCCTTCTCCCAGCAGAGTGAGGGACTCCCAACCCTCTTAACGGGGCGGACAGCGTACGTGGTCCCCAGAAGAAGCAACAGGCGCCCCCATCCTCCTTCCAGCCAGGGAAGGTCGACCCCTCGCCCCTCCCACTGTTCACCTCCGGAAGCCGGGCCGAAGCCTAGGCGAAAGACCTCGCCTCACTCCGCCCCCTGCGCCATTTTATCGCCCCTCTCCCCGACCTCCCCCACCCTAACGCGGCCCCGGCTGCTCCAGGGGGTGGGCAAACAGGCAGTGATTGGCAGTGATACGCCCCGCCTCTCAGAGGGTGGAGCCCCGCAGGCGCCGTAGCCCCGCCCCCTGCACCGCCTACCCCAACTACAAGCTCCACCTCTTCTCGTCTCATCGAACCACTCGACTTTCTGCTTCTCTTGACTTCGGACCACTTCCAGGCGAAAGGTGCAAGCCTGGGGAGCCGAGCGACGAGCTCAGCTGATGCAACCTTACTAGTCCCCCAGTACGTTTCCCGGCACGCGGCGGCGGCGGCGGCGGCATCGACCGAGGAAAGGGCGCGGGGTGCCGGACGGAGCACGCTAGACAAGAGTGACGGAGCCATGGGGGATGCTCCGAGCCCAGAAGAGAAGCTGCTCCTTATCACAAGGAACCTGCAGGTTGGGCCTTGTAATTGAAAACGCGTTGCTGGGGACTGGGGACCTGAGATTTAGAGATCTGGAGCCGCACTACTAAGTGTATAGGGCCAGGGCTCCACGCCAAGGCAGCCTGCAGTCCTCATTGTTGGTCGGTCACTCACTCACTCAGTCAATTATCTGGGTACCACAAAAATCACATGGGCTTAACATACCACCTACTATTATGTGCTAGGCGCTGGGGATGGGGATATGCCAAGGCCTTGCCCTTCCAGAGCTTGTCTGTAAGGAATGAGACATTAAAAATGACCTGTAACCCATACAGTTAATTGTAACTAAAGAAAGTACTGGAAGTTACTATATATACATGGAACTTTGCAAGGAAATTAAGGTGGAGGGCTGGTCAGGGAAGGTTTAAGAAGTGTCCCCTAAACTGCGCCCTGAAAGCCCTGAAGGATGCGCATCCCTCTTCACTCCACAAAGTTCCTACTGTTTCCAGAAACAGCAGGAGTAGAAGTTAACCAGTGGAAGAATGGGGTGCGGGAGTACATTTCAGGTAGCAAGAACCCAGATCAAGTCCCGGAGGAGGAAAAGAACAGAGATTCAGAGAGAAGGCTGACTGGGCTGGAGTAGAGTGAGGAAATAATCAGCACTTGATAAGTATTTCTATGTATTGCTCATACTGCTCATTCCATTGCCTCCTTCAGGCCCCTGACCATTGTCACCTCTATCTGGAAGACCTTTCCTGAACCACATGTTTTCATAACAAATTCCCTGCCACCAGAACTGTCTCCTCCCCCTGTTCTGCCTTTTTTTGTTGTTGTTTCTTCATAGAACTTGTCACCATACTTGGTACTTGTTTATTTGGGAGAGGTAGCAGGGGCCAGGTCATGAGAGCCTTTGTGGACCTGTTCAAAATTTCAAAATTGGGGTTTTATTCTAAGAGCAATGATTAGGACACAGATTTTTTTGAGATACAATTCAGATACCATAAAATTCACCCTTTTAAAGTGTAAAATTCAGTGGGTTTTATCGTAGTTACAAGGTTGTGCAGTTATCACCATTATCTAATTCCAGAATATTTTCATCACTCTCAAAAAACCTATATCCCTTAGCAATCCCTTTTCATTTCTCTCCTCCCCCCAGAACTAGGGAAACACTAATCTACTTTGTCTCTATGTATTGTTTGCCTATTCTGGACATTTTGTATAAATGGAATCATACAAAATGTGGCCTTTGTGTTTATGTCTTTCATTTAGCATATTATTTTCAAAGTTCAACCATGCTGTTATACCTATCAGAACCCCATTCCTTTTTAATGGCTGAATAATATTCCATTGTAGGGATTAACTGTTTTGTTCATCCATTCACCAGTTGATGGACACTTGAGTTATTTCCTCTCATAAGTTGATCTTAACCAGAGATTCTTGCGTGCTTCCCCTTAGTCAGTTCCTTTGTTTTATAGCCTTTCTCCATAAAGTGGTGCTGGTTAGGAATAGAGGATATACAAGACTAAGGGCAGTGACTCACTCAGATTTTAAAGGGTGAGTGATAGACCTTTCCTTAGTTGGTAAGAACCTCCAAGTGTCCAAATAGGGGCTCAGAGGATGCAGGATCAACCTCCGACCAGCGTGGAGCACAGAATTTTAACAAGTTCTTCTAATGTCCATGGATTTGTTCCCATGGGGTCCAACAGCCTCCCCAGTCGTCCTTGAAGAAACACTAAAATCTCTTTTTATCTGCAGCATACTGGACCATTAGGATTTTCCCAATATGTCTTAGGGCAAGTGGAAATTATTAAAGAATTTAATAACTAAACAGGTAAATGAGTTCATTAGATTTTGGATGTTAAAGATCTCTCTGGCTGCCTTTTGGAGCACGGATTGCGGAGAACAAGAGTAGATATGGGAGACCTGTAAGGAGGCTGCTACAGTAATCTTGGTGTGACCTGATGGTGGCCTAGACTAGGCTGGTGGAATAGAGGAAGAGAGAAGCAGGAGGGTGTAAGAGCTCTTTCGGAGTAACTGTGCACCTGAGTGAGTGAGAGTAGTATGTACTGAACCAGGGGTGAAGCAGTAAGTGAAAGGGATGGCTGGGGAGTCCGGCAGAAAGGTGAGGGCATGAGTTTAATTTTGAGCACACTGAGTTTGAATTAACTGGATTACTGACAGGTATGAGGGTAGACCTCCCCCCCCAAAATGGAATTTATTTATAAAAAATTGTGTATTCTTCCATGTTTAAACTTCAGTCACCTTCAGAGTGTTTTCCATTTGATGCAACACACCTATTGAGACATTTTTCCACTCCTCAAAACAGTTTTTTTTATTGTATTTTATTGATTATACTTCTTATTGTTCTGCTTGGTTGTTTTTTGCTTCTTTATGTTCCAAGTGATTGGTTTGATTCTCAGCTTCATCCACTCTACTGTTGTTTCCCTGTAAATTGTTCTTTATTTCAGTTAGTGTACCCTTCACTTCTGGCTGAATCTTTTTTATGCTGTTGAGGTCCTAACTAATTCTTGAGCATCCTTATAATCAGTGTTTTGAACTCTGCATCTGATAGATTGCTAATCTCTCTATTTTGTTTAGTTCATTTTCTGGAGTTTTGACCTGTTATTCTCTTGGGCCATGTTTCTTTGTCTCCTCATTTTGGCAGCCTCCCTGTGTTTGTTTCTATGCTATTATTCCCTGGCTTGGTGGCATGGCCTAATGTTGCAGGTGTCCTGTAGGGTCCAGTGGCACAGCCTCCCTTATCACCCAAGCTGGGTTCTCAAAGTGTGCCCTTCATGTGGGCTGAGTACACCCTGCTCTTGTAGTCCAGCCTTGGTTGCTGTTGGCAGGTCAGTGGGAGGGATTTACCCAGGCCCGTCAGCTGCAAGAACTGCCTGTGGCACTGACCACTAACCTCTGCCCTCTGTGGAGGATCAGCTGTGCAGGGGCACGGTGATGGTGCCCCAATGTGGTTTGTAGCTGTCCTCTGGGTGCGCTGGCTCTGGGGTTTCTCAGGTGGTACAGGCCAAAGACAGCCCCCACCTGTGTTCTGCCTAGGGCTACCATGCATGAACCACAAAACAATCTGCAGATGGTTGGTACTTGTGTGGAGCTTGGAGGTTCCCAGGCAAAGCCAAGTTGTGAACCTGAGCTGGCTGCTGCTAGTGCTGTGCCTGGGGCCACTTACCAAGAGGTTCAGGAGCTGGGAGCTCACTGAGGCTGACTGTTGCTTGTTAGATAGGATTTAGGAAGTTGTGAAATATGAGCCAAGACCAGCCATTCATATGGAAAAGCAGCTTGGGTGGGCCTGTAAATCGGGTGGGGCGGAGTCTCTGGGGATCTCCAGGGTGGGTCAAACAGTGTTAGCCAGGTTGATGGAGTCTCAGATATGGCACCCACCTGCTGGCTCTGTGGCTTTGTTGGGGGGACGGTTCAGAAAAGGAACAAGGGCTTCTGCCTGTCTTTCTCTCTGGGAGAAAGTTGTCTCCCAGCTCTCGTCTTGATGCCAAACACTTCAGTTCCTCCCCATGTGCCTCTGGTGCCTTTCAAGTTGCTGCCTCAGTGCTAGAACTCAGAGGGTGTCTAAGTCTGTGAGGGTTCTTTAAGAGGAACTGCTTGGGACTCCAACAGTTACTTTCACCCTGATGGTTTTTGCAGCCAGAAGTTATGGGGGCTTCACTTCCTGGCACTGGAACACCCTGGGTTGGGGGGGCCTGGTGTGGGGCAGGACTCCTCACTCCTGAAGTATCCTTCCCGAGTTTTTTTCCACCACATGTGGGTATGGGACCAGCCCATCCAGCGTCTCTGTGTCTGCGCCCCTCCTACCAGTCTGGATGGATGTATGGATGTGGTTTCTTTAATTCTGTAGTTGTCAGACTTCCATTAACTCGATTTCTTTTTTTTTTTTTATATTTTATTTATTTATTTTTAGAGAGAGGGGAAGGGAAGGAGAAAGAGAAGGAGAGAAACATCAATGTGTGGTTGCTTCTCATGCATCCCCTACTGGGGGCACAACTTGGGTCACAACCCAGGCATGTGCCCTGACTAGGAATCAAACCAGTGACCCTTTGATTTGCAGGCTGACGCTCAGTTCACAGAGCCACACCAGCCAGGGCTATCGATTTCTGATGGTTCTGAGTGGTGGTTAGTCTATAGTTTAGTTGTAATTTTGATGTGATTGTGCAAGGAGGCAAGCCGTGTTTACCTATGCCTCCGTCTTGATCAGAACTTCCTCTACTTCTCAAAACAGTTTTTGAACTCTCGATTTTGTTGCCTTTTAGTGCTTCTGCCATTTTTGTTTCACCTCATCCACATCAGCAAAACATTTCCCTGTGAGGACTTTTTTTATCTGGGGAAACAAAAAAAGTCACTCAGGGTGAGATCGAGTGAATAGGTAGGGGGAGCATGGGGCCCATGTTGTTTTTTGGTCAAAAACTGCTGAACATTCAGCATGGTGTGGGCAGGTGCACTCACTAGTAAATCACCCATCATGAAATGGGCAAACGCGTTGAAAGAGTCTTCAAAAAAATTTACGAGAGCTAAATGCAGCCTCTCACAACAATGCCAGGTGGTTTCCTAGAACACTTACCTAGGTGTGGCCTGTACTATAGGGGCCTGTACTATAAGGGGCCCACCCTCCAGAAGATTATTGTGGTTTTTTTGGGGGGGGTGCCCCTTGGGACACAGTTCTACATATGGGTGTGTGCAGGAGATTTGGGAGCTCCTAGCTCTTAAGTAGTCATTGAAGCCATTGACGGGGATCAAGGAGAATGTAGAGTAAGAAGAAGTAGGGATGCAAGAGTTGCTGATATTTAATGATTAGGGAGAAAAACAGATGCAAAAAAAATCCGAGACCCAGCAGCCAGAGAAGTAGGAGGAAAGCTAACAGAATGAAAAAGAGGAAAAAAGAAGAAAGTGTTTCAGGAAGGGAGTAAAAACTCAGAAGTCTTCATTGAATTAGCAACGTAGCAACCGTCTGTGACCTTAGCAAGAGCATTTTCAATGGTGTGATGCTGTATGGAATTCAAACTCAAATGGAAGACAAGGAATGGTGACCTGAAAAAGAGGTAACTATTTGAAGAAGTTGGCTTTGAAAGGAAGGAGCATGTGTTAGAGGTAGCTGGTCAGGAAGACATGGTTAGAGAAATACCCTGTTCCTCTAATATCTGTGTCATTTCACTGGAGTGGTTCAAGCAACAATGCCAACTTAGATTGGCTCCCACTCTGCACCGAGAGCATGGCTGGATGCCCCTCGCTGGTTCTGAGCCTGGCCCCCCAGTGACATGCACCTTTGTTTTCCTTGTCACAGGGTAATGGATGAGCAAGGTGGGGCACCGGCATTAAACCAGCTCTTCTGCTTCCACAACAGGAGGTGCTGGGGGAAGAGAAGCTGAAGGAGATCCTGAAGGAGCGGGAACTTAAAGTTTACTGGGGAACAGCAACCACAGGCAAGCCACACGTGGCTTACTTCGTGCCTATGTCCAAGATTGCAGACTTCCTGAAAGCAGGATGTGAGGTAAGAAGTCATGTTTTAAACCAAGCAGTTGCCCTTGGGAAATGGCCAGAAGAGAGACTTAATAAAGGTAGGGCAGGGGGGAGGGTTTGGAGGTACTTGGACAAATTCACTTTCGGGTGGTCCCTTATCACTTATGTCCAGGTAACAATTCTGTTTGCGGACCTTCACGCATACCTGGATAACATGAAAGCCCCTTGGGAACTGCTAGAACTCCGAACCAGCTACTATGAGAATGTGATCAAGGCAATGCTGGAGAGCATTGGTGTGCCCTTGGAGAAGCTCAAGTTCATCAAAGGCACCGATTACCAGCTCAGCAAGTAAGTGCTTCATCCTCCACCCTCCCTGTGGCTCCAATGCTCCTAGCTAATTACAGGCCTGTGGAGGTTGGGCATTCTTCAGTTTGGATTAGAAGCTGTTTGGCTCTACCTGTTACCCATTTAAAAACGTATACCCTTTGTCCTTTTAATTCATCCATCAAAAATATACTGTCTAGTAAATGCCTAGGTACTCACTCTCCTATTTGCTGGAGATATAAATGTAACCAAAACAGAGTCCTTGGCCCTTGTAGAGCTCACAGCATATGGGAGACTAGTGATGAGCAATTCAGTCTCCCTTCCTCCCTCCAGCCGCAGCAAATACTGATCAAAGAAACGTGAAAAAAAATATATTTCACTTGTTTTTCACCTTCCGAGCAGCTTTTATGGCCTCTCATCTTTGTCAGTTTTGTTCATGTTTGTAATGTTAGCATACATATAATTTTATGTCCTACTTTTTTTTTAACTTGACAATTTCTGAGTAACCCCACCCCCACCACTGCCTTATGGCCTCCACATTTTTTTTTCTTTTTTCTTTTTCTTTTTTTTTTTTAAGATTTTATTTATTTATTTTTAGAGAGGGAAGGGAAGGAGAGAGAGAGAAAAACATCAATGTGTGGTTGCTGGGGGCTGTGGCCTGCAACCCAGGCATATACCCTGACTGGGAATCGAACCTGCGATACTTTGGTTTGCAGCCCGTGCTCAATCTACTGAGCTATGCCAGCCAGGGCTGCTTTTTTTTTTTTTTTTTAAATCTCTCAACTAAGCCATGTGTCACTCTACTAGTCACTTTCCCTAAAGAACAACTTTTCCAGGTAAGCGTTGTTTTATCCTATTTCACAGGTAAGGAAATAAATTTTGACTAAGTTCACAAAATAAATTTTGACTAAGTTAATCCCAGCAAGTAGAAGGGCTAGGATTCGAACTCATATCTCTCACTTACAAGTTAGCGTCTCCTTTTACTTCATCTAACACAATATTCTTTACCGTTCCCCGCTGTTGGACATGTAGAGTTTTAAATAAAGCATATAAACATCCTTGTGTTAACAAATGTTTGAATCTACAGCCTCGATAGAGTGCTTGAGATTTCACTCATTTTTTACATTTATTCTACAGGGAGCCCTCTGTTCTTAGGGTGTTTAGGGAGCCCTCACGATATGGTGACAGGGGCTACAGAGCAGGCAGGGGGAAGAAAGTGCTCGGGAGGCGGGGTTCCTGTTTAAAAACAGTGGCTGGAGATCGAAGTGGTGATACCAGGGGGAGGCCTGACAGAGGTGAGAGAGCAAGTCGAGCAAACATTTTGTTTGAGTTCTTAGTATATGCCAGACACTGTTATCTGCAAACTCAGGCAAGGTTTTCCTTCTAGAATAAAAGTGGGATATATAAAACTACCTCGCTACAAAGTCACTTGATTTTTTTCCTGTATATAAAAGTGACTTCAAAGGAAGATGGCTTTGTAAGGGCACGCTTTGATGCACGCCTCTATTCCAAACTCAGCAGTGATTGATAAAAATAAACCAAACCTCATAGCCAGGTTCAAAAACAAGCTGACCAGCTCTATGGTAAGAGGAAGGATTGAAATGTGAATTGGGCAGAAGTTACAGGTCTGCGGGGGTCTTCTGGAAGCGGGCAGTGGGGACAAACCAGGCTTACTTACTGCTCCAATGCAGAGGGTAAAGTAGGGCTTTCCCCCTTTTCCACCCTCGTTCCTACCCCTCAAAGAAAGGAGAGCTGGTATGTGGGGCACTTCTGGCCACCTGCCTGGGTCTTCGGGGACTTTTATCAAGAATTGAACCAGCCCTGACGGGTGTGGCTCAGTGGGTTGGGCACGATCCTGCAAACTAAAAGGTCGCAGGCTTGACTCCAGGTCAGGTCACATACCTGCATCGAGGGCCTGGTCGTGCCTGTGGGGGCGTGCAAGAGGCAACCAACTGACTTCTCATTTCTCTCCCTCTCTTTCTCCCTCCTCTCTCTAAAAATAAATAGATAAAGTCTTTTAAAAAAATAAAATAATATTAAGTAAAAAAAATTGATAAAAGCCACTTTGGAAAATAGTTTAGTATTACCTACTAAGTTCAAGATGCAAATCCCCTATGTTCCAGCAATTCTACTCTTAGGCATGATGTAAAGGAACTTGCACAGGATACACACATAAGAATGTTTACAACACATTGTTTAGAGGTGCAAATAGTATAAAACTGGAAAGAGACAGCAGTTGAGGATAGTGCTTACTGTGGAGGAGGAAAAAGTGGAATAGGGTTGTGGAGTGGCGCACAGGAGGGGAGGGGAGGGTGGAAAGAAGAGGCAAAGAGCACATGCGAGTGACCCGTGGACGTGGGCAACAGCGTGGGGACTGACTGCGGGAGCAGGGCGTGGGCTGGGTGGAGGGGGGCAAAGGGGGAAAATTTGGGACAGCTGTCACAGGATAAACAAACAAACCAAAGAAGTATCTAGGGTCTTTTTCCTAAACTTAAGTGATGCACTATCCTTAAGACATGAAAGATAGATTGAGAAATTCTGATGTTCACTTAATAGACGTTCCAGAAGAAAATGGAGGGGAATGGCAGAAAAGCAGTATTTCAAGAGATAAGTAAAGAAAAAGATTAGTTAAAGCCATCTTTAAAAGGGGAAGGCATAAAAATGGAATAGTATTTTGCGTGAGAGGATGGGTCGCTCACATTTCAGAGCCACGAGGCAGTGCTCTCCTGAAGTGTGTTAAGATTTGAAGAGTGAATTAATGAGCTTTAGGATTAAACTGAGGCCTGGGCCCACCCTCAGCTGTCCCCCTTCCTCTGCTCTTCAGAGAATACACCCTGGATGTGTACAGACTCTCCTCTGTGGTCACGCAGCACGACGCCAAGAAAGCAGGAGCTGAGGTGGTGAAGCAGGTGGAGCACCCTCTGTTGAGTGGTCTGCTGTACCCCGGACTCCAGGTACTTGCAAGGGATGGCGTTGCCCAGTGACCCTTTCTGTTCCGTTTCTAACTGCTGGTCACAGCCTCTCTCTCAGCCCAGTTAAACTGGTGCACTTGCTGCTCCTTCGCCATGCTGTAGGCCAGGGGTGTCTCACTCATTGTCACCGGGGGCCACATCAGCCTCACGGTTGCCTTCAAAGGGCCGAATGTAATGTTAGGACTGTATAAATGTAACTGCTCCCTAACAGTTAAGCGACAGGCCGGCGCTGCTGCTGGGTAGAAACAAGGTGCCAGGCGGATAAAACAAGGTGGAGGGTCCGGTTCGGCCCTTGGGCCTTGTGTTTGCCACCCGAGCTGTAGGCCCTCTTCTCTGTCTCCCTCCTCCTCCCCGTGCCTCTGTTTCCTAGAAGAACCCTCTGACTCTTTCAACTGTAAGTCTCCCCTACCTGCCTGTCCTTTAAAACACTGCTCATCCTATAACCCTTCTTTAAGTTGATCACAGTCCCTTCATTGAAAATTAATTTCAGCCCTGGCTGGTGTGGTTCAGTGGATTGAGTGCCAGCCTGGGAGCCACAAAGGGTCATGGGTTTGATTCCATCTAGAGCACGTGCCTGGGTTGCGGTCCTGGTCCTCAGTAGGGGGTGCACGAGAGGCAAGCATACTGATGTTTTCTGTCCCTCTCTTTCTCCTCCCTTCCCCCCTCTAAAAATAAATAAACAAAAATCTTTAAAAAAAGAAAAAATTAATTTCAGAGCAGTGTGTGAAAAATAAATTTTAGGCATGATCCTATTTTCTGTTAAAACAAGCACATCCCATTTTGAGTGTGTGCAGTGAGTAAGGAGAAAGATGGGAAAATACAAATCAGCTGTTAACACTGGTTACTTTAGGAAGGCAGGATGAAAACGTAGATAGACGTCACTTTTTCTTTGCATATTTCTATAATGTTGACATAAGGAAATCATTCTTCTCTTGTCACTGCCACGTGATCTCCCAAAGGTTGAACCCAAAGACGTTTTAGATCTGCACTGTCCACTGTGGTGGCCTCTAGTCATAGCCGTACGTGGCTGTTAAATGTTCAAAGTTAAAAAATTTAGTTCTTCAGTCACGTTGGCTGTATGTCATCACTCGCGAGTCACGTGTGGCTAGTGGCCACAGTGCTGGGCGGCACAGATACAGAGCATGCTCAGTATCACAGGAAGATCTATTGGACAGTGCTGTTCCTGCCTCTTCCTGCGTGCTCTCATCTTTCTGTAGCTCTCCTTCCTCTTCCCCCAGCCAGCCAGACACTGAATTTTATCAGTTCTACTTTTTTGAAAAATTTTATTTATTCACTTTTGGAGAGAGAGTGAGAAGGAGGGAAAGAAACATGTGAGAGATACATCAATTGTGGCCTCCCACATACCCCCAACTGCACAACCCAGGCATGTGCCCTGACCGGGAATTGAACTGGTGACCTTTCAATTTGTAGGCCAGGGTGATACGGATTCCAGCCAGTGGTATCCACGGTGTTGTGGATGTGACAGACCAAATCACACAGGCTGCAGAAGTCCTGTGAAGAAAAGGGACAGCGTGGCTACTCTCTGAGTGAGAGAGCACCCCGACCCTGCCTCTGCCTAGACAGGCTTTTATTGCTTTTCTGGGAGCATTACCTCAAGGAAAGTCTTCATGCATCGTTGTCAGACAGTAATGATCAAACAATAGATAACATTCAAAGAACTATGAAGGTTTATTCCGTGTCAGGGTCAGTTAGCTAAAGGGCTATAAAACTTTGGGAAACAAACTCATGTCGTGCTTGGACCCTTATCAGAAAATTGAGGACATTCTTAGCAAAGCAGGTTTTGCAGGATTTTATGCATTCTTTCTTAGGCCTGATCGCTCCCGGAGAACCACCCTTTCCTGCCCAAGGCTGTACCACCTTTGCATCGTTTCAGGCTTAAGTCAGGCAGGGGAAGTAAGGCAGCCAAGAGATTAGGAGACTTCTTGCAGATAGAATGAGGACTCAGGCTATGTCAAAGCCAAGGGGTGAGGGTCCATCACCCCCTTTTCCTAAAGCCCCCCAGGTCCTTCCCTGAGGGCCCCTTTGTGACCATGCCTGTCTTAGGTCATCCCTCCCTTGAGGAATCTTACCCATCATTGGCTAACCGATCATCCACCTGGGCTGAGCAGGGTGAAGTAAAAGGGGGCAGATGCTGTGCCCCTGCTGGGACTATAAGCTTTGTCTCCTTAGTGGCTTATGTTCCCAGGGTCTCTTTACTCAGCCTTAGCCATGGGGGGTTACAGCTTCTGAAACCAGGCAGAGCAGTTCCCAACACCAGGGCTCAATCCACTGAGCCACACCAGCCAAACTACCAATTCTACTTCTTAAAATCTCTTAAATTCAGCCTTGCTCTGTGTCCCCACTGAATCTGCTTTATCATTATTTGTCACCCGGACTCTCACAGCAGCTTTCCAGGTACTTGCTCTGTCTCCAGCTCATAGGCCTCCACTCCAAGCTCTGCCCTCTCACTGGTGTGATCTTTCTACAGTGCAGGTCATGCTTTCTCCCCTCCTTAAACCCACTCACCGGCTGGGACAGTGCTAGGCACCCTAGCATGACATCAGGGTCCTTACCTACTTTTCTAATGTCATCATCACTAACCACTTCCCACATCCCTTGGAAGTTGTGCTTTCGCAGACTGAAATCACTCACAATTTCCCCAAACACTTCACACTTCTGTGCCGTCTCACATTCTGTTTCCGCTGCGTGGTGAAAACCACCTAGAGGTTCTTCTAAGCCAAGTTCAGCCCATGGTCTGATTCTAGGAAGCCTTCACCACCACCTGTCTGACCAGATACAAATAATCATTTATTTCTTTGTGTTAGCACTGTTCTTGAACATCTAGGTTAGCCCCTCAGCACACTGTATTGAAATACCTGTTTACACGTCTCTCCCCTCAACTGGGGAACTGGCTTCTTGAAGGCAGAGTCTGGATTTGATTCATCTCTGCATGCACAGGGCTGGCACCAGGCCTGGCACATAGTAAGTGACAGTGACTCTTTGTTTATAAGTTTAGCCTTGCCTTTTTTCCTGAGCTCGCTCAGCACTTTTTTCTGCCACTTACTTAACACTTTTCATAGGCTGCAGTATTCAGGGAGCACCTTGACATGACTGTAGTTCGTCATCTATCTCTCTCCCCTGGACTGCGAGCTTCCTGCGGGTGGAGACGCGCTGCACCCCCAGCCTCTGCGTGGAGCACTGCTCACTGAAGGCACTCAGCAGAGATTGATGCGGCTCTGAGGGCCAACGTGGAGCACCTGAATGGTGCCCAATGCTTCGTCCCCTCTACCTCCTGAAAGCAATAGTGATATAAGAAGTTTCCAATTGCTCAGATGCATGCAGAAGAATACAGTAGGAGTTTCCTGCTCCCGTGTTTCTGTCCACAGGCCTTGGATGAAGAGTATTTGAAAGTAGATGCGCAGTTTGGAGGCGTTGATCAGAGAAAAGATTTTCACATTTGCAGAGAAGGTTAGTATCTTTTTCTCGTCTTTTCCCTTGAGCCTCAGAGGTATGCAATTCAAAGCTACTGAAAATGCCAGTCCCACCACTCATACTCGTATTGTATGGTGAGTACTATTTTCCCTTCTTTTGCAGATGAGAAAACTAAGGATAGAAAGAGTAAGAAAGTTGTCCAGTGTATCAGTTAGTGGCCAAGCAGGAATTAGCACCCCAGATCCGCAGACTGGAAAGCTGCCCCAGACCTGTCTGATACTCCTCTTTCCTGACAGCGCAGTGTCCGGGGAAGGGCACCCGTGTTCCTCCCCAGGATTTGGCCCGTTTGCTCTGGATCTTACATAAACCACTCGTCGCTCAGATGAGGTGTAGCAGGGTTTAAAGGAGGAAATTAGCACAAGCCCATAGTATTATTTTTTTTCTGGGAAAGAACTTGAGTGAGTTGAAAAGGGCTTTTGAGAAGTGGTTGGTATTTTGAAATGTCTCAAAACCTCACCCTGGCAAGCGCGCAGATAAAACACTGCTGGCGAAAACTCCTGGACAGTGGTTTGACAGCACAACTTGAATTATGTATGAAAGAATATATCATTACCAATTTAAAGCAAAAGCCTGGAAATAAACCTTACATCAAATGACAAGAATTAGATCAAATGACAAAGAACTGGTTAAAAAACATTATGACAAAGCCTTATAATGGAATATTATACCATATTTTTATGTGGTTTTCGGATATATTTAGTGAATGGGGGAATGTTTCCAATGTAAACTTTTTGATCAAGTATTCTTTGTTCATTTCATCTCCTCTATTAACTTTTTAGTTCAACTGTCTTTTATTATTCTAGCAGAGATATGGCCCAGGTCTTATTTATGTGTGACTCAGATGCTCTAAGATTGGTTTTTATATATTTTTAAGGGGTATAAAAAGAAACCCCAAAATTTGCAAGAGACACCGTATGTGTGGCCCACAAAGCTTCAAATATTTATTATTATCTTGCCCTTTAAGAAAAGTTTTGCTCACTTCCCCCTGCCCTGGAGGTGACGTGCATCTTTTGTAGTTTAGCACAGTTTCAGTTGGGTATTTTTACTGCTTCCCAGCAATGCAAGGACGTACTGTTTCACTCCATTTGATGCCTTCCTGTCCTTTGTGCTGTTGCAGTCATATATTCCACTGTCATATATATCTCAAATCCCAAAGACTATTACAATTGTGTTTAAACATTTTCTTGTATACTTAGCATTACTTACCCTTCCTGTTACTCTTGATTTCTTCCTGCAGTTCTGTGTTTCTGTGCTTCCATCTGGGATAGAGGGAAAATGTTCCTTCAGCCTAAAAAGCCTCCCTTAGTATTTTGTGTTTGTGATGCAGGTCTCTTGGTAAGGAGTGTTTTCTGCTTGCTTTTGTCTGAAAACATCTTTCCTTTGCTTTCAGTGGGTGTAAAACTCCAAGTTGGCAATTATTTTCTTTTAGCACTTTGAAGAGTCATCCCATTGCTTCTAGTTTCCATAGTTTTCATTGCAAAGTCACCTGTAAGTATTACTGTTTCTCCTTTGTAGATAATACATCTTCTCTCTGGATGTTTTTAAGGTTATCTCTTTGTCTTGATTTTCAACAATTGACTGTGACATTTTTTACTGTATTTTTCTTGTATTTATCCTATTTGGATTTGCTGAGCTGCTTGAATCTATAGGTTGATGTTTTCATCAAATTTGGTTAATTGTCCTTTACTATTCCCTTAAATATTACTTCCGTCCCATTCTCTCTTCTTTTGGGACCCTAATTATATGTAGATTAGACCTCTTAATTGTGTCCCATGTGTCCTCTTGCACTCTGTCTTGTTCTTTCATTGTTCCCTCTGTGTTTTAGCGTGGATATTCTCTTTTGACTTTTCTTCAAATTTATGAATCCTGGCTTCCGTTGAATCCATTTCATTATTGTATTGTGCCATTTTAGAACTTCCATTTGATTCTTTTTTGTAGATTCCCGTTCTCGGGTACAGTTCTCTGTCTTTTATCCATCTTGTCCACCTTTTTCTTCTGCTCCCTTTAACACACTGATCGTAATTATTTAGACACCCTGATCTGCTTACTCTAATATCTGGATGGTTTTCTGGCTCTGCTTTTGTTGACTGTTCTAATGATCAGTCACTTTCTTCTGCTTTCCATTTCTAGTACTTATTTTTCCTTGTTATTGAATTTATTGGAGTGACACTGGTTAACAAAATCATACAGGTCTCAGGCGCACAATTCCACAGCACATCATCTGTACACTGTATGGTGTGTTCACTACCCCAAGCCAAGTCAAGTCTCCTTCCGTCACCATTTATCCCCCCTCCCCTGGCAGTCCCCATCTAATACTTATTAATGTGTCAGAGTCATTGTAGATATGTTATAGAAGCTCTGGATTATGTTCATACAGTTCTGTGTTTTCTGTAGACTGTTAAATTACTTACCTATCATTACATTACTTGCATACCTTGATACTGTCAGGGGTTGGTTTTAGGCTTTGTTAGAATGGGTCTATTACAATTTTGCCCTCATTCTCACAATGTGTTTTTACTCTTAGGCTGTGGCGTTTTTGGAGTCTCATACCGAAACTCGAAGGTGTTCATGAAACGAAACCCCCTCTGCTTTGATTAGACCTAAATGTACACCTTGTCTCCCCAGCACCGTTCAGCCTCTGAAATCTCTGCTTCGGGGTCCCCAGCGTCCCAGGCCTGCTCTCGGCTGGGCTCCCTGGGTCCTCCCATTTGCGTGCACAGCTATGAGTCAGTTGTGAAGTCGATGCGGAAGTTTGACTTAGGGTTTTAGGCAGGGGCGGGGGAGCCCTTCTCTCTAGAACCGCACCCAAATCCTAGCCTCCTGAGAGCCCTAAACTTCGCTTTCTGCCTCCACTGTGCAGGCAGCCCGCTGCTTTTGGCCTCGTCTCTCATTCTCAGCACCTGGCTTGGGAAGTGTCCTCGAGGAGAAGGCCAGGGTGAGGTGTGATCACCTTTGCTTTCCTGCTCTCAAGACACGTAGCCGTATATCTGTTTGCTGCCAGTACCTGCAGACAGTTATTTTACGTATTGCCAGATCTCACATCTGTTCGTGGTGGGAGGGTCCTGTCCAATGGCCTCACAATATAATACTAATAGAAAAGCTTTAGCGGGAAAACAACTTTGTTTACATTATGATCACCATTGAAAGTTATATATTCGGTAGAAAAAAAAGATTAGAAGGAATATGTGAAACGGTTAAGTTGTCGGCCAACCTAGATGAGATCAGGGAACTGAGGAGGGATTTATAGTAATATCCGCTTGGTGTGTTTCTTTCTCGCCCCTCAGTATCTCCCTGCACTTGGCTACTCGAAGCGGATCCATCTGATGAATCCCATGGTTCCAGGATTAACTGGTAGCAAAATGAGTTCTTCAGAAGAGGTAGGTTGCCAGCTCTGACTTGAGTTTAGAAATCTTCAGTAAGAGATAGATTCAGGACTCAAAAGAAGAGTAACTTAGCTAACTAGAATTCCCAAAAATTTGAGCTATAAGTAATCGTAAGTCCTTCAGTTAATTCCAGGGATTCTTGAGCCCTGAGGGATCCAGAAGCAGGCCTGATGATTTTCAGAGTTTTGCTGCTACTGATAAAAAGAGCAAGCAAAAGTAATTTCTCTATTCGTAGAACTGTGATAAAATTCAGCCATATTCATGAGAAGGCTGTGGTTGCATTTCACCAGCTAGCATCTTGATGCTTAGGGGGATGTTTCATGTAACTACTGTGACATACGTATGCTGTCTTTTAACACTTGAAAGTCCTGTTTAAGGAATGCACACTTTTGTTCTGTTCACTCCGAGTACAGAATAGAGGACTTTGTAGAGCCCCAAACAGTGAAAGTTTGAGTTCAGAGTTCCCGAGCACGGCTTATCTTCGGAATCACTAGGAATTTTAAAAAGAGGTTGATTAGACCCTGTCCTCAGGTTCTGATAAAATGGTCCTGGGTAAACCACTCAGGAATCTGTATTTTCTTTCAAATCCTACAGGGTGATTCTGTTTCAAGTCACGTTTGGGCACTCATCTGGATCTTGAAGTCTGACTTCTTGATCTTAAATCAGAGATTAATAAATATATGCAGGGAAACTATTACTATTATTTTTAAAAGAATATACTCATCACTTTTTGTCTCAAATTAAAATGCTCCTTGTGCCAGTTATTTCTCTGACAAAGTATCATATTACCTCATCCTATTTGGTGACATTCGCCGTATCTTAATCCTGGAAATCAGCGCCAACAGCAGTTCCCAGATGTGAGTGCATCAGAATTACTCAGAGAGCTTTGTAAAAATGCAATACCTGGCCTGACCCCAGGAGATTTTGATTCATGGGTTTTGGGTGGAGCCCAGTAATTCGTATTTTTTTAAAAGCACCCCAGGGTGATTCATACGCAGGCATTTGTTGGGACCAGAGTTTGGTAACCACTGAACTCAAATGACATGAGCTCACTGCTGGTGGCAGCGTTCATAGCCGTGTGCCCCCTTCAGTGCCTGGCACTTTTTTGGTGGTTTAAGGAAATAATCCTAGAGAAAGAAAAGAAAAAAAAACCCTCTGCTGAGCTCTGCATGGTAGCATGATATGTAATGTGTAACAATTAGAACATAATCTGGAAGTTTATAAATTGTTATATAAACTCTGCTGTCACTAGTTATTGGGATTATAATACACTAATTACATGAAGGCTGAGTAGCCACTCAGAAATATTATGGCGTAGCCTTAAGTGAAAAATCATAGGACATTTACTTTCTAACTACAAATTTGTGATGATTCCATATGCCATAGACAAGGCCTTGGAAAACACAGAAAAATTAAAATCATCTTATTTATTGGGTGGCAGTATTATGAGTGGTCCTTCACTCTGATTAATTATGCCTCTGTTAAAGTTATTACAACTTACTAAAAACATTAAAACTTATTAAAGTTATTTTAAAACAGTTTAAATCTTTGTTTTAAAAAATTAAAATACAAAAAAATGAAATGAAAAAAGTAATAAAATAGAAAAAGAAAATTTAAATTTAAAGAATAAATAAATAAATTAATTAAAATACAGTCGACCCTTGAACATGCATGGGTTAGGGGCACTGACCTCCCCCCCACACACACAGCGGGGAAATCCCGGGAACGCTTAGCCACTGATGGCCTCCTATTCACCTGGAGCCTTACCAGTAACATAAACAGTCTATTAACACATATTCTGTGTTGTGTGCACTATATATTGCATTCTTAGAATAAAATAAGGTGAAAAAAGAAAACGTTATTAAGAAAATAAGGAAGAGAACGTATATGTACAGGACTGTATGTATTGAAAAAAACATCACATGTAGGGACCCCAGTCGGTTTCAAACCTGTGCTGTCCAAGGATCAGCTGTACACAGTTGAGTTGAGCACATTCTCATTTTGAACCACGAGAGGTCCTCTTCTCCTCCTTGGCTTCCAGGAGTCCAAGATCGACCTCCTTGACTCGAAGGAGGATGTGAAGAAAAAGCTGAAGAAGGCCTTCTGCGAGCCCGGGAACGTGGAGAACAACGGGGTGCTGTCCTTCATCAAGCACGTCCTCTTCCCGCTCAAGTCGGGTGAGACACGCCCTGCTTTCCCCTCAGAGGCCGGGCGGAATCGCAGAGCCCCAGTGCGAGTATTTGCGGTCACGCCCCATACCACACGTGCGACTGTCACCGTCTTCCTCCGGGGTGGCTTCCCCAACTCTCTGAACTCGCACGTACTGCTGTGCGACTGGAGTGGGGACACCTTCAACTGTGATCGTGTTGTCACGGGGTTAGGTTCTGAGTCAGGTGGCTGGTGGGCGGGGGTGGTAGGAATGAGGGTGGGGGCAGGCAGAAGTAGAGGAAAAAAAAATAAAGGTAAGACTCGATCCCAGCCCCTTGAGTTTGGGTGCTAGCTGGGTGTACCACATGGCCACACATCCGATTTAAGAAATAATAAAACCATATAATAAAGTTGAAAATACATATATGGCGGAGACGACAGGTACCCATATATTTGGGCTAGGAATGCCGGCTCTGCCGTTAGCAGTGAGTTTGTTGGTGTGGACCCTTCTCATTACAGAGTTTGTGATCCTTCGAGACGAAAAATGGGGTGGAAATAAAACCTACACAGCCTACTTGGACCTGGAAAAGGACTTTGCTGATGAGGTAACACCCGAGGAGGCATAATCCCCCTTGAACTTGTCCTGGCACACCTCCCTCTTGTCTCGGCCGGGGTTCTGGTCGTGGGCCACAGGGCTTCTGCCCTGCTGCTCTCTGGGGATGTTGTAATGGGTGGGGTGAGGATTCCGACGGTTCGCAGATCAAATGGGCAAACGGCACAAAGCGAATCATTCTCCCAAGGACTTAACCTGAAATGAAGGACCAAACCCCACCCAAAATGAAACATTTCAAGGATGGGTACAAAATCAGGGTTTGAAAAAGATACACAAAAAAAGTACAAAATAGCCCTGGCCAGGCGGCTCAGTTATTTGCAGCATTGTCCCAGGCACCGAAAGGTTATGGGTTTGATTCCCAGTCAGGGCACATACTGAGGTTGTGGGTTCGATCCCCAGCATACAGGAGCCACCCAGCAAGTATTTGTATCTTTTCCCAATGTCTCTCTCCCTTTCTTCCCTTCCTCTCTAAAATCAGTAAAAACATACGCTCAGGTGAAGATTTAAAAAAAAAAACTTTAAATAAGTAAAACGTTAATGAAAGGGACAGAACAGAGGATACTATTCATTTCAGCAAACAGTCTAGCAAGACTTAGCTGGTGGCCATGCATTAGGCACCACGTTAGGGGCTGGCAGCACCGAGAGGACGGTGTCCTCATGAGGCTCCTAATGCAGTAGGAGAAAACGACACACAAACAGGCATTTCCCATCTTACCGCACAGTGAGGATACGTACGTGGTCTAGACGTGACATTAACCGGCTGTCTGGGGAGCCTTGCAGAGGGGACGGCACCCACTGTTTCACCTGAGCAGGAGTTCGTGAGGCATCTGTGAGGGAATGAACATGCCGCAGGTCGGCAGGGTGAAACAGCGTGGTGTGCAGGGAACCCGAAGTGGCTGGGTCTGAGTCTGCAAGGTGAGGTGGGGCACTGTGGGATGTGCAGGCAGGGCCAGATCATACGGGGAAGACTTCATAATAGTGTGTCTGGGGAATGAAATGGGGAGCTTGGACCGACAGAATTTGAGTCGAGTCAGCCCTGTGATAGGGCTGTCAGAGATGCCAACGAAGTCTTGGCCCGAGTCATCAGAAATGTGGGTCCTAGAACCAGGGAGTCCGTAGCTCGTTGCATTCTCCATTGTGCTGCATCCATGCGGGATTGTGCATGGCGCCCTGGACTTTGATTGTATGAGGGTTGCCTGGCAGTCTAGGGAGTGTTGGCGAGAGAGGAGCTGCCACTGCAGGCCACAGGCTCAACACCATGTCCCAGAAGCACAGGTGAAAGAACTGGGCGTGTTTAGCTGAGAAGCAAGCGTGGGTTCAGTCACCCCGGAACACGTGAAGGACCCTCGTGGGAGCAGGGTTCGGTTTCCTCCTGGGGCACCAGAGGGCCCGACCCAGACCGCGGCTGGGGGCCACAGGGAGGCATGCTTGGGTTCAGCCTCGGGAAGAACTTTCTAGTGACCACAGTTATGAGGGCATGGACAGGGCTGCGCCACCTGACCCTGCGTTCCCCACCGCTGAAGCGTCAGACCAGAGGACCACAGGAGACAACGTCATGTGAGGTTTTGGGCACCAAAAGACACAGTGACCACTGAGGTCTGTGGGCCCTCGGGGCCCACTTTTGGGGTATTTGGAAGTGGTTACTCTAGAAACTTCTCACTGCAGCTACAGGCTGAGGGAGGCCACAGAACCTGCACTCCGCTCCCCAACGCTGTGAATAGTCCGCTGCTGGGGACAATGGGAAGAAAGCGAAGAAATGCTTTTGAATGAATGAAGGGCCTGGAGCAACGATAACCGAGAGCACTTTCTGTGCCAGTGGACGTGTTCTGCCCTCCCTGTCTCACTGCCACCACTGGTCACATTTGCCTGTAGATCCTTTCCTGGGGCCTGTCAACTGAGTAACTGAAGCTTAGTTTATATTTAAATATCCCCATGAAGCTAGTGGCTGCCATATTGGACAGTGCAGGTCTAAAGCTTTTGTGTTGTTAAAAATTCAACATTTGCAAGGAAATGCAGGAGTAGCTCGATTCCTGAGAAACGAGAAATGTAGGTGTTGTATTACAGGTATTTGTACCTAAGGGGTAGCCCCTCAGAACGTCTGGAAGGTCATTGCAGGCCCGATTTGGAATATAAAAGCGAACTACACCCCAGTTCATTGGAATTCAGTTAGGAGCTTCCCCACCACGTACTAGCACTACTCACCATTTTCACCCACATTATGTGATTTAATCCTCACTTTGACTCTCTGAGATAAAGGCATTATCTCCATTTTTTAAGAAAAGAATGTAACACTTGGCGGGTGTCTGGTTGGGGGTCAGCCCGCTGGGACTGGAACCCCACAGCCCTTGTTCCCTCTCCTCCCTCGGCTCCCCTTCGGGCCCTTCGCCCTGCCGCTGCCTGGGTGAGCGTTTCTCTGCCTGTAGATGACGTCTGCTTTATGCCAGCGCCCTACACGTACGTGGGGGACCAGACGGTTTTGGCTCAAAAAAGTGTAGCCTCTCAAACCCTTCAAATTGGTATCAAATTCAGAGTTAAAAGACGTGGGTCCTGAACAGGTCAGGCAGCCTTTCTGAACCAGTGGCCCCTCTCTGCCAGCCTCACAGGGCGATGCTGACCAGCTGGGGACACCCTGCAGCCCGGGCGCCCGAGAGTCTTCGTAGCTTCGGGTGTCCTGTGTCCCGTCCCAGTGCCTTATCTCACCAGGCTTTGTCCGCTTTTTCAGGTTGTACACCCTGGAGACCTCAAGAACTCTGTAGAAGTCTCCCTGAACAAGTTGCTGGATCCCATCCGGGACAAGTTTAATACCCCAGCCCTGAAGAAACTGTCCAGCGCGGCCTACCCAGATCCTTCGAAGCAGAGTAAGGCCAGTGGGGGAGGAGCAGGGTGGGGCGGAGGGGGACGTCATCGGAATGGCTTGCCTGTTAGTGGGCCTCCGAGAAAGGTCGGTCCTGTCCCGAGGGCCCAAGGAGCCAGGGGGTTGGGAGTGCGGGAATGTTGACTCCCGGAACGAAACTTGTGCCCTCCCGATTCTGGTTCGGCGGGTGCTGTGCGGGGGGCATGTCCTCCTGCACCAGCACACCGGGAGGTGCTGGTGGAAGATGTGCTCATGGTTCCTCTCGAGAACCCTCCCCGGGTACGGGGACCAGCTGGGCCCCACTGTGAGAGCAACATGCTGCTCGGGCAGGGCCTGCGCAGCTGCTCAGGGCGCTCATCTCTAGATTCACTCAGTCCCCTTCCACGGGTCTCTGACTGGCCCTTACTGACCGTCCGCCCCGCCCAGAAGAGACTCGGCAAGTACGTGTGGAATGCAGGAATGGGAACACCTGAAGGTGGCAGGGCTACTGCCGTGCCCACCCCTCCAGCCTGGCAACTGAGGGAAAGAGTGGATGAAAATCTGGTGCGCCCCTTCTCAAAGGTTGCCAGCCCCGTTTTAAAGAGGGTGTAGCTCAGAAGTAGCATCCAGGGTAAGGTAAATTTTAATTGATCAATAAAAGTCTGAACCTCTAAAATAGAGGCCAGGATTCCCACGGTCCCTAAAATTTAATATTATTAATGGTCTTTCCTATTCAGGTCCTCAGCTGCTTTCACGATGAAATCCTACATGACTGATATATAATTCTGTAAATCTCAGTAAAGTTAAGTAAGGAGGAGGGATTGGGTGATAGGCAGGTAGGCAGGTAGGCAGAGAGGTGAAGGACCGTGTAATCATGGGGTGGGGTCTGGGGATTCCGCATGAAGCCTGCCGGTGTCCTCATTTGGTGGCATTAGCAGTTGGCCTCTCATGGGGAAGGAGGGCAGTTCTGACCCCTTGGGGTTCTTCTCGTTCCCAGAGCCAGTTGCCAGAGGCCCTGCCAAGAATTCAGAGCCAGAGGAGGTCATCCCATCCCGGCTGGATATCCGTGTGGGGAGAGTCATTAGTGTGGACAAGGTACTTGTCACCACATCCCAGAGAGGCAGATAGGGGTCAAGTTTGTCTGTTTCCATCTGGAGGAAACCTGGCCTGGGATGGGGAGTAACATCCCTGAGGTCATGTTGCAAGTCAGAACCCGGGCGTCTAATTCCAGGCCTCGGGCTTTTCCCTTTGCTGTCTCTGGGCCTCAGGCAACCAAACGTAGTCAGGAACTCAGAGTGGGGGGCGGATGTTAGCTGGAGGGAACTTGTTTGTTTGTTAAAGCCGGTCTGGTGGGCTCACCTGGCCTCTACCAGCTTGCCTGGACTAGCTGCAGGCCTTTTCTTGGGTCTGCCGCTTTATCTCGAGGAGCCCCCACCCCCGTACGCACACACAGAAAATGGCAAAGGGAGAGGACTGCTTCTCAGGTACAGAAGCCTATGCACCCAGTGGCTGGGACCATTGTTGTGGGCTTTGTCTCTCTCTCTTTTTTTTAAAGATTGTATTTATTTATTTTTAGAGAGAGGGGAAGCTGGGGAGAAAGAGAGGGATAGAAACATCAGTGTGTGGTTGCCTCCTTCATGCCCCCAACTGGAGACCTGTCTCGCAACCCAGGCACGTGTCCCGACTGGGAATCAAACCCACAGCCCCTCCGTCTGCGGGATAGTGTCCGACCCACTGAGCCACACCAGTCAGGGCTCTGTGGGCTTCTGCTCGCACCTTTGACTGGCTTTTCACTTAGGTAGACCCAGCCGCCACGGCGACTTTGAGAGCTGCTGGTGCTTTCAGGTGGTGACACCAGCCGTTGTCCATTGCCATCTGTCTCACATCCAGAACTGATCTGGTGCAGCTGTGGTCGTCATAGTAACCCCCAGATAGCCCGGGCCATTACTTCTCTGTTATCAGAGATTACCTCCACTCTTGCACTAGTAATTAGGCTCATTGTACCTAAATCCCACCTCTCTCTCGGCTGAGAGTAGAATGGACCTTCAAGGCCCAGTCTCCTGGGTGCTGAGACGTGGAAAGTGAGTTCTAGAGGGTCCCTTGGGGGCTTCTCTAGGGAGCAAATGTCCCTCCCTTTCCGGAGTCAGAGGGTTCACCTGGTGCCATGATCTATCCCATTATGACACTCTCTGGGTCTGACGTCTCTTGCTGGCAGCACCCAGATGCAGACAGCCTGTACGTGGAGAAGATCGACGTGGGGGAAGCTGAGCCACGGACTGTGGTGAGCGGCCTGGTGCAGCTTGTGCCCAAGGAGGAGCTGCAGGATAGGCTGGTGGTGGTGCTGTGCAACCTGAAACCGCAGAAGATGAGAGGGATCGAGTCCCAAGGCATGCTCCTGTGTGCTTCTATGTGAGTGAGGACTTGGGGAGGGGCACAGGGCCAGGAAGGCCAAAAGAGTGGGGAATTGGCCCATGCGATGGCCCTCCCCACGCCAGGTGGAAGCCCTGAGAACACTGGCCAAAAGATAGTGCATGACGGAATTATTTATCGTACAAGCACTCGGGATGAAGTGCTTTGCCCACAGTTAAAACAGATTAAAACAGAAAGGGAACGTTCAACGCAGTGGGCATGTGCCCACCTCTCACCACTAACAAGAGGGGGAGCCAGGATTCAAACCCACTTCTCATGGGATGTTAAGGCCTTGCTCTCACTGTTGTCATACTCCCTCCCTTGAGAGCCCAGATTGTGGTTTCTCCTGACACAGGATTTCAGCTTCGCCCTGGTTAACCCCACGCTGCTGAAGAGCAGGCGTGCAGTACAGCGGGGGGGGGCCTCCATCCCAGCAGGGCCTCCGTGTGGGGGCCCTGCTTTGGCCTCCACGGTGGCTGGAAGCCATCCGTAGCCTCACTCTTTCCTTGTCCTGTGTGTCCTCCCAGAGAAGGGGTCAGCCGCAAAGTGGAGCCTTTGGACCCTCCAGCGGGCTCTGCTCCGGGTGAGCGCGTGTTTGTGAAGGGCTATGATAAGGGGCAACCAGATGAAGAGCTCAAGCCCAAGAAGAAAATCTTTGAGAAGTTGCAGGTAAAAAGCTGTGGTGGTTCTCCTCTTCCCTGGGCTGCCTGGATTGTGTCCGTTACTTGAATCCAGACCTGCCTTTTCCCCAGCCCGGCCTTTCGTCTTATAAGCCTCTCTTCCTCCTCCATCCTGGACATCACTGAATGAGGCGCCTAAGGGGCATGGGGGCCCTGGCCCGTACTGAGGACTGACAGGCTGTTTGAGGCACTGCCTGAGGGACTTCAGACAATTGATTTGATCTCAAGTCTGTGATTGATGATCCCCATTTTATCTGGCAGGACACCTGCCAGGACCACACAGGGTCACCAGAAGTGGGGGGGCCGGGATCAAAGCCCTCCCAGGGTCCCTGTCCCCCGCCTTGATTTTGGAGCACTCATGCCAAGATCAAGGCATGATCTCCTGTCCCTCTGGGGCACGGAGTCACACTCGGCCTGCCCCCGCGGCCCCTGAATCCATCCACTCCACAAATGACCGGGTCCCTGCTATACCTCAGACATGGTTCTGGGCGTTCGGGCTACATCAGTGACTAAAGCAGCAAAAATCCGCTCTCCTCGTGGAACTAACACTACCTGTGTGACTTTTTCCAGTTAGTAACTCGTTTCCGCCATTAGAGGTTTGCGGGAGGGCACTTTGAGCGAGTCCCCCTCTCTGTGCTCCTGCGTGTGCCAGATGGCTTCGTCCCCCGCCGCCTCTCTTGGTTTTCCAGGGTGGTTTTGAGTCCTTTTTTTTTTTCTGACTGTATGAAATAAATTTCCAATGTAGATATGTGTAAGATATAGGAGAAGTTGAAGAAATAAAATATCCATAGTCCCACCACCTAGAGATACTGAAAAAATGTCATTAGTATTTTCTTCTGGGCTTCTATACATAGAAATATTTATAGTTTGAGTCATACCACATTGTTTTTTAAACCTTATGCCTGCAAAACTTGCCTATCTTCTTAAACATTGAGGGGGAATCTCAGTGTGTAGTCCTGTGTCACAGTGATCACACCTAAGCCAATTGTTTGCCCTCACTGGACACTGAGGCTGCTCTCAGTTTTTCGCTGTGAGAAGGCCATGATGGATGTCTCGGTACGTAGGTCCTTGCACTTATTTGTTGATTGTTTTCTTAAATTAGGCCCCTAAGATTAATTTTGTGCCATTGATTTGGCCCTGACTCCTGGTGACCCTGTGAATGAGTGACGTCCACACTGTCCCGCCCCCAGCAGCCCTGCTCAACTCCTAGAGGCTCAGGCCCTCGGCCTCCTTTGCGGAGTCAGTGCAGCTGGTATTTGGGCTTTCCCTGGCACAACTGTCTTTTGCGAGGACCCCTGCCTTCTCACAATGTGCCCGAAGTGGGACAGCTTTAGCTTTGTCATTTTGCCTCCAGCAATGTGTTTTGGGTTTACCTGAGTCAAAAGATGCAAAACATTTTTTTTTAATGGACTGGAAAAAAAAGAAAAGATGTGAAGGCTTGGAAGCCTTCGGCACCTGCCCTCCAGGAGTGAGTCAGTGTGCACGGTGGTTCTTGCGGCCCGGCGCCATCACTGGAATCACTTTTTTTTGTTTCTCACCCAGGCTGACTTTAAAGTCTCTGAGGAGTGCATTGCGCAGTGGAAGCAAACCAACTTCATGACCAAGCTGGGGTACATCTCCTGTAAATCGCTGAAAGGAGGCAACATCAGCTAGCTAACCCGGCACCCTCTGCCCCTCTCCCGTCATCCTGAGTCATCTGCTGTCTCCTTGGTTTGCTCCGTCTGTCTACCCATCTCCCAGGACACTGAAGCAAGAAGTTGGGGACTTTATTAGGTGCAGAACTTGGTAAGAGGCAGCACAGTCTCCCCAGAATCCAGGACCATCCCCGGCTGGCTGCAGTGGGGGGCCGACCTCCCAGGCAGTGGTGAGGGCTGGGCGGCAGCAGCGGGGAGTCCAGCTCTTCTTCCCTTGGCAGCTGACCTGAGAAACCTGGTTTTAATATAACACACAGAAAAAAGTGTATGCCACAGTTCTTCTAATTGGAAAAATGCTGGTTTTCTGGTTTTCCCGGTTATCCCAGCAGCTGTGCCTCTGCCTGGGACCTGGTGCCTGCACTGGGTTAATTACAGCTTCTCCCCAACAGGAAATTACGGGATTTAAGAAGGGAAGGGAAGGGAAAACAAGAGAACCCAGTGGTCTGCCACGTGGGTGGCAGCATTTGCCAGTGCCTGCCAGCCCTGAGGCTTGGCTTTGGAGGCAGGGTCTGCCCCGGGGCTCCTGGAATTTTCCTTGATTCCACCAGGCTGGGACAGTCCCTAAACCAGCTGTGTGGTTAACATCAGGAGTAGGGTGGACTGTACGGCCTGGCTCGTTCTTCGTAAGAGGCTGGGTACTTCTCCGTAAGGCCTCAATCAGTATCACTAACCATCAGTGTCATGAACTCAAATAAAATGTCTGAAAAGGTGTGTCTGGATGAGGCTTGTCTGTGAACTGGACCATCTCAGGAGGGGAACTCGCACGTGCAGCAGCTGCTGAGCCCGTCACCCAGCCCAGGGCTGCTTGTACCTTGTCCTTTCCACCCCGCGGTGGGTAGGGTGAGGGTCGATGGGCACCTGCCCTGCCCTCCGGCAGCGCCGAGCAGCAGAGGCCCACCCTGGGGCCCGGTGCTTGCAGCGAGACCCTGTTCCCTTCCAAGCCTGGGCCCCACACACCACTCGGCACTCTCCCGTTAAGAAGCAGCCACAGCCAAGTTTTAATCATTTAATTAACACTTGAAACACACAGCTTCAGGGCAGAGTGAATGGCTTGTTTATATAGTCATTATCAAAGACTCAAAAATTTAAAGAAATATATATATACTTCTCTAATATTTTTGTGGAAATTAAAAATCAGAGGCTTTTGGTCTCTCCATTTGCACTAGATCAAGCTCATTTGCCCCAGAGGACAAAGAAGGGATGCTTCCAGATCCTCCCTTTGCCCTCTGTCCCACCCAGTGGGGAAATAAAAGATTCTAACTGAGGAAAAGGAGCTTGAGTAACATTTAGAGAAAGGAAGGCAAGAGGGACTTCAGGATCCCTCCCACCCCCAGCAGCTCCGAGGCTGCTGCCAGGACCCGGTTCCATGGAGGCACTGGCCCGGTCCTGCTTCCCAGGGGCTTGGATCAGGAGCTCTGAGCAGAGTGGTGCTTACTGACCATCTTCTTTCCCCCACTCACGGGGCAAGCACAGCACGTCCCCAGCAGCAGCTCCCCATTACCAAAGGGCAAGGGAAGAACACTGGCTTACGGCTCCGGGGAGGCTGGGAGGAAGTAGTGAGAGGGCCAGGGCAGCTCTCACACCACATCCCGCGGTCCCAGCCCTCATTCTGGGAGGAGGCCAATCTCCTTGGTGGAAGAGAAACAGCCAATGGGAAGGCTCCGTGCCAGACTCAAGCCTGAGTCACTGTGCAGCCACAGGGGCCGGAAGGGAAGCCAGCTTACCTAGATAGGTGGCACAGGCTGGACACAGTCACTAAAATTCCTGGAGGGCACATCAGTAGCAGAGACTGATTTCTTGGGGGGGGGGGGCAACCACCAATCCTGCTCCCTTGGAGCATGGAGTGCCCGCCCCCCCACAACTACGGAAGAGCCCGGAACAGGATGTACCTTCCGCTTCTCACGCTGGTCACCCAGTGCCAGCTCCCCCCAGTGGAGCCACCTGTGCTGAAAGGCAGCTGCACAAAGGCCGTGAACAGAGGCGAGGGAAGAAAGGTAAGGCGAGGAAACCTGTGGGGCTGGGCCCGGCCCGATGCCCAGACAGGCCCTCCCTGTGGTAGGCTCCCCGCCACCCACCTCCTCAGTGCTTCTGTCCAGCTGAAAGGGACACAGCTTTGTCCCTGAAGAGCTGTGCCTGCCCACCCCCAACCTGATCAGATGAAACAAAGGACAACTGCCAAGTGACCCCCAAGATGGCTCCCCGTACTGTTCTGCCCTCTAAGGACAGAACCTGTGACCTCCTCCCCTCTCCGTCCCCGCCCTGCCATGGGCCGAGCAGCCTCCCACTGCTGTCCCCTGCATGGAGCACCTAGCATAACCGGAAGGCAGGAGGGTGGTTGGTGGTAAGTTGAGGCACAGGAAGGCTAACCCTTGCTGCACCCTTTGTGCTTTGGAGTTCCACAGCCTCGCTCCCGCCTCCAGCCTGTGGGAATGCAACGACTTGCCCACCTCCGAGAACTGAGGAGCAAACTGGATGAGAGGGAAGGGATGGTCCCAGCCGTGGGCTGGCTGCCGGGGATTGACGCTGCCGCCATGTAAACAGGCCCTTGGAATGTGGCTTCATGGGCCCTGGAGGGTGGACATGCAGTCTCCTTCTGAAAGTGCTTTGATTCCAGACTACAGGGGGTGTGCATGATTTGGGCATTAAAAAAAAGTGGAACCCAAGGGAGGTGTTCTCCCAACTCTGACCTCAGGGCCAGCAGGGGGCGCAGCCGCCCACTCCCGCCAGCTACTTCCTTCAAGGTGAGGCTAAGGCCAAGACTCAAGTGGCAGCTGCCGGAGGTGACTCCATTGGGGAAAAGGCATGAGAGCTGGATGAGTTGGAGGACAGGGTCAAGACCAGACTTGCATAAATATTGAAGGCCGTGGAGGTTAAGGCTGCAGGCATCCTCTCTACTAGGTTAGGTCTCTGCCACATCCTCTCATCCTTGGAACTGCTCAGGTCCCTGAGATTGTATTCCTGGGAGGGGTCAGCAGTGCCAGTGAGGTGCCTGGTGGTTAGACCAGCTCTTTCTGTGGGTCTGTGGGGGGGAAAAAAAGTAACATTCAGCAAAAGGCCTCCCCAGTTGGTTCTGTACACTAGAAGTTCAAGGCACGTTCTTACCCCCTCAACTCACTGACCAGGCTAGCGGCACATGAGACAATTCACAAACATTATCTCTGACACTGTGATGTAGGCACCAATGTCCCCACCCAGCAGTGAGGATGGGTAGATGAAATGGCGAAGCTGGAATTCAAACTCTACTTCTGACAACAAAGTCCCACACAAGTGGGATAATGAGAGAAAGAAGGGGAAGGGTCTAGTCCAGGAACATGTACGGAGGGCCCACGGGACCCGTAGTAATGAACAACGGGGTGGAGACGGGGTGCGGGGGGCACAGGGCACAGCAGAGCAACAGAGGAAAACTTGGGGCAACTGAATAATAAATCATTGAATAATAAAAACACACTGATATGTGTGAAAAATAACAAAAACCACCCCAAAAGACAAGCCCCACACGCCATGCTTCCTCCCAGTAGCTCAAGGGTGCCAGTCCACCCTCCCCAGACATCCTGAGACCAGAAGGTCCAAGAGCAAGCCCTAAAGCAAGACTCCGATGCCCAGCCCCATCACCAGCAAAGGAGCCCGCACACCACTGCCGCCCACTGTACCTGAGCCAGGCCGATCCAGCCTCTCCTCCGCGCCCACCAGCCGCACGACACCTCCATTCTCCGCTGGCTCCCCCTTAGTCCTACCCTCAGCATGAGGGAGCCCATTGGTCGGAGGAGCAGTGAGGGGCTCAGCCCGAGGAGAGCTGGGCGAGGTGGGTGGGGGCACCCCCGCAGAGGGTTTGCGGGCCACAGGTGGGGGAGCCTTCGGTGACTTCTTTGGGGTCTGCGGCGGTCGCTGCTCTGAGATGCTCCGAAGTTCAGCCACCAGGTTCCGCTGGAGGTCAGCCTGGTTCTCAGGGGACACAGGCCGCTCCAATTGCAGCTTCTTGGTGCCCTTGGAGAAGATGAAGCTGGCCATGGAGGCGGGGGACTGGGGAGACCGTGGCTCTCCCTCAGGTGGCCCGTTGGGCTGGGCGCTCCCAGGATCCTCTTTGGCAGCCAGACCAGAGGCCTTGAGTCGGATGGCAGCGTGCAGCCCTGGGGAGGAGGCAGGTGCGGGACTGGCCCGCCCCGACAGGGCCCTTCGCAGCGGCTTCTGGGGGGCCGATGGCCCTGATGCTGGAGTTGGAGCCGCTGCGGGAGCACCCACAGAACGCAGCCGAACCATCTGCAGGAGGGAGGGCGTGACCAGGGGGGCACCGGCCTCCTCTCTGGGAGCCCCATTGCCCTTGCTGCAGCCCACAGGTTCCTTCTGAGGAAGCTGGGCTACACGCCCGGTGACAGGACTGTCTGGGAGGGCTGGCGGAGCTGGCGGGTCTGGGGTGCCACGGGGCTGGCTCTGAGAAGAGGTGGTGGCGGCAGGCGCCGCAGCCAGGGAGCTGAGAGGAGCTGGAGGGTCTGAAAGGCCTGCAGGCTCGGGGCCAGCCACAGAGAAAAAGGCCTCGTCTGGTGGGGGGAAGTCAGCCATGGACAGGTCCTGCTCCTCAGGCACGGGAGGTGGGGGTGGGGGCCAGCTGGGATCTTGGAGGGGCTCCTCGGCAGTCTCTGGGGCAGATGGAGCCTCCTCAGCCACCTCCACCTTCTTACTGGGTGGCGGAGGTGGGTGATAAGATGGGGGTGGGGACGGTGGGGGTGACCGGTCTTTGGAGGCAGCAGGAGACTCCTGCGGTGGGGCCAGGGATGTCTGTGGGCTGGGCTGGGACTTGGGGCTGGCATCCACGGTAGCAATGGGCCCAGGGGCCAGCGCGGGGGCAGCCAGGGATGGGGCAGCTTGGTTAGAACTCTTGGGCTTGGAAGGAGGTGGGGAGAAGGGGGCCAGCACCTTGGGATGAGGAGGTATGACAAACCTGTCGCCAAGGGTGATCGACATCTGCGGACCAGAACGGTCTGAGGGGGCTGGGTCAGAGAAGGAGGAACACAGCGAGGTCAGGGAGGAGGAGACAGAGGCCCCGGGAGAGCGGAGGGAGGTGACACGCTCTGGTTTAGGGGGTTGGACCTTGCCTGGGGAAGAGGGTGCCCCTGCTAGACCCTTGGGAGGGAGGGTGGGGGTACCACTTTGGCTCGAGTACCCACTGGAGGGTGAGAGTGTCCGTTCTGGAGAGCGTGGGAGGTGCCGGGAGCCACCTGGAGACAAGCCAGGCACCCAGCTGCCTGCTGCGCTGGATGAACAGGGGGCTGCCCCTGTCCCTTCGGACCCACCCGTGGTGGGCGGACGAGGCAGCTGTGGCTGCTGCTTCCGCTCTGGCTTCGGAGGCAACCCCAAGGGCCCATCAGGGGCCGCTGAGCCCCGCTGACGGAGTGAGTAGGTCCGGCGGGGAGGTGGCGGGGGCCGCTTCAGCTTACGTAGGGACACGCTCCGGCTGGACAACTGCCCGCTGCTCCGAATACTGGCAGTGTCCGAGGCCTCAGCAGTGCTGCCCCCACTGGGAGAGCCCCTCCCGCTGCCCCCCTGGGGCGGGGGTGCCACACTACTGCTAGCTACAGAGCCCTCTGGCCGGCCCTCAGAGCCACCCTTAGAGGACAGGGTGGAGCCGTCGGACACGATGGTGTCGGAGGACTGAGAGTGGCTCCAGGTGTCACTGGAGGAGGACGGGTGGCGGCTGCGGGGCTGCGGGCTGGAGGCCGAGGAGAAGCGGCTCAGCGAGCGGACGGAGGCCGGGCTGGCCGAGAGCAGGCTGCAGCGGCTCAGTGTGCGCAGGCTGCAGCGGCCCAGGGCCACCACGTCCACTGTGGGTGGCAGGACAGCGTGTGGGATCAGTTTTGACAAGTAGGTGGCCTGGGGTGAGATGGACATGGCCGGGCTCAGAGGCTCAGGAGGCCCTGCCCCTCCTGTCAATCCAGGCACTGCTAGGGACATGGGCCGGGTTATTGGTGGGGGCTGCGCCCCTGTGGACCGGCCAACAAAGGTGTCATCCCGATAGACGCGGTCGATGTGGCGCTGCAGCATGGCCTCTGCCTTGGACCCGGCCTCCGCCTCTGCCTCCAGCGCCGGCAGGGACACCCGGACCCCTGTTCCTGAGGCCAGACCTGCCGGGCGGCCATCCACCGTGGGGATCCGTACAGAGTCCCGCGGACCAGGCGGCCGAGGAGTGCGTGGTGCTTCGCGCTCACTCCGCAGGCCTGGAATGGACAGGATGGACTTGGGAGTCAACGGACGGGGGTGCCCAGGGCTCCCAGCCCACCACCACTGCCCCGATCAACCCAGGGCTCACCGAGTTCCTTCTGCACGTGCTGCGGCAGGCCCAGCACCGTGCTCCGCCGCTCCCGCCGCCGCCGCCCTGACTTCCCCGACGATTTGGCAAATGAGTCGTGGGGTCGAAAGGTGGAGCCTGGGGGCCAGCACAGGGGGGAGACACCATGAGAGCAGGCCTCGGGGACGTTCTGGAGAGTATCAGTAACTCCCCAAAAAAAGGTTTTCATAGGCAAACAGGCGTGGGCAAAGCTAGGCTACACAAAGCCAGGCGCTCCTTTCCTTTAAGACTTCTGGGAGGCTTTCCCATTTACTAGGTCGATAATGATAATTTCCATTTAGCGAACACCCATTATGTGTTAGCATGCTAACCACTTGGTATTCGTTCCAATAACGTAAGTGCTCTTGTCTTCATTTTTTGTAGAACATCGAACAGAAGCTCAGAGAGGTTAAAAGTTGGCCCAAGGTTACACAGCTAGTAAGTAGCAGTATCAGGCTCAAACCCAACCTTTAATCGCCCTGCTCTGCAGTTAACGGGAGTCCTGGCTGTCCAGGAACACACAGGTGCTCTGTTTCCTAAATTCACTGAATCACAGAGTGTGGAGAAACACTCGACGAGGAGGAAAGCGGGACGCAAGCTACAGGTGCTGGGACCCAGACGGTGCCTGCCCACCAGCCCTCCACCCCGTCCAAGAATCCCGGCTGGTGGGCAGACACCTTTGCGCTGGATCATCTCGGAGCGGATGGAGAGTGCATCCTCTGCCGTGGAGCTCTCAGCCATGTAGGATGTGGTCTGGCTGCAGAAGGAGATGCTGTCTTCATCCGGCCCTGTCCTGGAGGACTGTTGAGGGGAAAAGGAGATCAGGCCCTGGCCTCAGACCGGGACCATCCCCAGAGGCCTGGCTGGGGCTTCCTGTTGCCTCTACAGGGCTCCCCGTTGGACTGTCTGGCTCAGATTGCCCCTAGCACCACCCTGCACTGAACAGACACTTCACGGTACAGGAAGGAGACAGATCCAAAAAGGTCCGGAGAGACACACTTGCCAGAAACCAAGAAGGAGGGAAAAGGAGAGTCAGAATGAGTGGCGGGGGGGGGGGGGGGGGGGGCTCACCTGGAGGCTCTGGGTGTCTCCATGGTCCCAGCCACCCTTGTTGAGTTTCTGTTTCTCTGGAAGACACAGAAAGGTGTGTTGGGCTGGGCCTCTCACCTCGGGAGCTAGAGGAGCGCTGCACGGCGCGGGAAGGCTACCTTGCTGCTGCAGGGAACGGAGCCCCTCCTGGGCCTGCGTGTGCAGCTCTTCCAGGTGAGGCAGCCGCCCACTGGGGAAGAAGACATTGTCCTGGTGCTCGTCCGCCGCAGACCCGGGCCCCTGGCCAGGCCCCACACTCAGACGCTTGTCACTCTCAGCCTTGGCTGAGCCTAGAGGGACGGGAGAGGATGAGAAGTGAGGCCCGAAGGACAAGGGCACTCACAGCCTCCAGGCCGCGCACGGCCCCTGCACATACGTGCAATGCCCACTTGGCCAACCTGTACACACAGCCCCAGGGACATATACGAACTATATCACCAAGCACACACAGATCTGAGTACCCATACCACACAAAAGGCCCCATACAGGACACCACACCGCGGGCCCACAAGCCCACCGCATGTGCACATAACACGGGCCTCATTATGTACACAGACAAAGCACCCAAGTATAAACACATCTGTGTGTACACACTGCACATGAGGGGCCTCAACAGGACGCACGCAGCTCCCACGCATACACACAACACCCACGGTTCCCGTTCCATACATACACAAACAATACCAAACACACACACACACACAACTGTGTACCCACACATCACTCAGGGCCCCATGCAAGACACCATGTACCCATACAGCCCCCAGCAAATACTTTCTCTGATCTCCAGACCCCAAGGTCCACTTTACAGGAAAACAAAACTAAACAAAACAACACCCACCCTTTTCTCATAGGCACCTTGGCCAGGGTCCAGACAGAGAGACCACAGGACACTAGGAAGAGGTGGGGGCTAGCAGGGGTCAGAACCAGATTACCGAGCAGTACTGGGGGGGAGGGTCAAAGCAGGGATATGGCCTCTTGGGCCCCCTACTCACCCATGTGGCTATCCTTTAGTAGAAGAATAAGCAAGGTGGGGGAGAAAAGGGACCCAGGCCCCGACACCCCCCAGAAAGGAAGCTCCAGACTCTTGGGAGAACAGTCCCAGGTGTTCCCCTGTCCTGGCAGCCACCCCCCCCCACACACACACACAGAGGAGCCAGGGATCCATTACAAATGATCCTGTTACAGGCCCCGCCCACTGGGAAGTTGGTCATCTAATCCTGGGAATGGGGGACTGTGTCAGCACTTTGCAGCCCCAGCCCCCCTTTAAATGGAACCCACAACACAAGCAAAATAGCTGGGAGGGTCATGTGACCTTGGCAGTGCCTCGTAGAGGAGCAAGAACAAAACAAGTCCTTTAAAGGGCCACGCCCACAGGCCAGGGTCTTCCGTGTCCCTCCCCTCCTTCCCCAGCCAGGGAATCCGCAGGGGTCCCACAAAGTCAGAGCTAGGAGGTCTCTCCGTGGTCCTTTCGCCTAATCCCAACCTCAATTTTAAAGATCGGGGAAAAGGCTCAAGGAGGAAAGGAATTGCCTAAGGTCACCCAACAAATCGGAGTCAAACTCCACCACAGGACTAAATTCCAAGTTCCCAGAGGGAATTCCTGGGTCACACGCAAACTGGGGACCCTCTGGCCTCCATGCCTTAATCCAGGCCTGAGAGCCCAGTTCCTGGGTGAAGTGGCCATCCGACCCGCCCTCCAAACCTGCACCCCAGGGGGCCTCTAAACAGAACTCCACTGATCATGCTCCCCAACTTCCAGCGGAACTGCTTTCCCCTCGACTCTGCTCCCCATATTTCTTCCTCCCAGACACACTGCCCCGGAGGGGGTTGCCCTTTCTCTCCAAACGGAGGTTGGGAAGTACCCAGTCAAGTGCGGGTACTCCTTGGAGGCAGCCTCGCCCCAGGGCTGCAGGCTTCAAGGTCAGGGACACCTGGATCCATCCTCCCAAACACAAGCTGGGCCAGACAAAGGGAGCGGCACAGCAGCTGGACAAAGGCGTGGCAGCGAACAGGGGAGCATGGCCTCGTTACTGGACCCCATCCCCCATCCATTACCCTTCTCCAGCCTTTATCACCCGATTCTACATCAGGGTCTGGCAAATGGAGGTGTCGGGGATCCCTATTCTCCCCCAACCCAGCCCCATCCACTCACCCTTCTTCTTAAAGAGCCCGAGGAGCGCGGGAAGGTGGCGGCCCAGAAATACCACCATGACGGCGGGCGCTACTCGGACCGTCACTATCCCGACCTCTCCAGAATGCCAGGGGAGGCGACGCCTTCCCCACAACCCGGCACTAAGGGATGCAGTTGGATGCGGTCCACCGGCCCGCCGCCAGCCCAGCTGCGCTGCGCAGATCCGGGCAGGGAAGGGGGAAGGGCTGCTCCCCAGGTCCTCCTCCCACCTTGGCCACTGGCCCCGCCCCTCTACCGACCCCGCCCCTCAAGTGAAGAGCAGGGGCAGGAACCCCCTCTGGCTCAGAGAAAGTGGCAGCCAGGGCCTGTGGGTGCTTGGCTCTGGTGGACACTATGACTGGGAGGGCTGAAGATACTCAATTCCAAGGCCAGACCACGAACCCTGTCCCCAAGTCCTTTTCTAAAGGGTCAGGAGCCAAAGCTAAGGCAGGGCTCCCAGCTGCCAGATGGCAGGTGGAAGAGCCACTAGACTAGGTTTGGCATGGTGCCCACCCCAGGCCCTCCTGGCTGGTGAGGGTAATTCCCTGGAGAGGGAGTTCAGAGCGTGGAGCAGCCAGCACACCTGTGGGGATGGCCCCTGAGCGGATGGCCAGGCCATCAACAGAGAGGCCCCTGGAAAGGCAGAGGTGGCGCCAGCCCAGGACACAGCAGTGGGAAGCCAGGGAGCTGCCCAGAGTGGTAACCCCCATGTGTATGTTCAGCCCCACACTTTCCGAAGGACGTTCTCCCCACTGAGGTAATGTGACAGCAGCAGCCCAGAGAAGCACTGTGAGCTCCCTGCGGTCACAGAGCAGACAGGCCGTCAGCGCAGACCTCCTGCTCCTCCAGGCCAGGATTCCCCCTACTGGCTTGACTATGACCCAGGGGCTCTGCTGGATCACCAGGCAGGGAGAAGAGAATGAGCCAAGAAACAGCTCCCAGGTGAGGGCAGGAGGGGAGCTCGGGTCCAGGTTCACATCCAGCTCCACCACACACAGGTAGTGCTTTCATGCAGAAACAAAGCCAGTAACTCCTCTTTACGAGACTATTATATCCATTCATTCGATCAGCAAATACTTCTTAAGCTGGTCCTAGGGGCTGTATCTAATGGAAAACTTTCTCCTGTTCCCCCCGTCTATATCCCCAGTGCCTACATCAGCGCCCAGGAATACTGTGAGCTCGGTAAATATCTGATGAATACATGAATGAGATCTAAACAACATTTTAGATAGGGAAGACTCCAGAGCTGTGACGGGAAGAGGGTGCCTTCAGGGGACATCAAGGAAAGCCTCCCCAAGGAAAGAACGCCAGAACCGAGACCTAAAGAATGAGGAGTCAGCCAGCAGAAGCACGGAGCCTCGTAGACGGGGGCATCGGCAAGTGTGAAGGCCTTGAGACGAGGGTGGTAGGTTTTCCAGAACACAGGCCAGTGGGGCTGGAACACGGCGAGCCAGGGAGAGAATGGTGGGAGGTAGGGGCGAGGGCAGGAGCCAGGTCTGGTCGGGCCCCACAGGTCTTGGCAGAGCCTGAATTTCCCCCAGGAGGTTGGTCAGTAAAAACGAAGGTTTGCCTGAGTAATGACTGTGTGGAAAAGAGATCCCCCGAGCAGTTCCGAGAGGCGTAACGAAGACTGTGGAACAGAAAGCCTGTGAAGTGCCACCACCACCCCCCCAACTGGCCTGCGGACATCCGTCTCAGCACCCTTCTCTCCAAGTCCCTAGGGATCTAAGACTTCCCAATGGCTCCCACGCTGCAAGACCCCTCTGCAGGCCCTTTCCCCCTTTGCCGCCCCCCCTCCTCAAGAGACCAGTCAAGCAGATGGCGGAGTCTCTGCTCCCTGGAAAACAAACTTCTGTGGAGCTGGATAGTGTACATCCGCAAATCACTGAAATCTAAACAATTCCAAGAAACTGGCGTGTTAATCCCCATTTTACAGATGAGGAAACAGAGGCCAGAGAGCGCAAGCATCATCAAGCTGGTAAATGGTGGCAGGGCAGCTTCTACACTCAGAACAACTCAACTCTGAAAGCCATCCCCCGTCCACCATGTCAGCTACAGACCTGACCTCCCCGCCACTAAAGGGCGAGATGGGAAGGGAGGGAGAACGAAAGGAAGAGAAACACTGATATGAGAGAGAAACGTCGATAAATTAGTCGCCTCTTGTACGTGCCCTGACCAGGGACCAAATCCACAACCCAGGCATTCGCCCTGACCAGGAATCGAACTGGCACCAACCAACGGAGCCACACCAGTCAAGGCAATTCACATTTTCTTGACCACGTACTTTTCCCTCTTCCCTCGCTCTTAGGCCAGGCCCATCCACCCCTCTTATGAGTCCCACTCAAGCAGAAAAGAGCAGTAGACTAACACTTGCCAGGTGATTAATTCGTGCCAGGCACCGCGCCAGGGGCTGGTGGAAGGCAAACAGCCTCTGCCCTCATGGATCTTACAGCAACAGCCCTTCGAGGCAGGCACTCAAAGACACTCTCCGGGTAACTGCTCATTGACCTGTGAGGCTCAGAGAGCTAGGTGACTTCCCAGGCTCTGGCCGGCCCCAAAACTGGAGCCTTGAACCGTGCAGGGTACTGTCATCCTCGGCTTCCCCCTAACCAGGGAAACAAAGGGCCGAGCTCCTACTAAGTCAGGAACAGGAACGCATCAGTTCCTCAAGGTCCCCAGCGCACAGCTGAGAGTCAGGGCCACAGCTGCAAATTCCCAGCCAGATCCAAGGCTCTCACTCTTGATAACGCCTGGTTGCCCCAGCAACTCCCCTGCCTTCTCCCACCCGCAGCTTAGCCAGAGCCTGAGGCCTCTCGGAGACACCCCAGACACAGGTCTACACATCTGTGGCTTGCTGAGGGAGGGGCTCAGCAACCTGAATCTCAGATGGAGGGCAGGTACCACACAAAGAAATCCAGGCCCTAACTGAAGAAAAAGAAAGAAAGGAAGATATCCAGGCCTAGAGAGCGGAAGGACCCTTGCCAAGGGCACACTTAAGAGTCCGAGTTCCAGGACCTTCTGCTCCAGGAGTCCAGAGGTGCAGCCTAAGCCTCCCCTTCTCCTCCACCTGCTTGAAGGAACAGGCTTCTGGATCTGAGAAGACACCTTACTTCTGGACACACACCCCCCCCCACACACACACAAGGCACACCAGGAAGCACACATGCAAGTTCACGAGCCTAGGTCTGGTCCACCAGCAGAGGTAGGCAGGCACACACCTCCAAAAAGTCCCACTGGGCCCAATCCCACAGGTGAGTGCTCTCAGGACCACATCCACAAAGCACAGCTAAGCCCCACAGTCCACGTCCCCTTCACGCATGAGCTGGACTGCAGACTCACACAGGGCCCTGCCAGGTGGCTGTGTGCACGTGAAGGTAGGTGCACGTACCCACCACTCTGGGGCTTTCCTGAGCCTGGAGACAGGGCAAAATGGGGGGGGAGCCTCAGCCCCCAAGGCCATGCGCATGTGTCTGCAGTGTCTTGGCAACATCCTCCATGGGTGAGGCCTCAACCTGCCCTATTCCAGAGCAAGGGGTGGGGGTGGTGGCGGCGCACCCACAGCCAGGCAGGCCTGACTCAGAGGACAGGAATGAGGGGGGCGGGCACAACTGCCCAGGTGGCCTCTCTCAGGAACTGGAACCCTCCAGGCCTGACCTTGTCCCCCCTGCACACCCCCCTCCACGTTCTGAGTGTGCTGCTGGACAGCCCAGGAGCCAGGACTCAGGGTGTCCGGAAGCTCTAGGTCTCAACCCCTGGCTGGACCAGTGCAAAAACCAAAGCCTGAGGGGGCTGGGGCTGGCCCACAGGGACAGAACCCAGAGCATATGGGTTCATTCTTTTAGAGGCCAGATGCAGAGAACTGAATACAACAAACACTTTCAGGTGGGGACACTTTTACACTTCTCAAAACACTTTCTCTTCTAGTCTTGTACACACCTAACAAGAAACCTGAAGGGTGCCTGTGACACTCCCTTTTTACGAAGGAACAAGAGGAGACACCAGAGAAAGTGACTTGCTCAAGGTCACCCAGCCAGGAAGTGGCCCAGCCCACGGTCAAGCCGGGGTATCACTCCAAAGACCGTAGCAGTCCTAAGTCTGAAGGAGTTAAGGGGTGGGGGGCCATAGCCTGGGTCCTTGCCCAAAGAGGGGAGGCTCTACACCCCACCTCTGCAGAAGGGGAATCCCCCTCCTTCCTTCCCTCAGTGGGAAGCCCCACCCAGCGGAGGCAGAGCTGACAGGCCGGTTCTAAGATAAATATTAGGGGGCAGGGAGTGCCCCGGACAGGGAGGAGAGGATCCCATCCCAGAGGTGCCTAGGGGAACGGCAGTAATGCAGGGAGGAATTAGCTACAATAATATTAATAAATGTCATAATGAGTTTCCGGGTCAGTGTCTGCTCCCAACAATGATATAATAATCTCTTTCAGTAAGGGAGCAATTTTGACTTTCCAAAGCCCGTTCCTTTGTTCCTTCAAGGCACGATTATCCTCCTATAAATGCCAGAGAGGCCAATATCAGCCACCATGAAGCCAGGGGAGGAAAAGGCTGGGAGTCAGAGGTCTGGACTCCAGGCCTTGGACAGATGAACCAGTCTCTCTGGGCCTCAGTCTCCTCATCTGTAAAGTGGGACTAACCCACTTCATAGACTGCCCGGGAAAGTTAATGCCTCTGAGTGCGGGGTAGGTAAGGGGCCCGCTAGGGCCTTACAACACAAAGATAATAAACTCGCAGTTACAGATTGCCAATTCATTGAGACACACATGATCTCACTAAATCCGTCATCATACAGAGGCGCTCCCCGAGGGTCAGTGACTTGCCCAAGGTCACACAGCCGGTAATGGCAGAGGCAAGATGTGAGCCTGGCTGGCTGACTGGCTGAAAAATCATGTTCTCACGCCACCAGAGGCTTCCTCTCCCACCCACTTCCAGAGCTCTCTTTAAATCTCAAGTGGACTTAAGGACCATTAAGATAAGGTTTGATAAGGGACACTTAACATAAGCTCCCTACCAGGTCCTCAGTGCCTTAGCCCCATCTGACGGCCCTGCCCCCTGTTTGGGAGGGAAGGGAATTTGAGCCCAGACCAGATATCCCCCTTGCCCTGGGAGTCAGCAGTCCTAGGTTTGAACTCTCACCGCCCCTCAGCTGCAGCGTGATCCTAGGCCAGGCTCTGGCCTTTCCAGGGCCTCATTTTTTCAGCTGTGAGGTAGGACGGTTGGAAAAATGCTTTCTCAAGAGCCTGCAGTGAGTATGACTTTGCTCCTAGAAGGAAGGCATTGGTCCCTCACTGAGTCAGGGCCTGGGGCAGCAAGGGAGCTCAGCTTATCTCAGATCCCGCAGGCCCGAGGGGGAAGCCCAGGGCTCCTGCACGCAAGTTCAGACATACAGTTGGTCACAAGTCTCCCCGCAGGAAAGGGGGGGAGACAGGGAGAAGCTGGGTGGAGGTGTGGGGGTCAGGAGGAACAGGCCATCTCCTAGCTGAGGGACCTACCAAAGACCCCTGATGCCCCCAGTCCAGCGGCAGGGATGAAAAGAACTTCAGGTGGTCTAATCCCACCAAAGACTTAGTTAGCCCTTCCCTCAGTCTCATCTGCAAGATGGGGATGATAAACCCTACCAAGAGGAGGGCCATGCGGAAACCTGACAGGACAATGCACGGAACAAGGAGGCCAGTGGGAGTTGGGGGAAGTTCCCCCGGCTCCCAACTCCACCCCTCCAACAATCCCCCCAACGGTCCAGGACCAAGCACCCTGCCGTCCAAGGAGGTGAGTAGTGTCTTGGGCCCCAAATCCCAGCAGGTTAGAGTCTTTCCAGCAGTGAGGAGGCCTCGCCCCTCCACCCTCGCTCTCACTCTTCCCCAGGGTCCAAGGGCCTTTGATCCATGGGAGCTATCCTTCCTGGAACCCCTCCCACTTTCCACCTGCTCCCTCTCTGAGCCCTAGGGGATTCCACGCTTAGTCCTGAACTCCCTCCCCTCCCTCACAGTGCTCCTTCCACTTGTGTTCCTCAGAGTCCAAATTCCCCGGGGCCTCGGGCTTTCTAGGCCCAGAGGACTCGCAGGCCCCTCAATCATAAGAGGAAACCCGTCTATCGCTAAACAGGTCGAAGATACAGCTTTAGAATCTGACAGGCTTGGGTCTGAACCAGGATTCAGCCACCTCCGTGCTGAGTGGCCCTGGGAAAAGTGACTTCACTGCTCTCAGATCCAGCTTCCTCATCCGTAAAGTGAGAAGAGTAACAGCTTCTAGCTTATAAACTTCCTCATCTGTAAAGTGGGGAGAATAACAGCTTTTAGCTCGAGGACAAACACATTGATGTAAACGCTTAGCATAGAGTCTCGTTTTTATCTTCGCGTTATTATTTCTGCTGCAACCCTCTAGCCGAGCAGCCCTCTCTGGCCCTCACTCCCCACATCTGATTACTCCCAGGTCCTAGCGCTCCTGTCACCTCCTCTGCAGTGTCCCTGCAGCTGCCACTCCTCTCCATTCCCACAGCCCCCACCCTGTCCCTAACCCTCACCTCATCACCTCTCCCCTGGATTACTGCAACAGCTCTGACTGCTCTCTCTAGCTTCCACTCTTACCACCCCACCCGCCAACCTGTCCTGCCTTGTGCTTGCCCGCACACAGAGCCATCTTCCTCACACACGACTTTCGTAGGCTCCTCCCTTGCTCAAACTCCTTCACTGGCTCCCTATGGCCTGTAGACTCCAGCCCTCTCTGCTTGCCTTGCCTTCTCTCTCTTCCTTCATCCTCTCACAGACTAATCAAATGGATAAGTACTCACGTCCCAGTCCCATACCTGGGCCTGAAACAGCAGAGGCGGAGGCCAGGGGGGCCTCAGAATCCTCAGCACAAGTGAAACCAAATGGACTGAAGTTTGAACTCACAATGGAACTTCTCCCAGGCACAAGAAAAGGGCCTCAACTACTTTTCTCTCCACCCTCCACGCTCAGTCTCAACTCCATGCCTTTGCTCACAACCATACCCCAGAAAAAAAATGTATCTCATTTAATCCACAATTCAGCACTCATTCCAACCCTGCAGTTACTTCAAAGACCAAATTAAAACCATCTCCCTAGTTTTCGAAAACTGACCCCAACCCAAAAGCTTTCTGATATGTGGCCTAGAATACTCCCCAGCCCCCACGCTTACTTCTCTGTTGCCTTGACATCACGTTGGTTTTGGAGGAACACCTTGAAGCCTGGATGACCCCTGAGTTACTGCGGGAACTGGAAGAGTAGGCTGCTAGAAGCCCCTGGCCTCATCCTTCAGGGCCAGAGGGCAGCAAACTGTAAACACAGCCCTCTTAATCTCTCTCCCCACCACAAATGGTCACAAGTCTGGACCTACAGTTGGTTTTCAGGAAACCATCAGTTTAGAGTGACCATGAAATGGCAGATGAAGAGCCTCAGCCCCACCCATTCCATGCAGATCCCAAGAGGAGAGACAGGTGGGCAGAGCCTGGATTTCAGGAGTGCTGGGACAGGGAGTGTACTGGAAAGTCCTGGAGGCCCTCATCAACCCACCTGCTGAGGAATCCTCAGGGAGCCTATCAGAACTTAACCCTTTTCCTACTGTTATTTTGATTATCATAATTAGTCTTCAAACCACAGCAAGCAAATGACCTTGGACAAGTCCATCTTCTCTAGACCTCAGTCTCTTTATGCATGAAATGGCTAGCCACACTGTAAGGGTCCTGAGAAGTCACCTAAGCTAAGCCCGGCTAGACACCGCCACAGGAGCCAGGTAGGTCCAGAGAAGTAAGAGCAATCTGCTCAAGGTCACCAGAGCCCAAACCACAGTCACACTGAGAACCCAGACCCCCAAATTCCTGGCCCAGGCTCTTTTCATGGCCCCCTGCATGGACAGATGAGATCATCAGGCTCAGTTCAGAACCTCTAAGAATGTGGGCCATCCTGGGAAATTATGGGTGGATTTTCCCACCACAGTAGAGCGCTCCCCACCCCACCCTTGGGGATTTCTCATTCCCAGTGGGGATTCTCTCACTCCCAAAGACCAGATACCCACCTCTGTTGGAAAGCCCTTACCTTCCTGGATGACTGGGGGGACAGTGAATCCACTGTTCTGCCCCTACCCCATCTCTAGATTCACCAGGTGGGGGAACTAGGCACCCTCAACAGCCCCTCCTCTAGCACCCCTTGGGACTCTGAGGGATACCCTGACCTGCCGCACCCTGTGGGGGAACCCAGGAATCCCACCTCCCAGCTCTGGGGTGGGAGGCCTTCCCCATTCTTCCCTCCTCCCCACAACTTGGACGCTGGAATGTGACCCGAGGAGGGATCCCGCAGCACGCTGGGAAAGGCTGTGTTCCAGCTCGGTGGCTGCACTGAAAGGGGGGAGATGCGGCAGTGACCACAGGGACGGCGGGTGGGGGTAGGGGGACCGAAAGACTGCGGTGGTGCAAGTGGGGGTGGGGAGGGAGCCCAAAGAACCAGTCCGACTCCTGATTACGCCAGATGGATGTGGCCCTGAGCCTCCAGCCCCCGGTTTCCTGCTTCTCCCTTTCACCTTTGTCTCCCCTCCCTCCAGCAAACTTTCAGCCTGTTGGGGGCTAAACCCTGGAAAACAAGAGCGTGTATGTGTGTATGTCACGCAAGTGCCTTAGGGTCTGTCTTTAATCCTGAGTGTGAGTTTGGCTGGTTGTGCTGTTCTGAACCTGTGTGTACATCTGTGTCCCTACATGTTGGGTAACTGTAGTTACATGACTGTGTGTACGACTGTGGGTCTGATTCTGTGCGTGTGATGTAGTTCGTGTGGCTATGTAAATCGTACACATAGATATATGTGTCTGTCTCAGGATCTGTGCTTCCTACAGCGATGGTGTGGGTGTAAACGTGTATGAGATTTTATGTCTGCACGTCCATACATCTGAGTGGGTGTTGTGTGTGTGTCTAAATTCTGAACATGTACATGTGCCTGTCCGTGGGGATTCGTGTGTGCATGTGTTTCTGTGTGAATGTTAACAATCGGGTTTATATGCGGGGAATACCCGGCCCCCCACACTCACACCCGCCAAGCCCCGGGAGGGGGCAGCAGCGGTGGCGGCTGCAGCAGCAGAGAGACCCTCCTCCGGGCCTGCCCCGCCCCCACCCCGGCCCCTACCTGCCGGCCGCTTCGCCAACCGCCCGAACCGCCAGAAGCTGCGGGCCCGGGGGCCGCTGGGGGCCTTCCTCTTGTGGTGTGAGTTGCCCATGGTGGTCACGGAGCCAGCACAGGAAACCTAGCACAGCTCAACCAGCCGGGCCGCCGGGCCCGCAGCCCCGGGAGGCAGGCAGAGAGACGCGCGCGGGCGGCCACCGCAGGCGCCCCCAGCCCCAGCTCAGCCACGCCCCCAGGTTCTGTGGCCAATGGCCGGTCCAGGGGCGGGGCAGGCGGAGGGGGGGGCCTGGACCGCCCCATAGGCTCCGCCCCCCAGGACCTGGGAGACCAGCTGAGCCACCCCGCCCAGAGAGCTGTGGGAAAGGCATGGCCTGTCCAGGTGAGGCAGGCAGGTAGCTGACTCTCCCAGCCCAGAGGCCGCCATTCTGAGGACTGCAGTGGAATGGAGATAACTAGGAACCGAGCTCCAGAAAGGAGGGGTCTAGGACCCTCCTGCTGCAAAGGTCCAACAAACATCACAGATGGCTGTATGTACAAATGTATTGATCTGACTGTAGTTCTGTAGTAATGGTGTTCAAAATAATAGTAGTACCCTTTTACAATAGTGTGTACTATGTGCCAGGCACTGTGTAACTGCTTTCATGCATTACTTCATTTCATCCACAAAACAATTATGTAAGGTAAGTACTTTTATCATTCCCATTTTACAGATGGGGAAATTGAGGTTCCATGAAGTCAACTGACTAGTCCAGAGTCAAACAACATTAAGCTACAGAGCTAGGACTCAAACCCAGACTGACTCCAATGCCCACTCTCCGTGCCACCGCTCCTCCAGTTTATGCCTCTGCATGACCTTGAAGAAGAGCATAGTAATGGGGAGTTTGTAACTGTGTGCTTGAACATGGCTGTGTAGTTGTGTACCTGTGTACATACCTGTTACCCTGAACATATAGTTTCCTCTCTATGTATTCATCCATATGTGGCTATTTGCCTATATCAATATAATTTAGCCTGTTTCCAAATGTTTAGATGTGTACTTTTGTGTCTCTGCCTGTGTAATTGTGACTGTCTCTTTCAAGGTGGCTGGAATCATGGGGTTTATGTATTTGAGTAGGTAACAGCCTGCCTGTGTACATGTCAGTGTAAATATGTTCATGAACTGTGTGGTTGCAGGTGCCTCTGTGTATTGGTATGACTGTGCAAGTATGTTTACTGAGTGTGTGCCCATATCTACATTTGTGTGGGCGTGTAAGTTTAAGTAATGGAAAGTATAGTAGGTAGACATATGTGAAACTATCCTTATCTCCCCTATACAAGTCTTTCTTTTTCAACCCCAGGCCAAGCTATCATCTCTTCTGAAAGCCTTCCAGGCTGTCACGCTGCCCCTCCCCTCTGTGTCCTCACAAGCACCCTTGTGCCCTGGGACCTTCCCAGAGCCCCACAGCCAGGGAAATGCCTCTCCTTTACCATTACTCTGCCCTGTCTCTCCAACTAGGGACAGCATGGTGCAGCGGAGGGAACACTGGGCAGGGAGTCCAGAGCCCTCAGTTCTAATCCCAAATGGTGCATCCTTTCTGCCACCTGGGCAAGTCTAGCCAGTACACCATGCTGCCTCTTATGCCCAGGTTCCAGAACGCCCTGTCCCTTCTCTGCAAAATGAGAAAATCAAAGACATTCTCCCCACCTCCCTTGATGCTCATGTCTTGTTAAGAGTCTGAGGCTGGTAACGGTGCAATCTCTGCGGGGTTGTGTTTTATTCATCCATTCAGAAAATACTCATTGAGCATTCACTGTATAGCAACCTGTGTGCACAGGACTCCCTGCTGGGCACAGAGAAGAGGGTCCTGGTGTCTTAGCTGGAAGAGACCTCAGAGATCTGCTAGCCCAATTCCCTTAACTTACAGATGGGGAAACTGTGTCCCATAAGGGGAAAGGTAGTATGCGGGAGCATTAACTGAGTGGGGGCAGATGCTCAAAGAGCCTTGAAGGATGCCTGTGGAGCAGGTGCCGTGGCTTTCACAGCAGGCCATGCAGGAGCTGCCCACACCCACCAGTTCAGCCTCCTCTCCAACCGCACCCCTCTCATTCTCAGAACTCCAGCTACACAGAGCTGCTTGCCACTCACCAGGACACACCTCCAGGCCTTCACATATCTCCTTTCTCTTCCACCTTTGCCTGGAAGGTTCCTCATTATCCTCAAGGCCCTGCTCCACCGTCCACTCCTCCATATAGTTTTCCTTGCATGCTCTCTTCCCCCAGTTCAGTGTTCTGTGCTGCTACAGGCATTAGTGCTGCCCGCTGAAATAAACCTGATCGTAGCTCAGGACTCCCCAGCACTTGTCTCAACCGGAAAACAAGTCCCTCAAGGGCAGTGATGGTCTCACTTCTCTTAGTAACTCCAGGCTCAGTCTAGTGTCTGGAACACAGTAGGTGTGCCATATGTGTTGAACAGAAACTGGTAGAGGTGGAGATGGTGGGGCTTGCATACTGGTGGAGGTGGTGATGATGGCAATTAAGTACTGGTGGAGGTGAGGAGGTACGAGCAGAAGAGTCCAGGGTACTCTCCCAGCCTTACATTCTTTCACAACAAAGGCTGCGCTTGCTCCATAGCCGAGAGCATGGGAAGAGGTAGGTGGTGTGGAAGGAGTGTGCACCAGAACTCCTGGCAGCACAACACTCAGCCTGAGTGCCCCATGAACCTCTTGGAGAATGGTGGGGAAGACCTCCTCCGGTGAAAGACCTGGAGGAGAGGGTACCCTAAGCAGACGGGAGGCCCTACTTGTAGCAGACCCCACCAGCAGCCTCCTGGGAATCACATTGCTAGAAGATTTGAGGTTTAAACCTCTTTGCAAGCTACCTCCCGTCCATACCGAGCACAGAGCCAGGCACCTTGTGAGTGGAGCTGATGGCCTTTGAGGAACCGGCCCCGAGGACAGTGGACATAAGAGCATTGAGTGCAGTGGAATGTAATAAATAGGGAGATGGACAGTGATTTTCCCCTCCTACCCAAGGAATGTGTCCCCACTTGCTTCCTCCCCCAAGTGAGCCAAAGGGCTAGAGGTGGCCATGGGGTCTGTGGCTGGAAGGGAGAGGTGTGCATACCTGCGCTCCCCACCCATCACGTTCACCATGGCCCACATAATAGACAACACCTCCTCTCATTAGTCTTCGGCAGCATACGACAGGCCAGGAGCAGCTGAGACAGCTTTTAGGGTTTGGGGAGAGGGGGATTTCCAAGGGGCAGGTAGGTGGGTGAGAGGAGGCTCAGTGTAGATTTTTCTAGCCACAGGATTTAACGAACCCAGTTCAGCAAACCTTGCTGGCAGCCTTGATTCAGGGGCAGGAGAGGAAGAGAATAATACCCACCCTGCCCCCTGCCGAGGGGATTTCCAGGAGAATGCTGGGATGGGTGCCATGGATGCAGATTCAGGGCCTCCACAGGGAGGGAGAGGCAGCTGGCACCACCCGGCCCCAGACGGTGTCGGAGGTAAGAGAGGGGATGGCGGCCTTCTTGGCCTCGGCTTCCTGCTCCTCTTCTCCCACCCCTGCTGGAGGCGCCTCTCTGGGACAGGATAGTCCACAGGAAGTCTGACACAGTAGTGGGAAAGCTGAGGCGAGCCTGGCAGGTACGGGCCCCTTTTGAACCTCTAATGCTGGCTGGCTCTATGACCCTGACCTCCCGGCCTCGGCTTCCCACCTGCATGTGCTATGAGGGCTCCCTGTGACATCTCGGGCCATCAATTCTGAGTGTCTAGGATCTGGAGATGCTCAAACACCGGGGACCCATAGCAGATCACCAGCCTGTCACCCAAAGCCACTTAGTGCCAGGCCCTGTGCTGGGCAGAGGGAAAAAGACAATCACCACAGCTCCTGCCCTCAGGGTGTTCAGAACAGTGAGGTACGGTGACTTCTGCACCCCACAGGGCCCAGACTGCCAGCTGGTCCCATCCCCGGCAGGGGCCCCACCTGATTCCAGTGTTGCAAACCCCTCAACCCCAGCTTCTCATCCATTCATTGTAGTTCACACGTCACCTCCTCAGGGAAGCCATCCCCAGTCTCCCCCTGGGGTCTCCCCCTGGGATCTCCGTGCTCCCTCTTATCATATTATTTGACCCTTAATTGCCTCCCTGACCTTGGTTCCTGGCCCCCTTAGATTGTGAGGCCATGAGGACTAGGACCTTGTCTCTCACTCATCGCCCCCCCCCCAAGGCAGTGGCTTATAGTAGGTACTTATACCTAATATTGAATACTGAATAAGTATTTGTGAAATACACTAGTGGGGCTGCCTCTCCTGTGTGGACCCAAGGCAGACAATGCGCATCCCTTCACAGGGGCCCGCGGGAAATGAATCCAGACTCCTCTGTGGAAGTCACTGCCCCCCTGAGTGACACGCGGACCCCTTCCTCCACAGGGAAATGGGGCATTATTAGACTGTACTCTCCTCCTCCACCTTCCTGTGATATCCAGACCCCTGGGTCCCCATGACTTGTCCACGACCAAAGGGAGGCTCTCCTCTTCTGGATGTAGTTCCCACCCCTCTGTCCCCAGCCCCTGCCAGCTTGCTCCCTCAGCCCATTCTCAAAGCCACACAATGCTAGAACTAAAAGGGATTTCAGAGGCCAGAAAACCCCATCTTTGTCAGGACAGGGCATGGCTGGCCCAGAGTGTGGCAGGACTTGCCCAGGTCATACAGTGGAGCAGACCGCAACCTAGGAGTCTCTCCACAACCCCACGCCAAGGGCAGTTCTCCCTGAGTGCGTGGCCCGAGTTCCTCCGGTTAAATCCATAGGTCCTGGCAGGATGGCCCCTGAATTCTCACTATGGGTATAGGAGCCACCCACATACCCTCTCCCCAGCCACTGCCCATTCCCCAAGAGAAACCTTCGGAGGGCTACAGACTCTTTTCCCCAAAGCTGGTCCTAAGATGCCACACGGTTATTCCTCTACAGAGTCAGAAACACATGCAACCTCATATTGATCTGTTAGGAGAGTGTAGCATCTGGTAGCAGCCTGAGTGCTCCTGTCACTGCCACGCTGTGAACATCAGTTCCATGCAGTTGGGGACCTTGCCTGTCGTGGCCCCAGTATTCACATTACCCCAAACAGTGCTGAACACTACATAGTGAAGAATGTGCCTTTTTCAGATGAATGAAGCTGAGTGACCTTGACCAACTTACTTTCCCCCTCTGGGCCTATTTCCTCACCTATAAATGGTAGTCAACGCCTGTCTCCCAGGCTGTTTTGAGGACAGGGAAAACACTCACGAAGGTGCCTAGTCAGGGCCTGGCACAAAGAACCTTCATGTTACTTCTCTTCAAATCAGCCAGCTCCCTGTCCTTCTTCCACGCCCTGCTCACCTCCTCCTGAAAGGCTCCCCTGATTCTTGGGCTCCAGGCCTGGCATCTGGCCCAGAAACACTTCCTCCCCACACACATTTATCTAGAGACCAAATGACATTTCTGGAAAATATGGATCCCTGCTTGTTTGCTTTTTCTTCTGCCTGCACCCTCCCATTGATTGGACAAAGGTAAGACTCCACCTTCTGTGGGTTCTCAATAACCATCACCACCCCCAGTATGCGAGGTGGAACCAAGTGAGCTGTTTTCCAAACACGCATCAGGGTGAACTTAGCCCATACCAAGAGCCTGCTACTGTCTGGCTCATGCTCTACAGACCAAAGCACTTAGTCTGTTATCTAATTTGATCCCTGAAACAGCCCTGTAGAGCCAGGATTTAATGTCTCTGTGTTACAGATAAGGAAACTGAGGCTTGGAGGGGTTAGTAACCTGCTGGTGTCTTGGTGTCTTGTGGCCTGAGGGGTGCAGACCAAGACAGCAGAGTTATCCAGTCAGCCCCAGAGCCCATCCTTTCAGACTGGGTCCTTAAATCACAGGTAATCAAACCTAAAAATACACTAATAGCAGTCCCTTGCATTTCTACGGTGACTTCACTTTCGTGTAATTTTCACATCTTCTCTTGTGAGAATCTTGGAGAGACAGAAAAGTTACAGATCCATCAAGGCAACGTCCCTTCTCTTTCCAGAGACAGGAATGGACTCGGCGAGGCCACAGAGACGTCGCTTGCCCAGTGTCACGGGGCCTACTGCAAGCCGCTGGGCCAAAACTGGAACTCTCATTTGCCCGACTCTTCCCACTCTATCAAGAGAAGTTCTATCACTTCTCTCTGGGCCTTTCCCATCTGTAAAATGGGTTGGGTGGGAAGACCTTTGTGCCTTACCCACTAGTCCCTGTCTTTGGGAGTGTTATATAAACAGTACCAGTTTGGGAGGCAGATAATTTAAGTTCAAATCCCAGTTTCGGTGAGAAATTTTTCAACCTTTTTTATCTCATGGCACAGACAAACTAATTACTAAAATTCTGTGGCACATCAGCCCTGGCTGGTGTGGTTCAGTGGACTGAGCACAGGCCTGTGAATCAAAAGGTTGCTGCTTCCATTCCCAGTCAGGGCACATGTCTGGGTTGTGGGCCTGTCCCCAGTAGGGGGCGCATGAGAGGCAACCACACATCTAGGTTTCTCTCTCTTTCCCTTCCCTCCTCTCTGAGTAAATAAAAAAATTATGTGGCACATCAGAAAATACATTTTTTGCCTATCTGACAAAGAAAAAAAAGGTATAATTTTGATTCAGTCACACCAGAAAGCTATTGCTGTGTTGGCTGTTGTCATTTTTTTATTTTGCAACCTAAGGGAAAAGAGGTCAGTGCCCCTGACTAAACAGTCAGGTATTGCATGTTTTTAAAATTCTTGCAACACACCGGTTGAAAATCACTGGTTTGGGCAAATCATTCACTCCCTGTCCCTGAGCCTCAATGTCTTCATTTACAAATGGGTTCAAATGAGATCATGGATGTGGGGCTCCTGGCACAGTCAGAATAATCAATAAATGTCAGGCTTCTGCTCTTGTCTTTGTAAGTCTGTGCAGGGTAGTGCAGGGTGCGGGGCGGGGCGGGGGGGGGGGGCAGGGAGCAGAGGGATTCCGGAAGACGGGCACTCAAAGTACTATGTCTAAGGACTTAGCCTTCCCATCTCACAGTGGGGACCCAGGTTAGAGGAGCCGAGACCTGCATCTCTGGGTCTTTGGTTCAGAGAACGGGGAAGGCGACATGACGGCCTTCCCGGCAAAAGCAGACCTCCCAGGAACTTTCTGTGTACCTCTCCTTCCCATCTTCCCCAATCCCCACTTGAACATTTTCCCCCAGAAAGAGTTAAACCTTCTTTGGGCTTCCCCTTCCGGACCAGCGGTGCCAGTGGAGATTAGGGAGATCGGATTTATTTCTCTTAATAAACAGAAAAGAAGTAGAGCCAGGCAGGTGACAAGGAAACGACCGAATAATAGGAGGCGGGAGCAAAAGGGAGCAGGACTTGCTCCAGTTGTACCTGGGGCCACCCCCAGCCCTGAGGAAACAACGGCCAGGGGCAAGGGGGGTGTTTCCTACACGTGGGCTCCATCGGGCTGACCTGCTGCCCAGAAAGCCCGGTGCTACCTGATACCAAAACACAAGGCAAGGGAAGGCCTGACCACTGACCCAATGACCTCTAACCCAGGCTGTTGGAGCAGAGACCCACGGGTGGGCTTTCCCAGCCTCTGCCTCCAGGCTGGTCCATTGCTGCGGGGCGCACCACTAGCCTCAGGTCTCCAATCCTGAAGGTCTCACCGCAAGCCATCCTGTTGCAGTTCTGACCCAGCGCTTCCTGAGTGAAACAGGGACGCTTCAGACGGAATCCCAGCAGGGCAGCCCTGGGCAAACCCCAGGTCCTGTTGGGACTGCAGAGCCCTGGGAAACACCCCTCACCAAATCCTCCCTCAGAACCTCGCCCACCATCCCAGCCCCAGCACCCTGGCTTCCATTTGTGGTGCACCGGCAGGGCAGCAGGGCCCTTATCCAAAAGGAAGATCAGGTCGGACGCCATCACACAAGAGACTTTTCACCCTCTTCCTGATCCCTGAAGTGTTCCTTTAATTCTCCTCCAGAGGAGATGGCTGAAGGACACGGGGAGGGTAAACACAGGCAGAATGGGATGGGCCGAACACGCTGCCATTGCCTCACCTCCGGTGCAGCAGCAGAAGCAAAGCAAAGGTAGGTAGACTTCAGAGCATGGCAAGCCCCAAGGGAGCCCCACCCTCTTGCAGAGACTCCTGCCCTCCCCCTCACATGAGACTCCTGCCCTCCCCCTAAATGAGACACAAAAACAGAGGGAGAAATGAGGGAACAGCCAAGCAAGTGGCCAAAGGAGAAGTGACCCCAGCAGGGATGGGCCAAGTCAGCCTCCCCCTTGGGTGCCCATCCTCAGGCCAGAGGGAGCCCAGAGGCAGGGAATTAGCGATTGTATTTTAAGCGCCCACCCCAGCCCAGATACAGCCTCTCAGCTGACTTGGGCCTCAGTTTCCCCGTCTGTAAGCACACGTCCAACACAGGCATGTTTCTAACAGGGATGGCGGAAGGAGTGAAGGGGAGGGGTGGATGGTTCCCATGGGTGAGCTCACCACCCCAGGAGGTGGATGTTTGCGGTCTGGCCCAGGTGGGTGGTGAGAGCGACCAGATGGGAAAAGCTAACACTGTCAGATTTTTTTAAGTCTTTATTTGGATGGATGGATGGATTGATAGATTGATTTGAGAGAGAGGGGGGAGGAAGGGAGAGAAAGAGAGAGAAACACTGATTTATTGTTCCACTTATTTTTGCATTCATTGTTTGCTTCTTATGTGTGCCCTGACCAGAGGTCGAACCCACAACCTTGGCGTATGGGGACAAAGCTCTAACCAACTGAGCAACCCTGCTAGGCAACACTGTTAGCTTTTAAAAAACTAAAGCATATGGGGCTGGCAACCCAGATCCACCTAGCCAGCTGAAACATCTTTTGAAAGCAGATGACCTGCCAGACGCAGAGGGACCCCCTCAACACCACCACCAAAGCCACAGGGCCACTAGCCTCTCCCATTGGCCCCAGGCCAGGTTCAATCTCTGACCCCCTGACTCAGCAGAGGGCAGAATCTGGATGAGCCTAGGGGATGGGGATTGCTTTACCGTCCCAAGAGCCAGACTGCCAGCACTTCCTGCTTAGGCCAGGGATCCCAGATCTAGCCGAGGGGCCCCCCTTCCTTAATGTCGAGTGTAGGCTGAGTGTAGGAAAAGCTGAGGGTCGGCGGAGAATGGGGTTGCTTGGGCTGAGCCCGGGGCCTTTCCACCTCCCCAGCACCAACGCCTAGCCTCACCCCCCTCCAACAGCCGCGGACCCCCAGCGGAGCCACCCTGGCCGAAACCTGGGCACCGCCCAGCGCGCAGCCCAGGTGCCGGGCGCCTTACCTCGGCCTTTGCCCTTGGCCCTCCTAGCCTTGTCGTCCGCCTTCTTGGCCCGGGGGGTGGCCGGTTCGGCGCTCTCAGCCCCTGCCGCCTTCTTCTTGCGCCGCTTGCCCCGCAGCCAGTTGAAGGCGCGGCGGAAGCCGGACGTGCCCGAGCGGGACTTCTTCTTGCGTGGGGGGTCTCCCGGTCCCCCAGGCTCATCCGCCGCAGGTGCGGCGGGGGGCGCGCGGGCCGCCATGGCGCAGCGGGCGGACCAGGCGGCGGGGTCAGGCCCCCTGCGGCGGGGCGCCCATGCGTGGGTCGCGCGGCCGGCTACCGCGGGAGACGCGCCCCGTGAAAAGTTTAGGCGGCGGAGGCCGAGCAAGCTAGGAGCTAGCGGCAGGAGGGGCCGACCGGCAGCGGGCGGGGCGCGGGGGACGCCCGGAGGGACGGAGCCCGGAGAGGGAGCGGCCGCGGAGTGGGAGCGGCGCTGCCTGCTGCCCCTCCCCGCCGCCCCGGCCTGGGCGCTGCGGGGCTGGAGGAGGGCGAGGTTCGGGGCCGAGGCACAGCGGCCCAGAGTCCCCGGAGTCGCGCGGACAGCCCGGGACCGAGAAGGCGGGGTCGCGGGGCGGGTCCGGAGGGGCGGTACTGAGGTCCTGTCCCGGCGGGGCCACTAAAGGGTGTTCGATTCTCGAAAGGGAGGCACTGGCGGTGGTTGGAGGATTTGGGGGACCGAGGGCGGTACTCAGGGAAGGGGGAAGAGAAATGCTGGGGCTGGACCCCAGAGAGCCTGGTGTTCTGTGCTTGGTCTGGGAAGAGATAAGAGATTCTGGAATTTTTTTTTTTTTTTTTACCTGGAATAAGGGAATTCTGAGAATTCTTTCTAGGACCGGACAGTATTGAAAGTTTTGCTCTACAGATTGAGGATTTAGAAGCGCCTGAGGCCACTTTATTCCCTTCCCTTCCCCCATCTCATCTTCCCCCAGCTTCCTACTGTCCTCTGTGTGGATCTGCGACCTAAGCGACCGGAGTGAGGGAGATGAGAACAGTGCCTCAGTTTACCCCACTGCTAGGGTGTGAGGCCCCAAGGTACCCCTGCCTGGGTCTAGATTTCCCACCGAGATGCTCAAAACTCATTGGGGCTGATCTGGGGTTTCATAAACTCACAGCTTATAAAGTGCTTTCAGATCCTGTGCAGGTGAGAAGTGACTGAGGAATCTGGTCGGGAACTATGAAAAGGTTGCGCTCATTAACTCCAGGCCTCTGGCTCTTTATTACAGCTGACCAAGCTCTTTTATATCTTTTAATCCCACAGCAGGCCCTGACCCGGTAGCTCGAGTGGTTAGAGTTCCGTCCCAATGCGCCAAGGTTGCACTCAACGCATAAATTAGTGAACCAACAAAATCTCAATCTCTCTCACCCCACCCTCAAATCAATCAATAAATATTTTCAAAAAATAATCCCACAACAAGCTAGGAGGGAAGCAGAACAGGGAGTGTTACCCCCAGAGTACAAAAGGGAAACTGAAGCCAGCAGGGAACCATGATTGGGAGCACAGAAGCGGTCAGCCGTGGAGGAGCCAAGGCCAGCGATCTCCATCCGGTCTGGGTCTGGTCTCAGGGGCTAGAAATTGCCCTAGCGGTCAGTGGCTGGTTCAGCCATCTTGGAATCCCCTTCTGGACCCCCCCCCATGACCCAGAGGAGCATCATGAGGGCCCTACCAGGTAGAGTTTGTCTTAGTCGCCCAACCTGACCCTGGCCAGGTAGCTTTCTCCTGGTCCTGATGTCTGCCGTGGCACAATGTAGACAGCACTCACTATAATACTGTGGGATGAGTAGAGTGTAAAGTGTAACCTCCTTAACCTGCCTTAGCTCCTGAGCACCCTCAGAGGCTCAGCTGTGACAAACCTGGGCCATCTCTGACACTCTCCCCGCCTGGGTGGTCTGAGGCAGATCACTGTCTTTGCTGGGCCTCAGCCTTCCATCTCGTAGCCATTCATTCTGGGCCAGCCCACAGTCCCAGAGCACCCATTCTGGCTCAAGCACCGTCATACACAGGAATCACACTGGACCCTGTCCTCACGCTCTCTGCCCAGCCCAGCACTAGCCCCAAAGACCCCGCCTCTCCCTCAGCTGGTGAGCACCCAAGGACAAGTGTTACAGGCAGGGCTGAGACTGGGAAAGAGTGCGACGTGCAGGGCCTCAGCCTGTTGGACAGTCTGAATGCACTGGACAGGGAAGAGAGAGGAAGGTTCTTGGGATGGGGTGATCAGGAGAGGAGTATTGGTTAGTCTTGCCCCCCACCCCCGTCAACCCTTTCAGTACCCTCTTCTTCCCAGTGGTCAAGACACCTACGTAGTTTGCAGAGCTCAGTACAAAATGAAAATGCAAGGCCTTTGTTCAAAAATTATTAGAAGTTTCAAGAGGGCAATAGCAGAGCATTCAGCCAAACATGGGCCATTCCAAGAACAGGGTAATGTGCGACGACACCCATGAAGTTGGCCCTGCCAGGGGCTCATATCCCCTCAAACCAGAATGCCCAGGAGTTAACCCAGACAGTAAGTCCCCTGGTTTGGAGGTGAGGAGAGGGCAGTAGGGAGTGGAGAGCGGTCAGGGTTACATTCCCTTCACTGTTCCTAACTACAACACCCAGACGTTCTCACCTCCCATCGCCACCCTGGACCAACTCCAAGCCAGCATCTCCCAGCTTTGCCCTTGGTCCCCTGACCTAATAGGTGGACATGTTTCTAAGACACCAGAGAGGGCCAACCTGGGGAGAGCTAGCCTGCAACCTTGCTCTCCGGATTCGTGAATGCTCAGCTCAGCTCCATGTCCTTGTTGGCCCTATGAGCCGCTGAGGAAACCAACCTCCCGGCATCCCCATGAGCAGGGCCCAAAGTCCATTCTGGAGTCAGGCTGTCACCTGACCAGAACGGAAGTACCAGCTTGTCCCCAGGGTGGAACCAGCAACAATCAATTCAGGGGCAGCAGCCTCCTCCCCCTGCTCTCTAGCTTTGCCCTCTCTGTTTTTTGAAAACCCAGGACCACCCAGATATTGCCCTCACAGCCATGCAACCTTCCCTCACCCTCCACCTCGGGAGACCTGCCTCCCACAGGCTCTGGCTTTGTCCCTTACAGGGGCCTGGCCTCCTCCCTACAGACCCCAGCCTGGGCAGCCAGGCCAAGGTGTGGCTGAGCCTCCCTCATTTTATAGGGACACCGGGGCGGGGAAAGAGCCTGCAAATCACACAGCCAGGGGTGGGAGCACCTGTGGCTTCCCTCAGTGCTCAGACCAATTAGAGGGAGTAGAATCGTAGTGGAGGGCGGGGCAGCGCTGCAAGATCAAAGATGTTGAGAGAGTAATCGTGTTCCTATTCCATGGACAAGAAAGCAGAAGGAGAGGTGGAGGGGCCAGCCAGCAGTCACACAGCCACCTCAGGGCAGGGGTGGGACTTAAAGCTGATTCGTGTTTGTGTGTGTGTTTGTAAGTGTGTGTGTGTAAGTGTGTGTGTTTCTCCTAACTGAGCGCCTGCCTTGTACCGGGCACTCCCCGACCCAGCGCAAGCTGTTTTCAAGAGTTGGCGGTTAAGACTCTGGAAAAGGGGAGTCTTTTTTTTAAGATTTATTTATTTATTTTTAGAGAGGGTGGGGAGGGAGAAAGAGAGAGAGAAACATGAATGTGTGCTTGCTGGGGGCCATGGACTGCAACCCAGGCATGTGCCCTAACTGGGAATCAAACCTGCGATACTTTGGTTCACAGCCCATGCTCAATCCACTGAGCTATGCCAGCCAGGGCTTTGGAAAAGGGGAGTCTTTATCACGGGGCCACATCTGGGCCTTAGGAAACCTTCCAAAACGTTCTCAGTTCGCTTTGAATGCACCTTCCCGTGTTTATCTGGGGAAAGGGTCCGCAGCCTTAAGCAGCTTCTCCAAGGGGATCTGTTTCAGAATGACATCTAAGAATTTATCCTTTGATCCTTTTTCATGGGGAGAGGAGATAGAAAGGGGCTCCTGGTCTCAGATGCACCTCTCCCGTCTCCCTAGCCCAAGGGTGACGGGAGAGCCCTGCAGGTCCCATCTCTCTAGTGGCCATCCCTGTGTCCCCTACTGTGTGGCTCCTGGCATCACATTAATATCAAACAACCTGCCTGCTGAGGTCTTCTTTGATCCTCCCAGCCTCTCTTAGAATCAGGCCCCAAGTCTAATTCCACCCACTTTCCCTGCTGGGTTGAGAGGTGAAATAACCCCAAGGTGTCGGCGGTGTGTGGCTGGAATCAGTGGAGTGTTGTGGGCTCCCAGCTCTGAGTTAGTTCCAGCTCCGGGGAGGCAGAGGGAGGGAAGGTCTGGGGGTCGGGGTGGGGGGGTTGGGGGGGAGGTGAGAGAGCTGGGGGTGGGGGGAGACAAGGGAGAAAGGAAAAGGAGCTGTTGCCACTGCCCAGACCCCAGTACAACATAAATTCTTCCCTTCTCTCCCCTCCTCTCCCCTCCC